>NC_083800.1:15089819-15369695 GCF_015708825.2 Lethenteron reissneri
GTGAGTGGTGAGTGTGAGTGGTGAGGGTGAGTGGTGAGGGTCAGTGGTGAGCGGTGAGAGTGAATGGTGAGAGGTGAATGGTGAGGGTGAGTGGTGAGGGTGAGTGTTGAGGGTGAGTGAGTGGTGAGGGTGAGTGGTGAGCGTGAGTGGTGAGGGTGAGTGGTGAGGGTGAGGGTCAGTGGTGAGCGGTGAGAGTGAGTGGTGAGTGGTGAGCCTGAGTGTTGAGCGGTGAGAGTGAGTGGTGAGGGTGAGTGGTGAGGGTGAGTGGTGAGGGTCAGTGGTGAGCGGTGAGAGTGAGTGGTGAGGGTGAGTGGTGAGCGTGAGTGGTGAGAGTGAGTGGTGAGGGTGAGTGGTGAGTAGTGAGGATGATTGGTGAGGGTGAGTGGTGAGGGGTCTGTGGTGAGTGTGAGTGGTGAGTGGTGAGGGGTCTGTGGTGAGTGTGAGTGATGAGTGGTGAGGTGGTGAGTGGTGAGGTGGTGAGTGTGAGTGGTGAGTGCGAGTAGTGAGGGTGAGTGGTGAGGGTCAGTGGTGAGCAGTGAGAGTGAGTGGTGAGAGGTGAGGGTGAGTGGTGAAGGTGAGTGTTGAGGGTGAGTGAGTGGTGAGGGTGAGTGGTGAGCGTGAGTGGTGAGGCAGAGGGGTGAGTGGTGCGTGGTGAGTGGTGAGAGTGAGTGGTAAGGGTCTGTGGTGAGTGTGAGTGGTGAGTGATGAGTGGTGAGGTGGTGAGTGGTGAGGTGGTGTGAGTGTTGAGTGGTGAGTGTGAGTTGTGAGGGTGAGTGGTGAGCGGTGAGAGTGAGTGGTGGGGGTGAGTGGTGAGGGTGAGTGGTGAGGGTCAGTGGTGAGCGGTGAGAGTGAGTGGTGAGGGTTAGTGGTGAGCGTGAGTGGTGAGAGTGAGTGGTGAGGGTGAGTGGTGAGTAGTGAGGATGATTGGTGAGGGTGAGTGGTGAGGGGTCTGTGGTCAGTGTGAGTGGTGAGTGGTGAGGGGTCTGTGGTGAGTGTGAGTGATGAGTGGTGAGGTGGTGAGTGGTGAGGTGGTGAGTGTGAGTGGTGAGTGCGAGTAGTGAGGGTGAGTGGTGAGGGTCAGTGGTGAGCAGTGAGAGTGAGTGGTGAGAGGTGAGTGGTGAGGGTGAGTGGTGAGGGTGAGTGTTGAGGGTGAGTGAGTGGTGAGGGTGAGTGGTGTGTGTGAGTGGTGAGGCAGAGGGGTGAGTGGTGCGTGGTGAGTGGTGAGAGTGAGTGGTAAGGGTCTGTTGTGAGTGTGAGTGGTGAGTGATGAGTGGTGAGGTGGTGAGTGGTGAGGTGGTGTGAGTGTTGAGTGGTGAGTGTGAGTGGTGAGGGTGAGTGGTGAGCGGTGAGAGTGAGTGGTGGGGGTGAGTGGTGAGGGTGAGTGGTGAGGGTCAGTGGTGAGCGGTGAGAGTGAGTGGTGAGAGGTGAGGGTGAGTGGTGAGGGTGAGTGTTGACGGTGAGTGAGTGGTGAGGGTGAGTGGTGAGCAGTGAGTGGTGAGGGTGAGTGGTGAGTAGTGAGGATGATTGGTGAGGGTGAGTGGTGAGCGTGAGTGGTGAGGGAGAGGGGCGAGTAGTGAGGGAAAGTGGTGAGGGACAGGGGTGAGTGGTGAGGGTGAGTGGTGAGCGTGAGTGGTGAGGGTGAGTGGTGAGTGGTGAGGGAGAGGGATGAGTGGTGAGTGGTGAGGGTGAGCGGAGAGAGTGAGTGGTGAGGGGTCTGTGGTGAGTGTGAGTGGTGAGTGATGAGTGGTGAGGTGGTGATTGTGAGTGGTGAGTGTGAGTGGTGAGTGTGAGTGGTGAGGGTGAGTGGTGAGGGTCAGTGGTGAGCGGTGAGAGTGAGTGGTGAGAGGTGAGTGGTGAGGGTGAGTGGTGAGGGTGCGTGTTGAGGGTGAGTGAGTGGTGAGGGTGAGTGGTGAGCATGAGTGGTGAGGGTGAGTGGTGAGGGTGAGTGGTGACTAGTAAGGATGATTGGTGAGGGTGAGGGTGAGTGGTGAGTGTGAGTGGTGAGTGTGAGTGGTGAGCGGTGAGAGTGAGTGGTGAGGGTGAGTGGTGAGGGTGAGTGGTGAGGGTCAGTGGTGAGCGGTGAGAGTGAGATGTGAGAGGTGAGGGTGAGTGGTGAGGGTGAGTGTTGAGGGTGAGTGAGTGGTGAGGGTCAGTGGTGAGCGTGAGTGGTGAGGGTGAGTGGTGAGGGAGAGGGGTGTGTGGTGCGTGGTGAGTGGTGTGGGTGAGTGGTAAGGGTCTGTGGTGAGTGTGAGTGGTGAGGGCGAGTGGTGAGTGGTGAGCGGTGGGTGGTGAGGGTGAGTGGTGAGGGTGAGCGGTGAAGGTGAGTGGTGAGGGTGAGTGGTGAGTAGTGAGGATGATTGGTGAGGGTGAGGGTGAGTGGTGAGGGTGAGTGGTGAGGGTGAGTGGTGAGTAGTGAGGATGATTGGTGAGGGTGAGGGTGAGTGGTGAGTGTGAGTGGTGAGCGGTGAAAGTGAGCGGTGAGGGTGAGTGGTGAGGGTGAGTGGTGAGGGTCAGTGGTGAGCGGTGAGAGTGAGTGGTGAGAGGTTAGAGTGAGTGGTGAGGGTGAGTGGTGATTGTTGAGGGTGAGTGAGTGGTGAGGGTGAGTGGTGAGTGGTGAGCGGTGAGTGGTGAGGGTGAGTGGTGAGTGCTGAGGGTGAGTGTGAGTGGTGAGGGGTCTGTGGTGAGTGTGAGTGGTGAGGGGTCTGTGGTGAGTGTGAGTGGTGAGTGATGAGTGGTGAGGTGGTGAGGTGGTGAGTGTGAGTGGTGAGGGTGAGTGGCGAGGGTCACCCCCCATTCTGTATCTCCTCCTTAGCTCCTCCCACCCCTCTCTTATTTATATAGCGTCTTGTTTCACTGCAGATTTCTTGCCCAGTTCAGCAGTTGTTTCTAACTGTTGCGTCCCACCTGATGACGGGCGCTTGTGTTGCACTCGAAACGTCGTGAGTTTTTTATTTTTATTTTATTTGTATTTTTTCACCTACGTGACTTTACCGAAAGAACCAAAGAATATGGATTTTTGCAGTCACGAAAACTTCAAATCTAGAATAACAATTAGTGTTATAATAACAATTCTATATTTATTTAAAGTTGCGCATTTTGAGGGACAGGGGTGAGTGGTGAGGGTGAGTGGTGAGCGTGAGTGGTGAGGGTGAGTGGTGAGTGGTGAGGGAGAGGGATGAGTGGTGAGTGGTGAGGGTGAGCGGAGAGAGTGAGTGGTGAGGGGTCTGTGGTGAGTGTGAGTGGTGAGTGATGAGTGGTGAGTGGTGAGGTGGTGATTGTGAGTGGTGAGTGTGAGTGGTGAGTGTGAGTGGTGAGGGTGAGTGGTGAGGGTCAGTGGTGAGCGGTGAGAGTGAGTGGTGAGAGGTGAGTGGTGAGGGTGAGTGGTGAGGGTGAGTGTTGAGGGTGAGTGAGTGGTGAGGGTGAGTGGTGAGCATGAGTGGTGAGGGTGAGTGGTGAGGGTGAGTGGTGACTAGTAAGGATGATTGGTGAGGCTGAGGGTGAGTGGTGAGTGTGAGTGGTGAGTGTGAGTGGTGAGCGGTGAGAGTGAGTGGTGAGGGTGAGTGGTGAGGGTGAGTGGTGAGGGTCAGTGGTAAGCGGTGAGAGTGAGATGTGAGAGGTGAGGGTGAGTGGTGAGGGTGAGTGTTGAGGGTGAGTGAGTGGTGAGGGTGAGTGGTGAGCGTGAGTGGTGAGGGTGAGTGGTGAGGGAGAGGGGTGAGTGGTGCGTGGTGAGTGGTGAGGGTGAGTGGTAAGGGTCTGTGGTGAGTGTGAGTGGTGAGGGTGAGTGGTGAGTGGTGAGCGGTGAGTGGTGAGGGTGAGTGGTGAGGGTGAGCGGTGAAGGTGAGTGGTGAGGGTGAGTGGTGAGTAGTGAGGATGATTGGTGAGGGTGAGGGTGAGTGGTGAGGGTGAGTGGTGAGGGTGAGTTGTGAGTAGTGAGGATGATTGGTGAGGGTGAGTGGTGAGTGTGAGTGGTGAGCGGTGAGAGTGAGCGGTGAGGGTGAGTGGTGAGGGTGAGTGGTGAGGGTCAGTGGTGAGCGGTGAGAGTGAGTGGTGAGAGGTTAGGGTGAGTGGTGAGGGTGAGTGGTGATTGTTGAGGGTGAGTGAGTGGTGAGGGTGAGTGGTGAGTGGTGAGCGGTGAGTGGTGAGGGTGAGTGGTGAGTGCTGAGGGTGAGTGTGAGTGGTGAGGGGTCTGTGGTGAGTGTGAGTGGTGAGGGGTCTGTGGTGAGTGTGAGTGGTGAGTGATGAGTGGTGAGGTGGTGAGGTGGTGAGTGTGAGTGGTGAGGGTGAGTGGCGAGGGTCACCCCCCATTCTGTATCTCCTCCTTAGCTCCTCCCACCCCTCTCTTATTTATATAGCGTCTTGTTTCACTGCAGATTTCTTGCCCAGTTCAGCAGTTGTTTCTAACTTGTGCGTCCCACCTGATGACGGGCGCTTGTGTTGCGCTCGAAACGTCGTGAGTTTTTTATTTTTATTTTATTTGTATTTTTTCACCTACGTGACTTTACCGAAAGAACCAAAGAATATGGATTTTTGCAGTCACGAAAACTTCAAATCTAGAATAACAATTAGTGTTATTATAACAATTCTATATTTATTTAAAGTTGCGCATTTTGATGTGACGTCACATTTCTCAACCCCCCTCCCCTCGTCACACATCGTCACAAATGTCTGACCCCCGCCCCCCCCCCCAGGTGCGTGACGTCATTTATAGACGGCCCCTAAGGTATGTACTGGTGTACGAAGTGCACAACCATGAGCAATTCCCAACAAGTCACAATCACGTTGTTCAGCAGGTGATAAAACACGGCTGCCATACGCGATAACTACTTCTCGCCCATTCTGAATATGTGACAGCACTCCCCTGATATCGACGTTACTAGTGTAGGGGTGTTAGAGAGAGAGCCGTTATGCATGGCAGCTTATGGGAAACAAACACAGTGGGCGGGGCTACGTGAGTGCACGGGGGGGTGCTCTCAACGACGTCCGCACCAGGCAGCCCGGGGCCCCACCCTTCAGCGGGGGTTGAGTATAAAAAGGGGATGTGTCAGAGGGCTCGGGGAGAAATGTTAAGCTAACGAGAAGACTGAAGACATCTTAGCTAGAAGCCCTGGACTCCCCTAGTTCGACGTCCTTATCAGGGCTGAACAGGATCGAGCCAGCGGCGTGGTTCCGAGAGCCAGACCCGGTGCTCTTGTCAGAGCAGGTCTGGGACTCCGGGTACCGGGCCCGACTTACCAGTGTCGGGCCAGATAGCCTCCCCTAGCCCGTTAGTGGAGGACTACGAGGCCGGCTAGGGTAGCTAGCGTGTGTATTCCCAGCTAGCCGGGTGAGGGGGCCGATACCCCCTCGAGTGTTATATGCCCACTGTTGTGCTGTGAAATAAACCCGTGTGCCTCCAACTCCGGCGTCAAGAGTCGTCAACGGTATTACATCTGGTGTCAGAAGTAAAAATCTATGAACATGGACACGCGCCGGACAGCTCGAGTCAGGATACTGGGGGCGGAGGACACCGCTGCAGTCGGAGAGCCCGGGACGGGTGAAAAGAGCACGGAGCAGTCGGGGCCAGATACGGCTACGCCGCAGCAACAGGAGGGTGGGGAGGTGTCGGCAGAGGGGCTGAGGCAGGCGCACGCCAAGCTGATGGAGCTGCTGCACGCCGCTGCCAGCATGCTGGACCACATCACTCAGCTGGGGGCTGCTGGACCGCCACGGGGCGATGAAAGCCGACGACCACAACGCCTTCCCGCCATTTCGGCGGAACACCAATTTGAAAATCCCGCCATCACCGCAGCTGCAGTTGAGGGCGTGGCCGGCCTGAGCATCGCGTCCAACGGCGGGCATACAGTACCTGCCGCGTCATCGCCAATGGACGGGACGTCACCTACGGGTGCGACCGGCGATGCCATCGGTCGTGCGCGCCGAAGCAGAGCCGGGTGAGGGGAACGAGGAAGGGCGACCTTCTGCGGCAGCCGCTGCGCTACATCAGCGACTGCCTCCACTCAAAGAATTTGTGGGCGAGGAAGGCGACTGGGGCGGCTTCCAGCGGCGCTTCCTCGCTCACCAGGAGATGGCGAAGTGGACGGACGCCGAGGCTCTCCGCGTGCTGCCAGCACTCCTCGACAGCGACGCCCTCACCACTTTAACATCGGCACCGAAGGAGAGGCGCTCTACGCTGCAGACGGCGATGCAGGTGCTGGCTGCAGTTTACGGTCCGCCGTCAGACTGTCGCCAACTCTTCTACGATCGCCAGCGGGGGGCAAAGGAGTCGCCTCTGGCGTACCGCACAAGCCTCCTGGCACTGGTTGGAGATCCTCCAGGATTTTGATTTTGAAACCACCTACCGTAAGGGCGTTCGCCACACCAATGCGGATGCTCTGTCGCGCATGCCAACCACCTCCGAATGTGCATGCCTCCTGGGGTCGGGACGTTGCAGGCCAGCAGGGGACATACCGGTTCCGGTCCTGGCGGCCGCCGGCGACGACGAAACATTGGTTCCTAATTCAATCGCACAACAGGGAAAAGATTCCTTGTTGGGGTTGCCCGTCAATGAATGGGGGCGCCTCCAGATGGAGGATACCTCTCTCCTCGGGTTGCGTCGTCGCGTCGGCTGTGCTGGGCAGGGCAGGGGTGATGCCGACGCATGGGAATTGGTGCATGGTCTGCTGATGCATTGGGACGGGAAATCGCATCGACATCGGCTGGTGGTCCCTTCGGGGTTGCGGGGCAAGGCGGTGTGGGCCGCACATGAGCGCCTCCTACACCTGGGGATCCAAAAGACCCTCGCCTTACTCCAACTCGATTTTTTTTGGCCAGGCATGACGAAGGATGTCGGGGATTTACTGGGGTCATGCCCTCGGTGCGCGCAACGAAAACCGCCAGCACGTGTGTCTAACCCACCCTTGCAGTCAATCAAAGTGTCCAGAGTTAACGAACTCGTCGCGCTGGATATTTTGGGCCCATTCCCCGCCACACCCAGGGGCAATAGATATTTGTTGACGGGTGTGGAGTATTTCACGCGCTGGCCTATGGCCTGGCCCCTTGCCAACCCGTCGGCAGCAGCCATCGTGGAGGCTTTTGTTCAGGGTTACATCCTGGACAAAGGTGCTCCGGAGCGGCTGCTGACCGACCAGGGCAAAAATTTTTCCGGTAAATTTCTCAAAGAAGTCTGTGAGCTCCTGGGCACGAAGAAAATCCGTACCTCCCCGTATCACCCGCAGACTGACGGGATGGTCGAGCGTCTGCATCAGACCATCACGTCAATGTTGTCACAGCAGGTGTCGGACTCACAGACCGATTGGGACTTGCAAATTCAAGGGGTATTGGCGGCGTACCGGATGGCTCCCCACGCAGCTACGGGATTTTCACCCTTCTACCTCATGTACGGCCGCGAATCTGACCCGCCTGTTCGTGCCCAGCTGCAGATCCCCGCGCCTCAGGGAAAAACTAAATTGGCTGACCATGTGAAATTTAATTTGGCCAAATTGACAGAGGCACGGGATGCTGCCATACAAAACTCTGACCTCCGTCAGAAAGCGAACGAGCGACTCAGACGGGGTCGGGCGCACATGCTGCAGTGGAAGCCGGGGGACAAGGCATGGCTGCACTGTCCCCAGGTGCCATTAGCAACCTCCTCTAAGCTGGTGCGGCCGTGGCGGGGCCCTGTGGAGGTAGTTGAGGTGTTGCGACCGCAGTGCGTGCGTTTCAAATGGGGAAAGCGGCGGTGGTTCGTGCACCCCTCTAGATTAAAACCATGCGTCGCAGTACACATCCCCACTTCACACACGCGTGGCCAAACATGTGGGGGGTCGGCCGACTCACTGGGTCCGTCTCCGTCACTCTCACCTAATGCCTTGCCGGCTGTGCCACCTCCAGGTGCATCAGGAGTGACGGGCTCACGCCCGATCACCCCTCCTGGGGATGCCAAGGGTCACGCGGCGTCGGATGAGGACTCACCCCAAGACGGACTGTTGCCACAGGACGGTCCGCCACCCGGGGTTACCCCGTGTGAGGGGCCCGCTGCAAGGACGCGCGCTAAAATGCGCAGACTGTTGTGAGGACGGAAGATGTGTACATAGGTTGTGTTCATTGTGTGTTGTGTGAATGGTGTGTTCCCCGCTCATTGGATGCGTATGCGTTGGGCTCACCATGTGTTGGGTGTGTGGTGGGTTCCCTGCAAATCGTATGTATGCTGTTTTACGGAATTCGTATTTATTCGGGGGGGGGTGCGTCGGGTTGTTTTCTCTTCTTGCTGTTGCGTTCTTGTTGTGTTCTTGTTGTTGTTCTTGTTATTGTTGAAAAATAGTGAAGCACACGCGCGGTCAGGGGGTAAATGCGCTTTTATTGTCGTTTTTTTTGTATGTTGGCAGCCGGGACGGCTGCAAGCTATGCGGGGGGGGGGGGGTGATGTAGGGGTGTTAGAGAGAGAGCCGTTATGCATGGCAGCTTATGGGAAACAAACACAGTGGGCGGGGCTACGTGAGTGCACGGGGGGGTGCTCTCAACGACGTCCGCACCGGGCAGCCCGGGGCCCCACCCCTCAGCGGGGGTTGAGTATAAAAAGGGGATGTGTCAGAGGGCTCGGGGAGAAATGTTAAGCTAACGAGAAGACTGAAGACATCTTAGCTAGAAGCCCTGGACTCCCCTAGTTCGACGTCCTTATCAGGGCCGAACAGGATCGAGCCAGCGGCGTGGTTCCGAGAGCCAGAGCCGGTGCTCTTGTCAGAGCAGGTCTGGGACTCCGGGTACCGGGCCCGACTTACCAGTGTCGGGCCAGATAGCCTCCCCTAGCCCGTTAGTGGAGGACTAAGAGGCAGGCTAGGGTAGCTAGCGTGTGTATTCCCAGCTAGCCGGGTGAGGGGGCCGATACCCCCTCGAGTGTTATATGCCCACTGTTGTGCTGTGAAATAAACCCGTGTGCCTCCAACTCCAGCGTCAAGAGTCGTCAACGGTATTACACTAGCATCAGTATCCAAGATGAAAGTAGCGGACAAATCTGGATATGCCAAGGGTGACGTGTCTGTGAGATGTGAGCGCAGCTTTTGAAAACCTGCCTCTTCCACTGGGCCCCATCGTAACCGCTGGTTCTTGGCTGTCAAGGCGTGCAAGGGCATTGCGATAGTTGCGAACTTAGGCACAAACCGACAGTAATAGGACACAAAGCCAATGAACTTGCCGACCTCTGAAAGCGATGTGGGAGTGGGCCAGTCCTTTACACTGGCTGTTTTTTCCGGGTCAGTTGCCACACCTGACAAACTGACCATATGGCCCAAATAATAGACTGATGGCTGAACTAGGTGACATTTAGATGGCTTCACCTTGAAATGAGCGTCCCGGACCTGACCGAATACCTGACATCCAACACAGATGCTCCTCAAAGGAACGGCCAAAGACAATGACGTACAATTAGATAAAAACATAGGTCCCATTGGAGGCCTGCTAAAACCATTTCCATCAGGTGCTGCAAAGTATCTGGTGCCATTCAGAGGCTCATAGGCAAACAATTAAATTGGTACAGTCTTTGCAGAGCTCTAAATACCGTTTTTGACAAGTGACTCGGGATCAAGTGGCATTTGCCAGAACCCCGACAACAAATTTAAGGTACTAAAATATTTGACCCCTTCTAATGCGTCTGGTGAGTCATCGATGTGTGGTAATAGATGGGCATCTGCCAGTTTAAATTTGTTGAGATGGCAGAAATCAACACAAAATCGCAGAGAACCATCATATTTGTTTGCAAGAACCACTGGAGCGCCCCATGGGCTTGTGGAGGGTATTATTATATCTGCTCGTAACATTTCAACCACCGCTTGCTGGACACATGCCTTTTCTGACGGACTCATTCTGTATGAGTTTTGGCTAATGGGTGCTGCATCCCCCATCTCTATGTGGGGTTCCATCAGGGAGGTGCATCCTAAATCGTAGGGCACTTTGCTAAATATGTCACGAAACTCCCCTAACAGAGCTCTCATTTGTTGTACCTGTCCCTCTGATAGCTTCAGATTTTGCATGGATATGGAGTCCATCCATGACTCGTCCACCTGCCACGAAACTATCCCGATTCTTCCTACCATTTGGGAACAGCCCTTACTTGCGCGTGGTGGACATAGGACTGAAATGAGCAAGGATCATCCCTACCTGCACAGTTGTGGCTACGTCAGATATATTTAGGACTTGAACAATCGCTGGTTACTCCAGAGGACCGTATCCGCAGCTGCTAGTGAGTGACAATCCATCACTGTGACTGCTGGTGTGACTAATATGGCTGAGTCTGCGTGAGGGGTCACCAGGGAGATGCGGTAGCATAGTGGAATTAACATTTATGTCGCCGGGGGAATAGTCAATGACTCGCTAACAATGGCCGGCACGAAGGGCACATATTTCATATTGCTATTCAGTCGTAAAAAATACAACCATCCCCCAGAATGCGTTTCTACGCACTCCTTATTTGTAAGAATTTTGACCGACATCCGGTTCAGGAAATCTGTCCCCAGCAAGCAGGGTATCATGAGTGTGCTGGAAATCAGCACTGGTCCTGACACCGACAACTGTCCTATGCAAATTGTAGCATTCATCTTCCCTATAATGCCAATGCTTCTGCCGTTCACAGCTATATATTTTGCTTGTACCGGGTATAATGCACGACATTTGTATGGAAGCGTGTCAAATATTTTCATAGATATAATGGTCGCAATACCTCTGTCAATAAAAATGTGCACACTAACCCCTTCCATGGAACCCACCAACACCAATTTTCCGGCTGTGGCAGCCACCAGGCGCCTGGTTAACTTACGCCATTTTGTGACCAAGTCGGGCCACTGGCTCGTCAGCCGCTCAACATCCTGAGATGATGGAGGTGTAATGCGGGCGTAAATGGGCAGGTCGGATGTGACGATCCGAGAGGGAGGAGTCAGGGTCACGTGGGGGAGAAGTTATAGCGGGGAGACAGGAAGCCATCTGGGGAGTCGGGGGAGTGAAGGGTGGTGAACACGTTGGGTGGTCGCCGTGCCTCAGCCTGGTGGCTGAGGGGCTCATGACGGCGCCAGCCAGCGGGGTGGAAGAGAGTTGGGGATAGAGCAGAGAGTGGCGAGATAGCCACAGAGGCCACGCAGGGCTGAGGTTGGAGATGGCGAGATAGCCACAGAGGCCACGGAGGGCTGAGGTTGGGGAGTGGCGAGATCGCCACACATGGTAAGACTCGGCACCGCCGGCCAGCGGTGACCGAGCACGGAGGAACAGGGAGCAGCGGTGGAGCTGCTGTGAGAGCAGCCAGAGGGCTGCACCAAGAGCCTGCAGCGGAGCTGCAGGAGCGCGGAAGGCTACGGGAGCGAAGGCAGCTGTGGAGCTGCCAGGCAGAGAGTCTCAGGAGGAGTGCCGTGAGGGAAGGAGAACGCGAACCCAAATAAAGGACACGGAGACAGAACCAGGGTCGAGTCCTTTATTACAGAGGTGATGGAGAGGAGTGCGAGCCAGATGGTGGTTGTGAGGGATGGAGTGGGCGTGATATAAAATTAGCTGCCTGGGTGTCCGGGTTGTCATCACTCGCCTGCGCATTGTTGCTTGAGCCCGCAGGATGTGGATCACGTGTGGGCGTCCCAGGAGTGTTGGGATCGTTCTGACTCCCTCGCATGATGTGCCCCAGTTGACTGCAGCGATGACAGATCACCGCAGTACGAGTGCGGTGAGATGTCCTCGCGTCCCTGGGTTTCCACCAAAGTGTCCACTGCAGCATCTCCTGATGTGCTGCTGACAGTTCACGTATGGCAGCCACCATCCCCCCCATGGCTGAGTCCGACGCAGGGCCACTTGCTTTCCCTCGCACTTCATGTGTGGTTGTCGCCCCGTGTCAATCTTCCAGTGGAACTTCTGATACCCAGGCCACGGTGTGCAATGGTCCTGATATTTCTTCATGTGAATGGCTGCATTTCACTATCCATGAAGAGGTTCTTGTTTCTAGTTCCGCGACTGACAACACTATATCTCTCCGCCACTATTGAGTCCAGCGCCAAGTCGTCCAGACATGGGAAGGTCCCTTGAGTTAGAGCCAGCAGTGCACTCCTGTAAGCCAAAGAAGACTCAGTTGCACCACGTGGGCGATTCTGGAATCTTTGCTTGGCCCCAGATGGTGGGTCAAATATTTCTGCCATTTCCCTGTAGGCTTCTTGGAGCGTAATTTTCCTTGACACTGGGATAGCCGAATACACCATCAAGGCCTGGTCATTAAGCGCTGTAGGCAAAGCCTTCGGTGCTTCACTCTGCTGAGACGGGACATTGTACGGATCCAACCGATACCACCAGTTGAAAACGACTTACCTCGTCCGAAGTCCTTTTCATAAAGTTGAGCTATACAGCTCAAATTCATGATTTATTCCCAGACTAGCAGGAAGTACCCGGTGTTGCCCAGGGGAAAAATATATTTCAAAACTTATCTTAAAAACATAACATACATACACAAATATGAAGCTATTGTGAAAGTCCGGCGATCCGTTTGTCTGTCCATTGGTCCGTCAACAAAATTATAAGAGGCTTGCAGAAGTCTAAAAAGTGATAGAAAGTGGGGGGGGCAAATAGTTGATCTCAAAGGTTTTGAAAATTGTCGAACCCCCCACCCTCAAAAAATATATTTTACCTTGCATAGGAATATATACCTACACACCATACATACAATAGTGAGTAGTATCTAGTGACTCTCTAGTAGTATCTGACTCTACAATAGTATCTGGCTCTAAAGTAGTTTCTACTGACTCCATAGTATCTACTGACTCTATAGTAGTATCTACTGACTCTATAGTAGTATCTACTGACTCTGCAGTTGTATTTATTGACTGTCCATAGTAGTATCTACTGGCCCTACAGTAGTATCTACCGACTCTATAGTCGTAACTTATAACTCTATAGTAGTATCTGTTGACTCTATAGTAGTGTAATAAAGGTCGTTGAGATGACTTCTGGAATCCGGTCTTCAACTTGCATTACAGCTTTCCTTCACGCTGCTGACAGGCACCCCGTGTCGTTCGTCTCCACCCCTATTTAATACCCGGGTCACGTGGTACGTTTCCACCAATCTTGGTTAGCCTCCATGGAATTTTCCAGGCTCCCTCGTAGGCTCCCGGAACCACCCCCCTGACTCATCTCCCAATTGGCTGTGGCCAAAGCCAGCAGAACCAATCCTCCTTACAGCTGTCACCTTTCCATTACGTCAGGGCCACGCCCCTAGGCTTCCCCCTATTGGCTATAAACCAGGACCGGCAGAGCCAATCATCATGACGAGTTGTGATACGTCAGTGAGCCGGATATATCCTCACATTACATCACACCCCCCCCCCCCCCCTCCCGGTGTAAAAAGTCAGCCGTCTCGGCTGGGATAAGGGTGACAGGCCGAATCCCATTAGAATAAATCTTAGAGTGTCTATGATGCATTAACAAGGTAATGGGGAAGTAGGCGTCAGCGCGCCGAGGAATTCAAAACATTTAACAACAGACATACATTAGGGCTCCCCTGTAGAGCGGTAACAACAGGGTGACAGACCGCAAGGCAATCAATATTAGCGAAATGGGAGAGATTTCGATCACGTGCGCGACGCAGGACCCTCTCCTTCCTTCGTGCGTGGTTGCCTCACCGACTGTTCAGCAGGAGGTGGTTGCTGTGGAGAAAAAAAGAAGAATGTTGGGTTTCAGTAGTATCTGTGACAGGTCCCGTTGGAGGAGGGACGTCCGGGGTCTCGTCGTCCCTCAAAACCTGTTCATCTGCGGGGGGTATAACACAGCCCCGCTGGGGATCAACGGGCGAGGCAAGTAGCACATTCAGCACGCCAGACCCTGGCAGGTCAACAAGTGGAGCTGAAGGGCCAGCACGCGGGTCAACGTAGGGCTTAAGTCGCGACGAATGGACATACCAACGACATTGGCCGTACTGGATGCAAACACTCTGGGGATTCCGAATGTCCACCAGCCTCACAGGCCCCCGCCAAGGCTTGTGCAGTTTAGGGGATGTACCCACTGGCACCTGAGGGCAATGGAGCCATGCCAAATCGCCCACCGACCAGGGCATGTCAGTTCGCGATCGACGCGCATACCTCTCGTTCCTTGCCTGCGTACAGGCCGTCACACATCTGGCGGCCTCTCGCGCCTCCGTCAACCATTTAAGCGAGTCCCGTACATGATCAGGCAAGAAAGGGGACGGTTGTTTCCCCGCTGCACCCAGTTGCACATCAATCGGGGGTACATTCTCACGGCCATACATCAGGAAAAATGGCAAATATCCTGTAGACGCGTGCGGAACCATGCGGTATGCCGCCAGGACGCGCGGTATGTGCAAGTCCCAATTGGTTTGTTTTTCACTCACCGTGTAACAAAGCATGGCCAAAAGGGTGCGGTTAAATCGTTCCACCATGCCATCCATTTGCGGATGGTAAGGGGAATTGCGGATTTTCTTTGTACCCAGCGCAGAGCATACATCCTTGAGCAATTTGAAGGAGAAGCTACGTCCTTGATCCGTGAGCAGCCCTTTGGGTGCTTCTTTATCCATGACGTATCCATTCAAGAAAGCCTCGGTGATGGACGAGGCCGTTTGGTCAGGCAAGGGCCAGGCCATAGGCCAGAGAGAAAAATATTCGACCCCGACCAAAAGGTATTTGTTTCCCCTAGCCGATGGAGGGAATGGGCCCAGGATGTCCAGAGCAACTAGCTCATTAATACGGGACACCTAAATCGAATGTAGTGGTGGGACATAATTTTTACGAGGCGGTTTCCTCTTTGCACAATCATGGCAAGATCGGATAAAGTTAGTGACATCTGCTGTCATGCGGGGCCAAAATAAATCCTGCTGCATTGCGGCCAACGTCTCCTGCACGCCAAGGTGCATTAGCTTGTCGGCGTGCAGAGTACGGAGCAGGTCGTGGCGAAGGGATGTCAGCACAACCAGGCGTGAACGGTCAGACAATCCATCCGTACTCATCAGTAATCCCGCCTGGCCCCGGAACATCTGCCATTTCCATCCCGCCGAATGAGATCTCGGTTTCTGATCAGTTCCCGCAGCGGAACCCGAGAGGCATCAGCCTCCTGCTCGCGTAGCCACACCGAGTGCGCAAATGCAGCGTACCGTCGGCGCCAACGGGTACATCCTGGCCTTCATCGTTCGACATCTCCCCCATAACCGGACAGGGCAAGGTAGGCAGCGCTGCACAGCTGTGCGTACCCGTCAGACAGGCGCAGGGAGGAGTCGGGGGCAACCTGGAGAGAGCGTCCGCGTTGCCATGGCGAGTGCCCTTGCGGTACGTGATATTCAAGGAAACTCCTGCAATGATTCTAACCACCGAGCCAATTGACCCGATGGTTGTTCCAATTTCAAAGAATATTGCAAGGCCGCGTGGTCAGTGCGCACGAAGAATTTCCTTCCATACAGGTACGGCCGGTACTGGCAAACAAAATGTACTATTGCTAACAGTTCCCATCGCGTCACGTAATATCGCGTCTCGGCAGGGGACAGAACCCTGCTGCCGTATGCCACCACTCACTCGACCACATCTTTCCGTTGCGATAAAACGGCTCCTATGCCGATATCGCTAGCATCCGTGTCAAGGATGAACGGCTGGGAAAAATCTGGGTAGTCGAGCGTCGGCGCGGTGGCCAGGTGATCCCGAAGAGATTGAAAAGAGCGCTCCTCCTCCGGGCCCCATTTAAATCTCTGATTTTTCCCCGTCAGAACATGCAGTGGCTTAGCCAGCGTCGCAAAGTTCTTAACAAAACGGCGATAGTAGGATGCGAACCCAATAAACCGCCGTACGTCGCCCACCGAAGTGAGCGTGGGCCACTCTCGGACACACGCCGTTTTCTGAGGGTCCGTGGACACACCGTCAGAGCTGACGATGTGACCCAAGTATCGGACGGACCGTTGCAAAGGGTGACACTTCTTTGGTTTAAATTTTATGTCCGCCGAGCGCATCCTCTGAAAGACAGTCTCCAGTCGTTGGAGGTGTTCTTCGAACGTGCGGCTGAATACAATGATATCGTCCAAATATATGAGGCACGTTTGCCACTGCAGCCCCGCTAGCACCAGTTCCAACAGGCATTGGAACGTCGCCGGTGCTGCATTCAAGCCCATAGGTAAGCAGTTAAACTTAAAGAGGACTTGTGGCGTGCGGAAGGCCGTTTTTGGTTTGGACACGTCATCGAGGGGAAGCTGCCAAAACCCAGACGACAGGTCGAGGGTGGAGAAAAAATTTGCCCCTGACAAAGGATCCAGTGAGTCGTCCATCCGTGGCAAGGGGTATGCGTCTGCCATGGATGTCTTATTCAATCGGTGGAAATCCACACAAAACCTCGTCCCACCATCTTTTTTCTTAACCAGCACCACCGGCGCGCCCCAAGGACTGTTGGACGGCGAAATTATATCGGCCGCCAACATGTCGTCCACTGCGCCACGCACGTGTTCCCTTTCAGCAGGGCACATGCGATGTGGGTGCACACAAATCGGTCCCGCCACACCGGTGTCGATATGGTGCGATTAGAGCGAGGTATGGCCCAGATCCAAATCGTTTTTACTGAAAACGTCAGCGTACTCCGATAATAACGAATGCAAGGTGCTCCGCTGCATGGCCGACAAAGATGTATTTTCCCCGCACAAATCTGCGATCCATCGATCGTCTGAACGATCGTATCGTGGCCCGCCAGCGGCCATTTTTGTGTGTGGTTCACCCTCAAAGCTGGTGAAATCGGTAGTGGCGTGAGCCAATACCGAGCCAGCCGGGACGACGACCCGGTCCGGGCCCCCATTTAAGACTTGTATAAACGGGGCCTGACCAGGCTGAATGATAGTTTGAGCCGCTACTAGGGAAAAGGATTTTGCCACAGAATTCGACGGGGACAATCAGCATACCCGTCGCACCGTCCGCAGCATCAAAACGCTTTCGGTAACGCAACGGAATAAGCATTTGCGAGCTCGACGGCACCTCCACCGTGGCAGCAACAATCGCGTTAACAACGTTACCTGAGGGCGAACGGCCCAGCAGGGATGGCAGGAACGACATCCTACGGCCCCCTGGCATTTCCAAGCAACCTTGTCCAACGAGTATTTTAACTGGCATGCGGCGCAAGAAATCGGTGCCCAATAGGCATGGGACGGCCAGTGAACGTGAGATCAAAACTGGTCCGACCGCAGTGATATTCCCGATAGCAATGCGCACATCAACTCGCCCCAAAATACCCATGCTACCCCCATTAGCAGCAACGCATGCGTCATTAGCCGGTCGGATCCGTGACGTAGGAATGGACAGGAGATGAAAAATAACATCGGAAATTATGGTGGCAGACGCGCCAGTGTCTACCAAAATACGAACATCGACGCCATCGATAGTACCCCGTACCATCGAGGACCCCGACGCGATTGCCACCACCCTACGGGCCAATTTTTTCCATTGTGTCGCAGAGTGCGGCATCGACACAGGTACACCACAATTACCGTCCGGAGTGCAAACATGTGTGCGAGTGGATGGGTGATGTGACAAGACCTGTCGGGTATCTGATGTGTGCCGACTTGCCCGAGGGTGCCGTGGATCCACGTCCGGTGGAGGAGATGGAAGCCAGCCCGACGGGAGCTGAGAAGGCAGAGGTCGGCAGCGGCAATCCCGGGCGACATGGCCTCGTCGGCCACACTTAAAACACGTGGCCGCCGTCGCCCGGCAGTCGCTCGTCCCGGTCTCTGCACGTGGTCATCCGGCCCCATCACGCTGCTCACGCGGCCAGCGTTTCGGGACCCAGCGAGGATCAGCCGCCATCACATCGTCGTCGCTGGAGTCATTTAAGCCGTGGACGACCCGACGTGGAGACCACCCCAACGGTGGACCGTCTATTTTGGGATTCCCCGTCCATGCCGCCATCTGATCCCAGCGTTTTAGGTTGAACTTGGCGTCCAAGCAGCGTGCCGCCCATCGCGACGTAAGCGGTTCGTGGACGCACACTGGCAACGAGATGTTAAGTTCCTGGGCCAGCTCAATCATTTTGGAAAGGATGAGAGGATCCAGGAGATCAGCTGATGAGTCGTGGTAGGGAGCCATGGCAAGCGCTAACAGCGCCCCTCGGTACACCAAGGGCGATTCCTCTGGTCCTCGACGACGTGACATAAATTTCCTTGTAGCCGCCGTCGGCGGTTCGTAAAACTCCGCCATTTCCGTGAAGGCGTCAGGCAGCGTCTTCTTCTTGCTCGCCAGGGATGGATCGGAAGACCGCCAAGGAGACATCATCCAGCAGCGTAGGCAGCGCTTCCAGCGCCTCCGCCTCCGTCCATCGCACCGACCGAAAGGCTGACTCGAACCGCCAGGTGAACGCACTCCAATCGCCCCCTTGATTTGAGGAAGGCGATGCCCGCGGTGAAAGTCGGAAGCCTCGAACGTCTGCAATCCCGCTCCCCGCGCATTTCGCGGCTCCCCCAAGATGGCGTCCGGCTTCCGCGTGGCGACAGCCCCGCCCAAGATGGCGTCCGGTGGCTACGTTGCAGCAGCCCCGCCCAAGATGGCGGCCTCTCCCTCCGCGGCAGGAGCAATGGCGGACGTCGATTCCCGCTGAAAATCCTGCTCATCGGCCCTTGGTTGAATTCCACGCGGCCAACCAAGGGCCGCTGAAGATGCGACCGCCGTCACAAGATTCAGCAAAATCGCACGGAGCGATTCAATCTGCTCCGCCAGTCGACGCCATCCCTCGTCCGCAGTCAAAGACGTCGTTTCGCCGACCTGTCAGCGATGAGCGGGGTCGAGGAGAACAGCAGCCGGAGGCAGAGGACCCGCAGCTCCAAGCAGCTCGTCCTCATCCACCTCAACCTCTTCCTCCGACGGAGGGTCCGGTGGGTTCCTCTTCTTGAGGTGCTTGGACATTTTAAAGGAATCGTCCAAACGGTCTCAAGAGATACTTCTGACACCAATGTAATAAAGGTCATTGAGGCGACTTCTGGAATCCGGTCTTTTATTCAACTTGCATTCCAGCTTTCCTTCACGCTGCTGACAGACAGCGTGAGAGGGATAGATAGAGAGAGACGCACTGCCACGTGGCAACCCGGATCCCCGCTCACGCGTGGCTCCTTCCTCCGTTCGTTCCCGTTCTCACCCTGTGTCGTTCGTCTCCACCCCTATTTAATACCCGGGTCACGTGGTACGTTTCCACCAATCTTGGTTAGCCTCCATGGAATATTCCAGGCTCCCTCGTAGGCTCCCGGAACCATCCCCCTGACTCATCTCCCCATTGGCTGTGGCCAAAGCTAGCAGAACCCATCCTCTCCTTACAGCTGTCACCTTTCCATTACGTCAGGGCGATGCCCCTAGGCTTCCCCCCATTGGCTATAAACCAGGACCGGCAGAGCCAATCATCATGACGAGTTGTGATACGTCAGTGAGCCAGATATATCCTCACATTACAGTAGTATCCACTGACTATAGTAGTAACTACTAACTCTATAGCAGTATCTACTGACTCTATCGTAGTATCTATTTACTCTATAGTAGTATCTACTGACTCTATAGAAGTATCTGCTGACTCTATAGCAGTATCTACTGACTTTATAGTCATTACTACTGACTCTGCAGCAGTATATACTGACTGTAGTGGAATCTACTGACTAGTATTATCTACTGACTATAGTAGTATCTACCGTTTCTACGGTAGTATCTACCGACTATATTAGTATCTATCGACTCTATCGAAGTAACTACTGACTCTGCAGTAGTATCTAATGACTATAGTAGTACCTACTGAATTTATAGTATCTATTCACTCAATAGTATCTACTGACTTTCGCAGTAACTACTAACTCCATAGTAACATCTGTAGACGCTATAGCAGTATCTTCAGACTCTATCGCAGTATCTGCTGACTATAGCAATCTTTGGAAGGACATTGATCAACCAGGTATAGTGATAACTGTTGTGTTGGCCGACTCTCTGAGTTGCATTACATTTCTAAGTTTGCTAAGTTCTCTATCACCTTGTTCCTGCTGTAAATTTCATCCCCACCCTCTCGCCCGTTATGGCAGCCCCTCCCCCCTCCCCTCCCTCCCCCCCTCGGATTAGCCGAGGTCACCCCACCCTCTCGACATTTAATTGCAAATTCCATCCCTAGTCCCGCCCACTTACCCTTGGGCTATACCCACCACAAACGTATATAACCTTTGGTTGCAGTAGCTCTCTCGCTACATTTCCTATTGCCTCATCAGTCCGCCTGCTGTATTGTTTCACCTGAAGACGATGGCTTGTGTTGATATCGAAACGTCGTGATATATTCGTTCTTTATCTATCTACGTGACTTTACCAAAAAAAAACAAAGAGTATGAATTCCTGCAGTCACGAAAGCTTCAAATCAAGATTATATAATAGTACTAACTTCACAGCATGTAGTGGTGAAGCCTAGTCTCGTGCATCTACGGACTATAGTAGTATCTACCAATCCTATAGTTGTAAGTGCACACATTGGAGTGGGGGGGGGGGAGAACATCACACTTTGAAGAATTTACCTCAGCGTCGTGTGTATTTTTCTGCATTTTTAACGCGAATGAGAATTCCCCCCCCCCCTACCGATCGCGTGTGTGTGTTGCTAGGGCAACCACGGGTCAGCTTTCTCGCGAATGCGCAGATGCGTAGTAATATAATAATTAATAGTATTAAATTGTTAATTTAACTATTTTAAACTTGATGGATGTGAAATAGGAATAGCGCTGGCTATCGCGTAGTATCTGGATACATTTTTTTAAACATAAACCCCACAGTTTGCGAGTTAAATCCATCGCAATTTGCATACACAGACAGACGGACAGACACACAAACGGACAAAAAATGACTTATATAGGTAAGGTAATGTGCAAACACATACAGACCATACTTATAGAGGCTTCATTCCAGAATGCGTCCCGAGCTCTTACCCGGGCCCCTTACATATCCTCTACCCCCTTTCCAGCAAGTTCTCCTCTTTTCCTCCAATCCCCTTTTCCAATGGTTATCAACCATTCCTTATTAATTATTTTAATCTTCGCGCCTATTCCTTTTGCACCAATCTGATTTTAATGTTTCGATGCCTTCCAATCAAATTGGTGCGTCATGTCACTGACCAAGTCAGTTGTCAGTGGCTCTGCTAATTTTAAACTTGGCCTGCCTGTGAAGTCCTTAAAGACTTCTGGCATACTACCCCACACATAGACATAGGGTTGGCTGCCAGGCATTGGGGTATGAACCAGTCAAGATCAGTTTCCGAATATTAAAGCAACTCAAATCAGAACTCTACGCAAAAATGAACTTGCATATTGACCCCATGGTGCAGTGAGTGTTAGATCACCCATCGAGGGGTGGGGTTGCGTGGGATCATAGATCCCCCGCTGCCCCCCCCCCCCCCCCCCGTTGGTAGCGCCGAGGGGTTGAGCCAGTACATGGCTCAACCTTGAAGCGCGACTTCCTTGAGCCAATACATGGGTCGACCTTGAAGCATGACTTATTTGACCCGGGATGTTGGAATACGTCCAAATAGTACTTGAGAGGTGTGTGATTTCATGGGCACTTAAAGGTTTCAGACCTCGCCCTATCACCGCTTGCTTGATGGGATGGTTGCACGGTGGCATGAGACCTGACGTTAATGTTGTATCAATGGGTGTGTGTAGAACCAGTCTGATCGCCACGTTTGTTGTGCATCTGTCGCATGTGAAACCGTTTTTTCTCCACCGGGCGGGATCCCTTCATCCCCACTACCCAAGGGCCGGGTGGCTGATGTGTCCGACGAGCTGGGGCGTGCGTCTGCGGAGGTCGTGCCTCAGGAGTTTTCAGGTTTTCCGCCCACAGGATCCCAGCACCTGGTACCCTTGGAGTTTCCGGTTGCGCCGACCGGATGTGGATTGGGGAGAGTGGAGCAGCCGTCACCCGGGTGTTGGGGGGTGTACATTGTCTAGGGGTTGTTGGTCATGTGTTTGCGGAAATATTGTTTTGGGTGCTTCTCAGTTGATGTACATACTGTCTGGGCGACGGTTGCTGCTTTGTTGCTTTTTGGAAGGCATTCTTTTTTTGGTTATTGGTTCTTGTTGCTGTTGTTATGGTTAAAACACAGCCGGGACGGCTGTGTTTTACCAAGGAGGGGGGGGGGGGTGATGTTGCTATGGTGTTTAGCGCCAGCTAGTCACAAGAGTGTAAATTGATGTCTTGAGTCTCTCTCTGGCACAAGAGTGGATATGGCATGGAAGCGGGCCCGAGGGGGCATAGTTCTGGTGAGGGTCGGAGAGAGAGTGAGGACGTGATACTCTGTGTGAACCCGAGATGGCATGTGGCCAGGGCAGGGTAGCAAGGGGGCCCAAAAAGGGGCTCGATGGACACGTGATATGGGCCAGAGCGTTCTAGTAGGATCTAGAAGGGGGTGTGGCCGAGGGCGGAGCCAGGCCTTGCTCAGGAGCATAAAGGGGCAGTCCCGAGAAGGTTTTGGGCTCTCTGTTGGAATGGAACCCGCCGGTGCTACGTCTCTTCCTCGGTCTTCGATGTCACGCTCGGCATCGTGGGTCAGGCAGTATGTGACTGACTGACCCGGTTATGTAGTCTAGTTAACTGTGTAGTTATCACCTCTATGTAGAACCCGTTGTAACGTTTAAGTAGTAGCCCTGTTAGGGTGTTGTAATGAACGTGTTGCCTCCAACTCCAGTGTGTGTCTCCATATAACACACTACAAATGGAACCAGAACCAGTCCACCTGACCTGTATTCCACAGAGGTCCAGACGGTACCGGTCCAGCTCCTGATATAGGAGTGGCAGCCTCTCCTCGGCAGTGAGCATGTGAACATTCAATATACTCTTTGGGTCTTTCGGTAAAGTCACGTAGATATAAAAAAGTAAAAATCACGACGTTTCTATCTCAACACAAGCAATTATCTTCAGGTGAAAAAATACAGCAGGCAAACTGCTGAGGCAGGAGAAAATACAGAAGTTCGCCTGCTGTATTTTTCACCTGAAGACGATTGCTTGTGTTGCGATCGCAACGTCGTGTTTTTTTTCTATGACTTTACCAAAAGACCCAAAGAGTATGAATTCCTGCAGTCACAAGTGAAGATTTAACATTCAATGTGGCCATCTGCAGTGACTTCCAGCTGTTTCTGGAGGAACCCTGGGGGGGAGGGGGGGTTGGTCAGGAGATGAGCTCCATGAGCATAAGAGACAATATAGGCGTTTTTTCCAATGGCATGGCTCATATCACACCAGTGATGTGAGCCATGCCACTCACATACAAAGATCCCCCATACTGTATAACCTTAACAGACTTTGGGGCAAGTGCTGTTAGCAATCACTGATGAAGGCCGGTACAGCACATGAGGAGGCAGATGGCCAGCACCATGTCTGGGTGCTTCTCCCTAGTGCCAATGTTTAGACACTACCAGGTACTTATTTGAGACTGAGTCGATGTAGGGGAGACCCAGGATTCGTGCACTGGTGAGCGGAAATTGAACTTGGGTCGCTAGGTCCGTAGCGCAGCAAGCTTACAGAAATACCAC
Organism: Lethenteron reissneri; assembly: GCF_015708825.2. NCBI lineage: Eukaryota > Metazoa > Chordata > Hyperoartia > Petromyzontiformes > Petromyzontidae > Lethenteron > Lethenteron reissneri. Next base: position 15,113,308 of record NC_083800.1, read on the forward strand.
TGTTCCCCACATACAAAACACACTCGTACATCCTAACACTAACCCTAACACTCATACATATAAATACAGATTTTAAACTCTCTTTTCATTAAAAAGGTTTAAAAAAAAAAGACTAACCGTAACCTAATGCTGTGCTACGACTGCATATCTCCCACGGGTGATCTCGTCACCATGTCACACTACTGCATTGTAGCACTGCACAGATAAAATGTGTAAGTGACGAGAAAACCCATCATCACAGAAAAAGTGCAGCCTGGAAAAATCAAACAACACGCAGAAACGTGCACACAAAGCACTCGGACTTTGTGCATTATGTACAAATCATCAGAAGTTCTTTAATCATTTGCATAATGGTCGACTTGTAATGTCACCATCAAAATAACGAGCAAATGTGACCGACTGCCAAGCTGCAGTAATAGAGATAGACAACTGTGGACTGGTCCATGTAAGCACCATGTAAACACAGCACGACTCATCGCTGTAAAACAGTGAGCCTTGCCAATGTGTCATCTCTGCCAACGAGCAACGCATGATAGGAAACTGCCATAATGGAGAAGTATTTTAATTAGCCGTGGCATTTGGTTTGAGGCGGTGCAGCCAACACTGAATGAGAGAGGGATGGGAGCCCTTCCATTGGAGCTGCTCACAAAGATCATGCATGGAACCTCCCTTATCCGGCCACTTACCCAGCGGGGTGGACAGCTGAATGTATTTAGAATCATAACACAACACTTGTATAATCTGGACATTGCTTTCAAAGCACTTCAGCAGATTATATTATTACAATTTGTGGTTAAACATTCCACCTAGGTGTTGTTGGTAGTGGATTTACCAGAGGCAGCAACAGTAAAACCAACGGTGGGGAATTACAACTACCTGGTGCTGACACGCCGGTTCTAGCAAGAGCTGTGATGTACGTGAAACTCCAGCTTGATGGCCAACGAGGGTGTCATATACACACGTACATCACACTACTTATATCTATTCTACAAAGATAATATAATTGGCAGCATGATCCATTGCACTTGATAGGACAACACCAGAATTAGAAATAAACCCACGAGTGAGTGGAGACACCAGAAAAAATGTGGCTACTTTCTGCGTGCAACCCAGGGCTGTGTGCAAGGCAATAAGGTAGGTCTTGTAATGTGTCTATGGGAACACCATCATTTTCCAGCTGTGGATGTTCTTGTGAGCGAGCTTCCCCAGAGTGTGTTGGCATCGATTGGGTTCCTGTGCTGGCCTCCCCAGCAGCCTGGCGGGCTGTCCCACTGCCAGTCAGCAACGAGCAGAGCGTCGATCGCACGTCCCCCAGCATGCGATACAAATCTTCGCGAAAACGGACACCCACAAAGGCGTAGAGCAGCGGGTTGAGGCAGCAGTGCGTGAAGGCAAGCGTCTCCGTTGTCTGCCTGGCGTAGTGCAGCGCCTCGTGCGTGCGGCAGCCGAGCCACGTTCCACGCAGGTCAGCGAGCGCGACCACCAACAGCACCGCGTTGTAGGGCAGCCAACACAGGAAGAAAAGCAGCACCAGGGCCACGATGACACGCACTGCCTTGCGCCTTGAGCCGCGGCTCTTGGTGTGTGCCAGAGTGACGGCAATGCGGACGTAGCAGGCGAGCATGATGGCGAACGGCAGGAGGAAACACGCCGCCGTTTGAAAGACGGCGAGCGCCGCCTTCCGCACATGCCCGCCGGGGCCCGCGTGGAGGCTCTGACAAACTGTGCGCGGTGCGGAGTCGGGGGTGTCCGCTTGAAGCTGCGCACGGCTGGAGAGCACATCCAGGAGGCTGAGCAGCGTCGCCGCGGACCACGCACCGGCGCAGGCGACCCACGCGCGCCGGCGCCGCCACCGCACCCCACGACAGCGCGTGGCGCGCACCACAACAAGGTAGCGGTCTACACTGAGGCACGTGAGCACGAAGACACCGCAGTAGAAGGAGACGCTGTAGAGTGCCGTGGCCAACTTGCATGCCCACTCACCAAACGGCCACTCGCGGGCAGCGTGGCGCGCCCAGAGCGGCAGCGTGGCGACCAGCAAGAGGTCAGCGGCAGCCAGGTTGAGCAGGAAGACTTGCGTCGTGTCCCATGTGCCGCTGCCATAGCCGCGACGCTGCCGTCGAACCAGTACCAGAAACGCCAACCCATTGCCCACAAGGCCCAGGATGAACACGATCGAGTAGAGCACGGGCAGCAGGGTCTGGCCCAGCCGCTGGGCGCCATCCGAGCACAGCGCGCCGCTGTCATCCTCGTAGTCGTCGGTGGGGCCCCACACGGAGCTTGAGTCGAGCGGGTTGGCCGTCGTGAAGCCTGAGTCTACATCCATGGCCTGTGCTGCGAGGGACCGAGACCAAGAAGATGGCAGAGCAGACTGTGTGAGAGGATTCTCACCCCCCTACAGTGACTCATGCTTGCGGGTTTGAGGGGAGCAGCGGCGTGGTTAGCAAATTGTAATTATGACAAGCCAAGTTGCCATGTTATGATGCTCATCTGTGGCAATCTGCAAATAACAATAAAAAATCATGGTCTTCTTCCCATCGGGGCCGTCCATAAATGACGTCACACACCTAGGGACATTTGTGACGATGTGTGACGAGGGGGGGGAGGGGGGTTTGAGAAATGTGACGTCACATCAAAATGCGCAACTTTAAATAAATATAAAGAATATAATTGTTATAACAACACTCATTTTGATTAATTTTCATTATTAACTATTTGAATATTTAAATATACTGAGGTCACTTATTTATTCCATGAAGGAGCATTTTGCTTATCGGAGAATGGAGAAGCATACATTTTGTAATTTTTTTAATGATTGTTATTAAACATTTTGATTTTAATGATTCTTCCAGGGCTTTTCATTCTGTGGAATGAATATGTGATTGTTATAATTGTACTCTCCATTTTGCTTCGTTCTACTACAAAGTTTCAAGTATTTTTTATAGTTTTAATTACATTAAATATTTTATAATGATAAGAGACTTTCAATATAACATTCTGAACATCTGCAGTTTTAGTTAGACGTTAAATATTTTCAAGTGAATTTTATGCTAAATTTCAGCTTCCCTTTTAATACGTGTTTTCTCCTACAACATCAGAGTGCAGCGCCACATTAAATACGCACTATAATGACAATTTTTTTTTTTAAAAAGCCAAGCCATGATAATGACAATAGTTAAAAGTGATTTGAAGCATGTTTTATTTTCAAAATGGAAATATAGCTTTGTGACGTCATATTTGAGGGGGGTCTGACTTTTTATGACGCCGTATGACGAGGGGGGTAGGGGGGTCAAAAATCTGCCAAAATCGCGTGACGTCATTTATGGATAGCCCCATATCCGTCTGCACACAAAATTAACGTATTTTGTACACAACAGCCGCATGGCCTTTTTGGAGTGCATCATTTCAGCAGCAGTCAAAACAAGCAAACTGGACCGGTTTCAACATTCATTGTTGTATTACCTATTTTATATTTTATATTCTCTATGACGATAATTACGATCTGCGATTAGCATATCAACTGAATAGATAGCAATACTACGGAGAAAATAATATCAGTGTTCTCATGAATGAAGTAATCAGACAAATCTTGAGACTGCCTCTGCTTGCTCCCAAACCCAACCCGGCTCAACTCCTCTCGCCACCCTCTATCTCTGCGGTCATCTGTGCCTGCTGCAGTGAACGTAAGCATGTGGCAGGAAGTGAGCGCGCCCGCCTCCTTGTGGCTGTGGTGCCGTGGCACGAATGTGTAAACCCCAACCCCTTTCTGGGAAACTTCAAAGCGAACGCGTTAATATTGAACTTCATTTGCACCATACGTAGCCAACCGTGCTAATCGGAGGAGCGAGGAAATAATAACAGTACATGCCAGTGCCATATTAAGCCGGTAGACGCAAAGGCTAAAGGGTAAAGTCATAGAGAAACACAGGGTGCACCCACCCCCTTTTACAGCATTCATCAGCCATTGTCCATCCACAGCTGGATGAATTCCTCATGCCATTGCTATCCTTCACGGTCTTGTGATGCCACAATACACCTCACTCCCACACATGAGTTGATCTCATCGGTCCATATCTGCAGTGGTCGTCGCCCTTTCCCCTCTGAGAGCATAATTACATTGTTAATTCTCAGAAAAGTGTCTAAATATGTCATTGCTTTTAAACGGCATAAGGCATCACTATTTTCCCTAAAATGTTTTTTTACTACGATAATGAATATGCCGTTGAACGAACCCGAACACAATTCCTTTGTCGAGATCCAGCCAGAGTGGTAGAGCCAGTCCGTTCTTCTATTCTTTAGTATGATGGCAATATGTTCAGGAGCCAATGTCGATGTGTGCTAGCCATGAGAGAGCTTCAGGAAAGAGTTTGTGTAGTTTTTCTATTCTTCCATTGAAGGAGTTGTTGTATATGTCGGATTATGAAATTTTGATAAAAAATAATAAAACTTATAACTATGCGTAATGCACAGTAATTATGGTAATGTATATAATTATATGCATAAATTATGATAATCGCGGAGATAATGTATGCGAATGTTTGAATTTATGTTAACGTATGCAGTTATGATAATTATGGCTTAGCTTCGTTATCCAGAGTTGCATCAATCAGGATAAAACGATTATCTTTGATTAAACATTTATTGAGTATCTTAGTGTGTTTATATTATGTTAGGTCTCCAAATTCATATCTCAACGCAGGATACAGTTCTTATAAATAAGAGTTTTGCATGGACTTGGAAAGAAACACTCAAACGCTTTTGTTAAGCAATTTTTATTCTAAACCAAAATATGACACTCTAATATGCAAAGGCGGAAGCATACGTCAATAGATTAATGAGCAAGATTATTCAATTAACGAAAATGAATGACTAAAACACTTCTTATTCATGTAACTCGACGGCAGCAACTGCTTTGCACAATCAGTTGATATTGAACGCACCACCTTGAAATGGCAACCCTTTTTGAAACACAAATATATCTTTTTGAAAGTCTTATTCGTGTGCGTGTTGTGTGTGCGTTGTCCCCTTGTAAAATTTAAAAAATTTTAGAGCCGGGAGTTGTGTCGGAGCTTGTGGGGTGGGGGAGGGGGATACAACCAGCGGCCAGAGAGGTTTCCTCTCGCTCGGGCATGGCAGCAGCGAGCCCGTCGCCGGCTTTCTCCGCAGCTAGATTGAGCGGCGTTGGCACGATGTTCCTTGAAGAAACTTGGTTGCTTGGTGCTTGATGGCGCCCAGGGCTTGGTGCTGCTCGTGCACTCTCTCCACTGCTAGATGAGTGGCGTCGGCACGACGCTCGCGGTCGTGGTGCGCGATGATTCCATCGTCGGAAGTGCGCAGCTCATCCGCAAGATGACGAGTCGGCACGACGCTCGGTGACGCCCGGGTCGTGCTGCTCGTGCGCTCTCTCTCTCCACTGCTAGATGAGTGGCGTCGGCACGACGCTCGCCGTCGTGGTGCGCGATGATTCCGTCGTCGGATAGCGCGCTGCTCCGCCACCGCTGGACGTCTTCTCTGTTCTCAGCGGGTGCTGGTCGATATGTGTGTGTATTAAACACACGGCGCATTCGATGGCGCTCTCCTCTTCCTCATTTTCTCCGTGCTCTCTACCTGATCGCTGCCAGCTTCACACGGACACCCGCCCTTACTTCAGGGCTGCGTTGGCTCAGACTCTGGACGACGCGGCTGTGCACGCTCACCGGCTTGGAGCGCTGTGGCGATGAATGATGCTCTCGTTCGTTGCTGGGTTGACGTTGGGTTGACGTTGGGTGTCTTCGCTGGCTCGAGAATGATAACTGGAATTTCGCAAGCTTCACTCGCACTTAACCACACCTCGCCACTTCGTTCTGCGAGAAGCGACACTGGCCATCGGTATCGGTGTTTGCTCCCTCACGACGGCACCGCCAGCCGGGGCATGGCTGAAACCCAGCCTCGACCCAGGCTGAACTCAGACTTCTGCGACTCTGACGACCCCTCCTCCTCCCATCTTTCCTCGAGGCACGATGCGCCCCAGCTCCTTTGCGAGCCTCCCTCACAACGCCGCGTCGCAAGCCGAGAGCAAGACTGAGCGCGACTCGAACCAGACTGCCCTCAGATTTCTGTACGTTTGTGTTTAAAACTCAAAAACGTGAACCCCTCCCCTCTGCGCATCTCTTGCGAGAGAAGCAACAACAGAAAAACAGACACCCTCGGAATGTCAGGTCATAAACCCTTTTCGCGACCCTCTAACTCCCTTGCTCCCCCTGCGTGGGTCATCCCGAGGCAAGACCCCTCTCCGGATTTGATGGTTGGCCTGTTTGTGCCGAACCGTTGGAAGACAAAGGTGGCGGGGAGGTCCTGACGTTTGCTGTTTTTGATGGCATACCACGTTTACCAGATGCCTGGCGTGGAATGTGACGAGTAGTGGGTTGTTTTCATTATTTAATAAAAAAATATATATATATTTTTTGGCCTAATTATTCCTAATATACATTTTTGTAAAAAGGGGCATAAATACAACAGAGTGCACAATACAGTGGCTTACTATATGGTCCATGGTTTTGGTTGCATGGCCATTACTGTGGCTTTTCTTGATTTGTATTTATTTATTAAGGAGATATGCATATCGGCCTGATGATGTTCTAATGTGATTGATTGTTCTACCAGTGATTGATTGTTACACCAATGTTCCACTCTGTTAGCCAGCTTTCTTCTGGATCTGGGTGACATTCTGAGATGTTACAGCATGATTTCAGAAGGGGGATCGGATGAGGTACATTTTTTAGGTTGATGGATAGATGATTGTAGTTTGCAAGAAAACATCCAAACTCCTTTGAAGTTTGCATGTCTGTGCAGAACAGGGAGCCAGGGGACTGGTGTCAGGTTCAGTTTCCTGGTTATGAAGCGCATTGCGTTTTCTAAATTTGCATCTGGCAGTGTTGTGTATGAGCTCCTGGATCAGGCTGGAGTGCAGTGACTCTGTCACTGAGTAGATCATCAGTGAGAGGGCGGCAGGTTGCAGCGCATCAGCTGAGGTGTCCCAGGTCGTTCCTGTTTCTGTAGCAGGGCGATTTTTTTACGTGGTCTTTCAACACATCGTTTTAATGTGTGAAGGTGAGGCTTCTATCCATGATAGCCCCTAGATACCTTGAAGTGTGGTCATATCACACTGGGCTACCACACAGAGACACAGCAAGAGTGGCATTTTCTGCATGATTCTACAGGTGGTGTTTCCAGAGACGGTAATGTGCTTCCAATAATAACGAGCTGAGCTGTGCAGAAACGGCTATGTCGTCTGCACATGAAGTTGGGAGAGTTATGTACATGGCAGGTCACTTATGTAAAATTGTGCTAGTACCAAGCATTGATGGAGGTCATTGTTCATGGATGGAAGACCAGAGACTTCTTGCAGTGGCCCACCTGTTACGTGATGTTGCTGTGGCCTTAATTACAATGAATGCCGTAATCTAGGTGAAATGGATGTTACTAATTTGAATCCAGATGTGATCAGTCTCTGTGGTTACTGGCAAGGATCATGGACTCCCAGCTACACGCAGGAGGAAATAACAGGAGAGATGTGGTCGTCCTTGCACATGAAGATTAGATTTGCCTGTTTCATTTTCTGGAACCAGGGATTTAGCAACAACAAAACATGTATTCCCCCCTTCCCCCAGTTTTTTGCAACTCATTCGTGTTGCTTGTTGTGAACATATGAGTCTAATAAACAAATTGACTCATCAATGATGTTACTGTGGGTGATGAATGGCAAACTTGGGGCCATGGCTCGTGAAACTGCAGCACCTGCTTCTGCAGCTGGCGAGTCTCATATGCTTGGGGCCACAACCGAAGCATCTTGCGACTTTAAAGTAGCCAACAATTTCCTTTTTAAACAATTTTTAAAATATCTCATGATTAGCACCATATAGCGTCGTTCATACCAAATCTCAATCGCTGAGGAACCACAGACAAGCTGGAAGGCTTCCAGGCGATGAGTCTGTGCCAACTATTGCTCTGCCATTCTCGAAACATTAAAATGTTTTCAGCCAATTAGTGAGAGGAAACCAGAGCACCTAGAGAAACCCCACGAATGCGAGGGTGTAACATTGTCCCATATAGAAGGGACAGATTATATTATTTCGCATTTTTCTGTATTGTATTCTGCTGGCAAGCCAAGGTACAGTGCTTCAATGCCCATGTAAGTAATTTTTGCACCATTTGTATTTTGTGCAATCTTCCAACCCTTTCCTTCACAGTGCTGGATGACAGGCATGCAGTAACCACCTGAGGTGTGGACTCGAGTCATGTGACTTGGACTCGAGTCAGACTCGAGTCATGAATTTGATGACTTCAGACTCGACTTGGACTTGCATAACAATGACTTTGTCCCACCTCTGAGGTGTGGACTCGAGTCATGTGACTTGGACTCGAGTCAGACTCGAGTCATGAATTTGATGACTTCAGACTCGACTTGGACTTGCATAACAATGACTTTGTCCCACCTCTGGTAACCACTACCTGGGATGTGCAGAGGCCAACGAGCGCAGCACATAAATGATGCCGTACGGCCATGAGCTTCATAGCACGCTCAAAGAATCCCCCAAAGTCCACACAGTACGAGGTTCTGCTGGTTGGCACCCAGGCTCAGGGGAAAAAAATTGTGGGAAGATCAGGTGCGGCAGTTGTAGACTCCAGGATTCAGTTTTGTACTCATCTAAAAAGTTTCAGCACCATACTCGACCAGCATATGTTGCGTGATTACCACGTGCAAAATATAGCCAGCTCTTGCCATTTTCATATTAGTGCTCTACAATACATTCAACAACTATTGATTCGTGACATACAGTAGGGAAAAAAGTATTTGATCCCCTGCTGATTTTGTACGTTTGCCCACTGACAAAGAAATTATCAGTCTATAATTTTCATGGTAGGTTTATTTGAACAGTGAGAGACAGAATAACAACAACAACAACAAAATCCAGAAAAACGCATGTCAAAAATGTTATAAATTGATTTGCATTTTAATGAGGGAAATAAGTATTTGACCCCCTCTGAATCAGAAAGACTTCTGGCTCCCAGGTGTCTTTTATACAGGTAACGAGCTGAGATTAGGAGCACACTCTTAAAGGGAGTGCTCCTAATCTCAGCTTGTTACCTGTATAAAAGACACCTGTTCACAGAAGCAATTAATCAATCAGATTCCAAATTCTCCACCATGGCCAAGACCAAAGAGCTCTCCAAGGATGTCAGGGACAAGATTGTAGATCTACACAAGGCTGGAATGGGCTACAAGACCATCGCCAAGCAGCTTGGTGAGAAGGTGACAACAGTTGGTGTGATTATTCACAAATGGAAGAAACACAAAAGAACTGGCAATCTTCCTCGGCCTGGGGCTCCATGCAAGATCTCACCTCGTGGAGTTGCAATGATCATGAGAACGGTGAGGAATCAGCCCAGAACTACACGGGAGGATCTTGTCAATGATCTCAAGGCAGCTTGGACCATAGTCACCAAGAAAACAGTTGGTAACACACTACGCCGTGAAGGACTGAAATCCTGCAGCGCCCGCCCGCAAGGTCCCCCTGCTCAAGAAAGCACATATACATGCCTGTCTGAAGTTGCCAATGAACATCTGAATGATTCAGAGGACAACTGGGTGAAAGTGTTGTGGTCAGATGAGACCAAAATGGAGCTCTTTGGCATCAACTCAGGTCGCCGTGTTTGGAGGAGGAAGAATGCTGCTTATGGCCCCAAGAACACCATCCCCACCGTCAAACATGGAGGTGGAAACATTATGCGTTGGGGGTGTTTTTCTGCTAAGAGGACAGGACAACTTCACCGCATCAAAGGGACGATGGACGGGGCCATGTACCGTCAAATCTTGGGTGAGAACCTCCTTCCCTCAGCCAGGGCATTGAAAATGGGTCGTGGATGGGTATTCCAGCATGGCAATGACCCAAAACACACGGCCAAGGCAACAAAGGAGTGGCCTAGCCAGTCTCCAGACCTTAATCCCACAGAAAATCTGTGGAGGGAGCTGAAGGTTCGAGTTGCCAAACGTCAGCCTCGAAACCTTAATGACTTGGAGAAGATCTGCAAAGAGGAGTGGGACAAAATCACTCCTGAGATGTATGCAAACCTGGTGGCCAACTACAAGAAACGTCTGACCTCTGTGATTGCCAACAAGGGTTTTGCCACCAAGTACTAAGTCATGTTTTGCAGAGGGGTCAAATACTTATTTCCCTCATTAAAATGCAAATCAATTTATAACATTTTTGACATGCGTTTTTCTGGATTTTGTTGTTGTTATTCTGTCTCTCACTGTTCAAATAAACCTATCATTAAAATTATAGACTGATCATTTATTTGTCAGTGGGCAAACGTACAAAATCAGCAGGGGATCAAATACGTGTTTCCCTCACTGTAACCAACACGGTGGAATGTAGCATAGTATTGACAAGCCTCAATTATTGCAACTCACTACTCTACGGGACGTCTGGCAAACACATTACCATGCTGAAGCATGTACAAAATTATCTGGCACGTGTCATGACGGGTACTGCAAGATCCGACCATGTCCGTTCAGTGCTCGCCGAGCTGCATTTGCTTCCAGTTGCCGAACGAATACATTATCAGGTCGCACTCAATACACAAGCTGCTTGCCACAAGTGAACCCACAATACTTTGCTGATCTCGAAAAGGAACATAAACCATCACAACTTCCGGTCATCCTCGCATCAGCTTTTAGCTATCCATCGAACAAAGACGGTCACCACATCGTACATTTTCAAATGCACTTCTGCGGCTGTCTGGAATCCTCTTTCTTTTGATATTAGGAAGCCACTGGAGCTATGCACTTTTAAATATAGATTACAACTAATTTCTTTAGAACTGCTTTTCATGTTTAACTTGTTGTCCTTTCCCTGCACCTTTGATTAGCACGGTGGCTACCTTATGAAAGAAATTCAACATATCTACGAGTGGGAGTCACCTGGCTGGGCAGAACACTTCTCATATGGTCATAATGTGCAAAATCCTGGCTCTTTCTCTCACAATACAAACATAAATGGAAATGGTGGATTATGACAAATCTAACATTGGTACTGGATTTTCTTAAGCTATTCGTTACGCATGGTTGCACTTGATTTTCTGCACAGTTGCAATTTACATTTCTCAGTCAGTGTTAGCCACTGATGGCGTGACGGGTTTCTTTTTTCATTCTTGTTGCTCCATGCCACCTGCACCGTTCCCGTTCCATTATAATGTGCACTGATGCCTACTTTATTGAGGGCTATATTCGCCCGTAAAATAACGATTGATTGATTGATTGAGAGCAGGCATTTCGAATCGCATTGCTTTTCCAAATAATGTGATGGAAGCATGTTATACACAGGTTCTTGAGAATATTATGCAATTAAGGATCGTAGATTATTTTAAAATATGCAATTTTTCTCAGTCGGTGTTACCCTACATCAGTAAGAAATTCAGAACATCTTGTGAATGTGATTAAAGATATTAAAGATTCGAAGTTTTCGTGACTGCAAGGATCCATGCTCTTTGGTTCTTTCGGTAAAGTCACGTAGCTAAAAATAAAAGTAAAAATAAACAAATTAAATCACGACGTTTCGATTGCAACACAAGCAATCATCATTATTTTTATTTAACTTTTTTTTTAACCTACGTGACTTTACCGAAAGAACCAAAGTGTAAAGATATTAAACTTAACTCTAATAATATTCTGGTGAGCTTTGATGTAATTTCTTTATTTACTAAGGTTCCAGTTAACAAGTCACTTAAATTACTCTACACTAGCAAATAAGACAGGTTTACTCAAATATATTGCAAAACTAGCTGACCATTGTCTAAATAACACTTATTTCTCATGGAGAGGTGATTTCTTTAGACAAAAGGAAGGAGCAGCAATGGGCTCTATTTTACTGCGACAGCGAATCTGGACATGGAAAACTTTTAAGCAAGAGCACTTGCTTCAAGTACATTAAACCATCTATTTATTTTAGATATGTAGATGACACTTTGGTTGTCTGGTTACAAGGTAAAGATACACTTAATTAATTTCTAAATCATCTCAATTCACAAAACCTGCCAATTTAGTTCACCATGGAAATGGAGGTGAATAACAAACTCCCTTTCCTGGATATTTTGCTCGAGCGTCGCCTAAATGGTAAAATAATACATTGTTTACCGAAAGGGAACGCACACTATCTGATTGCAGATTCGCATCATCACCCCGCACAGAAATCCTCTCGCATCAAGAGGCTCATACATCGGGCTAAAACAGTCGTCAGATGGTGAAAAGTCTGAGGAGAGAGATTAAACATGTCAAATAAGCGCTACGATTGAATGGCTGTACAGTAATAATGCTCAAATTAACAGCATTGAATGCCAAACCAAGATCGAACAGCAAGACTGCTGAAAGCGGTCAGGTTATTAAAACAATCAAAATACCATATATCACGGGAGTAACTGCCAAATTAGCTCGAGTTTTGGAAAAGTAAGCTTTGGCATAGTACACAAAATTCAATAACGAGTATCTTGTACTAAATATTAAATTCCTAAGTTATCAACAGTAGGTGTGTATCAGATCAATTGCTTATGTGGCAGATGCTATATTGGACAGACGGGATGTAACATTAGCATAAGACTAAAAGAACACCAAATATAACGTTGAAGTGTTGTGTAAAGCTAATTACTGGCCAAGACTAATTCGAGAATCCAGTGAAACTGAGAGAAATACAAATAATTTTAACCGCTCAGACAGCTTGAGGCTTAGTGCTGCCTGGAAGCGTATTATTAAGTAACACATCTTACAATTACAATTTCCTATAGAGGAAACACATACTAATTCACTGATTACTAATATATTATATAATTACAATACCCCCCCCCCTCCTGATCTCTGCACCTGATTGGGTTCAGTGAGGACGTCGTCTGCTCTATTTAAGACCGGAAGCAGGTGGATTGCTTCACTATTCAGGCAAATCGCCCGATGCTGGATGTAATTACCAGCGAAACGTCGTACTCAAATTATAAATGTTGTGGCTTTACTCTCCAACACACCGGTGAGCTGAAGTAACTAATTGGCGTATTGTTTACGTGACAAACTCCTTACTAATTGGCTGTGTCGGGTGGTGCAGGGTTAAAACACATTTATACTTACCTGATCGAACCCAAAAACCTTTATGACCAAAAACATATTATGAATCATAACAGTTATGGTAGTAATGTAATGAGTAACCCTTGAAACGCAACAGGTGATTGGTTGAATTGCTCATTACAGTTATACGTCCCCCCAGGGCTCACCTTGCAAAGAAAATCTCCAAGCGGCGGACAGGTGAGCGAGCGAGGAGGCTGGGAAAGCGCAGAGTGAGGCACTCCCCGAGCTCGCTGCCCCGAGTGTGCAGTGACTCACGTCGGCTGCTGTAGAGAAATGTTTATCACAAGGAAGGGGAGGAGGGGGAGAGGTGAAAAGGAAGGAGCAGGGAGTTGCGGGTGGGTGAGTGTTGTGCTGTCGGGGTCAGTTATCTTGCCTTGCCACCTTCACTCCCAGTAGCAGCTGGTGCCTGTACTCGGAAAGTATGAGCTAAAAAAATAGTGTGGGGAAAATGGTTGAGTTAACCACACATCTAAGCCAGGGGCGTGGTGCCAATTCTTTCCAAACTCGGATCATGTTGATATTCACGATTGCAAAAGCCAACGAGTTTCTCTCGATGCATTGTATAAAGGACACATACGCCCCTGTTACTTGTGTAGAGCCGTTGTAGCCATTGTAGACGGCCTGATTTAGACTTGCCGCGGGTGGCAAACAAACACAATGGGCGTGGCTACGTCGGTACGCGGAGCAGGTGCTCGCAGCGACGTCCTCGCCGTACGCTGGAATCCCCCACAGCCCCTCCCCTCGGGGGGAGATGGCTATTTAAGGCGGTGAGCCGAAGGGCTCTGGGTCTAGTGTTAAGCTGTAACCAGTGAAGAAAGAAGACCAGCTAGACCGGCCCTAGAACTCCCTGGGATCGCTGTCCTTTTAAGGACCGACCAGGCAAGCCAGCGGCGTGGCCCCCAGAGCCCAGAACCGACGCTCTTCTAAGAGCGGGGTCTGGGTATTCGGGGTGCCGTAACCTAGGTGTAAGCTAGCTGTGAGCTAGGCTGTTGTGTTCCGTAGCTAGACGGGTGAAGGGGCCGATACCCCTTCAGTTACTGTACGCTTCCGAGTTACGTGCTGGTGTTAATAAATAAGTGTGTGCCTCCAACTATGTGTCAAGTCTCCCTGGAACCATACTACACTTGTGTAGAGGTGTTACGGGAGGGCAAACAAACACACCGGGCGTGGTTATGCCCGTACGCGAAGAGATGCTTACATCCACGTCCGCAACATTTAGCCTGGGGGGCTAATACGGCGCTGGGATCCCCCACGGCCCCACCCCTCGGTGGGGGAGTTGCTATATAAGGCGGTGAGCCAGAGGGCTCGGGGTTCAGTGTTCAGCTTAAACCAGCGAAGCAAGAAGACAGGCTAGATAGCCCCTGGGACTCCCCTGGATCGCTGTCCTTCTCAGGACTGACCAGGGCAAGCCAGTGGCGTGGCCCCGAGAGCCCAGAGCCGATGTTCTTCTAAGAGCCGGTCTGGGGACACAGGGTGCCGTAATCCCAGCTTAACCAGAGCTGGGTCAGCTAGCCTCCCCTAGCTCTGAAGTGGACGACCTAGGAGTAGGCTAGCCGGGACAGAGATTGTGGGATTTCCCTGTTAGACGGGTGAAGGGGCCGATACCCCTTCGAGTGTTGTATATCTCGGCCTGTAATATGCAACTGTGGTCAATAAATAAGTGTGCCTCCGACTACGTCGTCCAAGTCTCCTTGAACCTACTACACTTGCACAACAACTCAATAATTATTGTAATCAGCACCGTCGTTGATTTCACCGATTGATCGAGACATTTTTACGTTCGCTCCTGCGTGCATCAACTGCGATATTTACGATCCTCGTTTAGTTTTAAAGACATTTCTCTCCAACTCCTCAGACTGTCTCAGTCACGTCATATTTGTTCACATGTGGTGCACTCAAGTCTCTTTCCTCATCCAGTTCCAGCGAATTAACAACTCGTCATTCAATAAAAACACATCTCTCCCTGTTCACAGCTGCGCTCCTCCCAAGCCATCGTAATCAACGTCCTCCTGTTCCTTGCAATTCAGTTTAAATGTTTAAGGAATCCAAATTGTAGTCGCCGGCGTCATGGCCAATACAAGGAAAAGTGACGAGTTTAAGAAGTTGTATTAACGTCATCACAGTTAAATAAAATGTGTCAATAAATATAAAAGAACAATAAAGATAAATGTGGAAAAAAACATGGGTTCGAATTTTAAAACATTGAAAAATAAAACTAATTAATTAGCGTAGGAGATGATAAGAACACAGACGTTGTGAATGGGGTCTAAAATAAGTAATCTGGTCAACACGCCCAGAATTTTGGAGTCGTCAACCCACGTGACCGCACACGGCTCTCACACCGCACTACTTAAACAAGCAAATAAAAAATTTGACAATCTACAGTTCGATTTCCCTTTTCACATTAAATTCTCAACCTATCACTCTGACCCATTTCAAAAATCAAAAGTTGCACTAAATCTTGTCTTGGTTATTCATAAATAATTCACACGACCTAGTATGTCACGGTTATATGATTCGCAACACTGTATTGTGATTTCTTCATTATCCCACACTCGCAGCTTTGTATAGCACCCATCTCCCTACAATTATTCACACGAGAAGTCATTCTCTGTGAGTGTTCGTAGCAAAAACTATTCCACAGCTTCCACGTGTCGTATGCAGAGGACAAATATATGAAAGCAGCCGCCGTTTTCAGTTTTTGCTGAAAGCCAGATTCTACGTGCGATGTCAAGGCGAGAACCTGGTCACAACAGCTTCGTTGTGGCCTAGAACCTGCCGGCTCAGGTGGTATGGTGGCTTCCAAGAGAGGAGAGTCGAGCTAACAGTATTCAAGCCATCCAGTAGCTGGTAGGCTGTACAAAGAAGAGAGATTGGCCTGTAGCTGTGCGGGTCATCAGCAGGTTTTCCTGGCTTGAGAGCAATGACTTTTGCTTTTCTGCAAAGTCTTGGTTAGTTTAACACGTAGGCTTTCACGACCAATATCATCCATAAGAGAGTTTTTTGGGTTAGATTGCATAAAAATATAAATGTGTCGTTAAAACCCGCCACCACCCGACACAGCCAACTAGTAAATGTTGTGGCTTGGCTCTCCAACACACCGGTGTGCTGTACTAGTGACGAATTAGCATGTTTCTCTTTACGTGACAACCCTTACTAGTTGGCTGTGTTGGGTGGTGGCGGGTTTGAACGACACATTTATATATTTACGCGATCTAACCCAAAAACCTCCTATGAAAGTGTAAAGGAGAGCCGACACAAGTTTGCAGGGGTTTAGTCTTTTAATCCTTTTCTTCCATCCACACCTGTCCCCAGCCGTCCCAATCTCGTTCCCGCCAAAGGCCCCCTCTTCCTGCCCATTCTCCCCTTATATCTACTCGATCACCCCTCCCACTAACCCTCCTATTGGTGGGAATCCTTCCCCTGACACCCCTACATCACCCCCCCCCCCCCCCGGAGAAAAAAAAACGTCCTCGGTTCTGCCTCCCCCAAGGACCATTTAAGTCTCCCCATGCCTCCCACCACTGACAGTGATGACAGCCCTTAACCCCCCCACAACCATACAATGCAATATAACACAACAAAATCAATTGCGCGGCCTGCCCAGGTCTCCAGCCAGCGTCCCGTAACAGCCCGGACATCCACAGGCAGCAGATGACCGTGGCGGCCCCCTCCTTCGAAGGCCCTCTTGTCGCGGTCCCTGGTTCGGTGGTGCCGGTGTCGCCTTGCCTGGCGCCGCTGTCTCTCTGGCCCCTGCTCGTGCCGCCGCTCCGTCAGGCCTCACATGGGGTGCTGTAGGTGACAAGGGAACACAGGGCACCGAACCCCCTGCCGGTCGGCGCGTGGTGGTCGGCGACCTTGGCCTGGGTAGGGATGATGATGATGATGATGTTGGCAGTGATGTTGGTGGTGATGTTGGTGAAGATGACGGTGGAGAGATGTATGGCTTAAGGCGGGTGGGGTGTACAAACCATCGTCTCTTACCCAGTTGGACCTGGATGCACTCCGGTCGGAGTGCTTTAATGACCTCGACCGGCCCTTTCCAGGGTCGGTGCAGCTTTGGTGAGAGGCCAACCGGCACCTGAGGACAGTTTAGCCATGCCTGTTCCCCGACTTTAAAGGGCTTGGCTGTCACTGTGCTCTCCCGTATCCGTACATTACTCTCTTGGCTCGTGGCCAATGCGGCCTCGGCTGCTTGGCGGGCCTCTCTCAAATAAATTAGGGAGGTCTTTAGTGCCTTCGGCCATTCGTGAGCTCTTGCAGGAATGTCCGTCAGCTGCACCTCAATAGGCAGAACGGGATCCCATTTGAACATCAGGAAAAACGGCGAGAACCCCGTTGCCACGTGCAGGGCCACCCTGTACGCCGCTAAGACCGATGGAATGTGGAAGGTCCCAGTCGGAATGGTTTTTGTCCACCACTTGGGACAGCATGGCCGCTATGGTGCGGTTAAGCCGCTCTACCATCCCATCGGTCTGGGGATGATACGGAGATGTTCGGACCTTTTTAGTGCCCAGGATAGAGCAGACGTCCTTCAATAGCCGTGAGGAGAAATTCCTGCCCTGATCCGTGAGCAACCGCTCCGGTGCCCCCTTATCAAGGACATAGCCTCCCACGAAGGCATCTGCGATGGTCTGTGCCGTTTGGTCCGGGAGGGCCCACGCCATTGGCCACCTCGTGCAGTACTCGACTCCGACCAACAGGTATTTATTTCCCCGTGGCGTGACCGGCAGTGGTCCCAGGATGTCCAACGCAACCAATTCGTTGACCCTGTTCACCGTGATGGGCTGTAGGGGCGCCCGGGTTACCCGGGGTGGCGGCTTTCGCCGCGCACATTCGACGCAGGTAGCGACCCATCGATGCACGTCAGCGGTCATACCTGGCCAAAAGTAACGACCGTGTAATGTGGACAGTGTCTTCCGCCCCGCCAGGTGCAGCAGCTGGCGGCCGTGTACGTCCATAACCAATTGTTGACGCAGCGACTCCGGAACTACCAGGCATCGCCGGCGCCCTGTCGGGTCCCATCGCATGAGGAGGTCCTCCCATACGATGTACTCCTCCCCCCCTGCCTCTGCTGAGGCGCGTAGCGTTCACAGTGGGGCTTCCTCCAGCTGTAGCTGTCTCCAATCGTCCAAGGTCAGCCCCAGGTCGTGGTCGGTCAGCTGGACCTCACCCTGTGTGCCCTCCGCCGTGCATACGGGAGCAATGACCGTCCCCTCCGGCCTCGCCTCCTTGCAGCATGCCCCACCTGTGGTGCATGCACAAGGGCCCTGGGGCGCCAGTCGGGACAATGCGTCTGCGTTGGCGTGTCTGGTCCCTTTGCGATGCACCACTTGGTACCTGTACTCCTGCAGGCGCTCTATCCATCTGGCCAGCTGGCCCGAAGGCTGGTCGATGCGGAGTGAATACTGCAAGGCCGTGTGGTCAGTGCGGACAGTAAATTTGCGACCATACAGGTAGGGTCGGAATTTCTGCACGAAGTGAACGACTGCCAGGAGTTCCCTACATGTGACGCAGTAGCGCTGCTCCGCTGATGAAAGCACGCGACTACCGTAGGCGATAACCACCTCCCGACCCTGCTGGACTTGCGACAAAACACTGCCGATGCCCACATCGCTGGTGTCCGTGTCCAGGATAAAGGGGAGGCCAAAATCCAGAAAGGCCAATGGTGGTGCATCTGTCAGACATGAGCGCAGCTGCTGGAATGCCTCTTCCTCCAGAGGGTCCCAATAAAACCTCTGGTTCTTCGCCGTCAACACGTGCAAGGGCTTGGCAATGGTTGCGAAGTTGGGTACAAACCAATGGTAGTAAGAAACAAAACCCACAAACCGGCGTATCTCTGGAACCGCTGTGGGAACAGCCCAGGCCCTCACGCAGGCCGTCTTTTCCGGATCTGTAGCCACTCCAGACTCACTGACGACGTGGCCCAAGTAGCGTATCGACGACTGCATAAGGTGGCACTTCGACGGCTTGAGCTTCAAATTCGCGTTCCAGAACCGCAGGAATACTTGACGTAATCGGTAAATGTGTTCCTCGAATGATCGGCTGAAGACAATTATGTCATCCAGGTAGATGAGGCACGTTTCCCATTGGAGGCCTGCTAAGGCCAACTCCATTATGCGTTGGAACGTCGCCGGCGCAGTCTGGAGGCCCATAGGCAGGCAGTTGAACTCAAACAGGCCCTGTGGTGTCCGGAACGCTGTTTTAGGTCGGGAGTCCGCGTCTACTGGGACCTGCCAGAACCCGGACAATAAATCCAGCGTACTGAAAAATTTGCTCCCGCCAGTGCATCCAATGAGTCGTCGATACGTGGAATGGGATATGCGTCGGCCAGCGTGACGGCATTGAGGCGTCGGAAGTCCACACAGAATCTCAGTGGCCCGTCTGACTTCTTGACTAGGACCACTGGTGCCCCCCAGGGACTCGAGGATGGATAAATTATGTCAGCCCGCAGCATCTCCTGCACCGCTTGTTGAATGTGCCCTTTTTCCATTGGGCTCATTCTATATGTGTTTTGGTGCAGGGGTGCGGCGTCTCCCGTGTTGATGTGGTGCTGCGACAGATTTGTGCGCCCTAGATCGAACGGTCCCCGGCTGAACACGTCCGAGAACTCATGCAATAACGAGTGCAGCTGGTGTTTCTGGTCGGGCGGCAATCCCGGCTCCGGCCCCGCCAGCTGGTCCATCCACGATTCGGCCCCTCTGTCCTCGGACTGGCTGATGCTGCCTACAAGCTCGGGCTCCGTCCCGGGGGCTCCTAGTGACAAGGGACTAACATGGGCCAGAACTGTTCCCTCCTGCACCGTTGCTGTTCTATCGGAGGTGTTCAGCACCTGAATGAACAGATGCTGGTTCCTCTGGACAATAGTTTCGGCTCCCACCAGCGCATGGCGATCCGTGGCAGCTGACGCCGGAGACACCAGGATGAGTAAGTCCGGTCGGGCTGTCACGAGGGGGGACCGATATCGCAGCGGAATCAGCATCTGGGCTGCCGGGGGAATGGAGACAGACTTACTGACCAGAGCCTGCACATAGGGTACACCCCGGCCGACCCCCTCCGCCTTTAGGAAATTGAGATGCGTTCCCTGGACTTCCACCCGCCCATTGGCCAGATCGATTTTCATTGGCATCCGCCTCAGAAAGTCCGTCCCCAACAGGCAGGGTACGGGTAATGTTGCAGAGACAAGGATGGGTCCTGCTACCGAAAGCTTCCCAATCTGTATCGGGGCTTCAACCTGGCCCAGGAAGCCCATGCTGCCTCCATTTGCTGCAATGAACGTCGTCTTGACGGGGACTAGAGGTCGGTTTTTATCCGGCAGCATCTCGTGCATGGTGCTCGAGATGATCGTGGCTGATGCCCCTGTGTCAACCAAGATACGTGCCGACATTTCACCGACCAGGACCGAGGTTCCTGACGTGGCCGCTACCACCCGCCTTGCCAGCTTCCTCCATTGTGTGGCTGAGTCCGGCCACTGACCAGGCGGCGTCTCGTTATCCTGCGGTGCATGGTGAGATGATGGGGGAGAGATGTGAATGGACCGAAGATGGGGTTCCCCCCTTTGGAGTGCGTCGCAGCAGGGTGAACGCGCCCTTGTTACATAGTGTGGGCTTCCCCCTGGGTTGCGGGCTGGGCTCTCTATGTGGTGCAATTTGTCCCCCCTTGGTGACGTAGGATGGGCCCCCCTTGTGGTGTGGGGGGGGGGGCCCATTGTAGGGGGCGGTGGGGATTGGGGGGTGGGTCTTCCCGTGAGCCCCTCACTTCTCCCCTCGCCTTCCTTTGTCACCGGGGCGTGGTCCCCCTGGTCCCGTCTCGCTCCGCCGCAAAGCGGTGGTGAGGCGGGCCGTGGAACTGCTCCAGAGAGCAATGTCAATTTTGTGTGCTGCCTCAGCCGAGGGGCCGTTGCCCCTGGCAACTCGCCGGCGTCGCAGGTAACTAGTGACGTCCGCCCGCGAAACCACGCCTGCACGCGACGGCACGTCCGGCCGCGACATCACTTCCGGTCGCGACGCCTCGCCCGGCCGCGACGCCACGCCCGGCCGCGACGCCACGCCCGGCCGCGACGCCACGCCCGGCCGCGACGCCATGCCCGGCCGCGACGTCACTTCCGCCCGCGACCTCACTTCCGCCCGCGACCTCACTTCCGCCCGCGACGTCACTTCTGCCCGCGACCTCACTTTCGCCCACGACGCCACTTCCGCCCGCGACGCCACTTCCGCCCGCGACACCACTTCCACCCGCGACGCCACTTCCGCCCGCGACGCCACGTCCAGTCGCGCCGCCATGTCCGGTCGCGACGTCCCTCCCGGCCTCGGCGCAATCCCCGGCGTGGTCCCCGGCCCCGGCGCGATTCCCGGCGTGGTCCCCGGCCCCGGCGCAATTCCCGGCGCGATCCACGACACCACTTTCGGCCGCGACGTCACTTCAGGATGCAACGTCACGCCCGCCCGCGATGCCACTTCCGCCCGCGACGCCACTTCCACCCGCGACGCAACTTCCGCCCGCGACGCCACGTCCAGTCGCGCCGCCATGTCCGGTTGCGACATCCCTCCCGGCCTCGGCGTGATCCCCGGCGCGGTCCCCGGCCCCGGCGCGATTCCCGGTGCAGTCCCCGGCCCCGGCGCAATTCCCGGCGCGATCCACGACACCACTTTCGGCCGCGACGTCACTTCTGGATGCAACGTCACGCCCGCCCGCGATGCCACTTCCGCCCGCGACGCCACTTCCACCCGCGACGCAACTTCCGCCCGCGACGCCACGTCCAGTCGCGCCGCCATGTCCGGTTGCGACATCCCTCCCGGCCTCGGCGTGATCCCCGGCGCGGTCCCCGGCCCCGGCGCGATTCCCGGTGCAGTCCCCGGCCCCGGCGCAATTCCCGGCGCGATCCACGACACCACTTTCGGCCGCGACGTCACTTCTGGATGCAACGTCACGCCCGCCCGCGATGCCACTTCCGCCCGCGACGCCACTTCCACTCGCGACGCAACTTCCGCCCACGACGCCACGTCCAGTCGCGCCACCATGTCCGGTTGCGACATCCCTCCCGGCCTCGGCGTGATCCCCGGCGTGGTCCCCGGCCCCGGCGCGATTCCCGGTGCGGTCCCCGGCCCCGGCGCAATTCCCGGCACGATCCACGACACCACTTTCGGCCGCGACGTCACTTCCGGATGCAACGTCACGTCCGTTCGCGACGCCACTTCTGGTCGCGACGCCACTTCTGGTCGCGACGCGATCACCAGCCCCGGCGCTATCCCCGGCGCGATCCCCTTACCCCGACCAGGACAGTGGGGACCGGGGAACGACACCGACGGCGCTCACCCCGAGGAGACTCCCGGTGAGTTCGCGGCGTCGGGGTTGTAATTGCTCGGCCCGACTGAGAGGCCGGGCGGGATGGCGTCACTCGCCTGGATCCTGTCGGCGTTCGGCCCCGGCAGGTTCCAGGTGGCGTTGGAGGCCTCCGGCTCCGTGCGGCACCCCCTCGCCACATGCCCCTCTCGACCACAACGGTGGCAGACCCACGGGGCATTCCGTCGGGGTGGCTCGGCGCGATGTTGTAGAGGCGGCTGCCAGCAACCCGACGGCTGGTCGCGCCCCTGGTCCCTCTGCTCCACCAGTCCCCGGATCACCGCGTACACCTCCCGCAGCGATGGCTCCGGCTCAGACGTCGGGGGTCCGTTCCCAGCTGCCCCACAGGCAGACTGTGGCAACGGTGCAGGTTCGGCGGTTGGTGCCGCTGGACCCAGTAGCACCACGGCAACTGCTCGGCTTCTCCCCCCCGCCGCGCCAGCTACCCGGCCCACGGGTGGCGCCTGGCCCATGACCTGCTTGTGGGCTTGGATGGTCCGGGCAGCCCACAGCAAGGTGCGTTCCTCCGGCGTCACCACGGGCATTACAACGCCGGCGCGGCAAGCGTAGGCGATGAGGTGCTCGACCACGAGGTCCTCGAGCGCTTGTTCAGCCAGGCGAGGGAAAGCCCTCCTCGCCAACACGAGCAGCGCACCCCTGTAGGCTAAAGGGGATTCTCTAGCCCCTCGCTGGCGGTCCTGGAACCGTTTAAAGGCTCCTTCTGCCGGGCAATAGATCTCCCCCAAAGCCTCGTAGGCCGCCTGTAGCGTGGTCTTGCTGTGCGAGGGAAGGGAGGTGTAAGAGGAAAGTGCCTCTTCGCCCAGAACGGATGGCAAAGCTCGTAGTGCCTCTTCGTCTGTCCACTCGAGAGCGTGGAAGGCAGCCTCGAATCGGCGGACAAACCCCTCCCAATCTTCTTCCTCGGCCACGAACTTGTCGACGGGCCCCAGCCGACGCGGCCGTCCTGCCACCTGCTCTCCGTGTTGGGTGTTTAGCCCTGGGGGTTTTGGCGAGAGCGGCGGCGGCTGGCGTGACGAGGTTGGTTGCGGCTCCTGCCCGGCCAGCTGGTCGGCCTCCGGGTCCAGTGGCCTCTCCTCCCGTAGTACGCGTGGGGGTGGGGGTCCCGGTGCTAGCGGGCCCCCCATAGGGAGCCTCTGCAGTAGCTCCTTTAGTGCCCTCTCCACGCGGGCCATGTGGTCCTCCATGGGGTCCTCCAGGCGATCCAGGCCCCCTGCTGCTGCTTCTGGTAGCAGGCCCCCTTGTTGCCCGGGATGGGAAGTATCCGGCCCCTGCTTCCTCTTCTCTTGGCTCTTATCCGCGGGGATTCTTCTTCGTAGCCATTGTAAATCCCACCGCTGCCACCAGATGTAAAGGAGAGCCGACACAAGATTGCAGGGGTTTCGTCTTTTAATCATTTTCTCCCATCCACACCTGTCCCCAGCCGTCCCAATCTCGTTCCCGCCAAAGGCCCCCTCTTCCCGCCCGTTCTCCTCTTATATCTACTCGATCACCCCTCACACTAACCCTCCTATTGGTGGGAATTCTTCCCCTGACACCCCTACAAAAGTTATGGTTTATTGCTGGTGGTGATTATTTTTGCTAAAAGTTTTGCCTTTACTGCCAAGGTGTTTTAAGAATTCTGGGTCATGCGGGTTTACCTGCCTTTGTTACCACCAGTGCGGCATCTATTTCTTCTGGAATTACAGCTGCAGACAGAGGAGAGTTTTTGTCACAGGTGGAGAATGTTTCTTTTGTGGCTTATTTTGCTGTGCGTTCTGGTTTGACTTCCGATTTTTTTGCATTGCCGAAAAGCTGTGCTGCTATCCCATTGGCAGTTGCCTTGGAAGTCTGATGTTCTGAGAGTGCCACTTCACCGAGCTTCTGCAATAACCCTCATGCCCTGCTGCTGGAGTGTGTGAAGTCAAAATACTCCATAGATGCTGCCCACCTTGCTTGTCTGGCAGAATCTAGCGACTGCAGAAGGGCTGTTGCGATCTCTGGCTCACCAGTGCTTTGATGTTCTCAGAGAAGGTTTTCCCTTTCCGCAGTCCAGCTGGCCATCTAGGACCTCCGATCACCCCGCGGAATCGCATCTTTAGCGGCTTTCGTCACAAGCATAATGAACTGCTCAAACTTTTCAGGATTCGTGGAGATGTGGTGGACGTTCTTTCCACTGCAGCCGTACAACCAGGCCAATTTGCCCTTCTGAAGTTCCAGCGGGGTCTTGGTGTCATGATGATTACTGGGATTTGGTGGCCAACATGGATGACCACGGGCTTGTGCTGGCTGTGCAGGAAGCGAGGTAGGACTTTGCGCATGGTGGGCAAAGGCTTACCATTCTTATCTGTAACAAAGCACAGGTATGTGTTGTATCCTTATTCCACCATGCAGAATGGAATGTGCCTGGTTGCTTGGTGTCAAAAATTAGGAAAAGCTCTTGTGCAGATGCCCATTCAAGGATTTGTTTGCCTGCCAGGGTAGCCCCACATCGTGATGGCTGTTGAAGTCTCCTATATAGATTGCGGGATGTTGCACCGCTGGCAATTGTGATAGGTGCCAGGTTGTTGTTGGTGGTTTGTTCACATTGTATACGACCAGACCAGCGATTATTGTTCCAATTGTGAAGTCCTTGTCTATCTGAATAACTCCTGTTGTGTCTTTGGTGAGATGCGCGATGTAAGTAGCCAGACCGTGTCTAGCATGGCCCTTGGAAGCAGAGAGGATGTACACTGGGATGTTCAATCGTATGGAGCTGATTTCCTCCACGTGTCACTTGGATAGTTAGGATGTCGATGTTTTTTTGCTGAAGGATCTTTGCGAGGACATCTGTCTTCGCTCGGGATAGGCCCTCACTATTTAGCTGGCATAGACGAACCGAGGGGCTGATGGAACGACTCGTCTGGCCCTCAGGAGGACCTGTGTTGCCAGGCTTGTTCTTTCTGCTGTAATCCACAGGACGACTCGCGACATACGGTTTCTTTAGCGATGTCATTCGTTATGTACTTCGTTGTAGACTTCTTTGACGTAACAGGGTGGGCCACCAGAAGGCTGACGTCACCCACCCAGTTTGTTTAGTATTTTAGTAGAATGATAACTTCAAAAATTTGAAGGTGCAATCAATTGGGAAAAGATGTTTGTTTGTGTATAAAACCCCTATATTTGATTTAATTTTATTTGAGATGTAATCAATATGGGGCTGGAATGTAAGTTTATCAAGTATTTGAAGCACTCCATTTGTTCAATAATATTGTTTCTGATATCCGTAATAGGAGAAGGGAATGAAACAGAATCTTTTTGAAGACAATACCATCGTTCAATTTGGAATTCATTAGCAATTTTAGAGATCACATTTGATACTGAATTAAGTCGAAATATTTTGGAGGTGGACTTCGTTTGGAGATTTATCCGATACTAGTGTAATAAAGGTCATTGAGGCGACTTCTGGAATCCGGTCTTTTATTCAACTTGCATTACAGCTTTCCTTCATGCTGCTGACAGGCAGCGTGAGAGGGATAGATAGAGAGAGACGCACTGCCACGTGCCAGATGACGGTTGCTTGTGTTGCTTCTGAAACGTCGTGATTTAATTTATCTGTTTTCATTTTAATTTATCTTATATTTTTTACCTACGTGACTTTAC
The DNA here is from genome assembly GCF_015708825.2 of Lethenteron reissneri. Classification (NCBI taxonomy): domain Eukaryota; kingdom Metazoa; phylum Chordata; class Hyperoartia; order Petromyzontiformes; family Petromyzontidae; genus Lethenteron; species Lethenteron reissneri. The sequence goes on from NC_083800.1 coordinate 15,139,436, forward strand.
CGAAAAAACAAAGAGTATCAGCAAATATATTTACTTTTAAGTAATTTAAGCCTAGTCCAAATTGTTTAAGTATAAGAACAGAATTGGAACAACTTTGTGGATACCCCTTAGTTATTTTAATATTTGGGGACGACATGTTATTACTATGCACCTTTTGAGAATGTTCTGAAAGGTAACTCTTAAACTAGTTTATTGCACTGTCAAATTTTTTAAATTGACTAAGTCTTGTCAGTAGAATATCATGACAAGTCAAAGAATAGTGCACAGCCCTAGTGGCCTTCATCCAGGTTATTGAAGATAATACATCCATTATTGTTGCGGTGGTGCAGTAATCCTCTCAAAAAATACTCTTTAGTGTGCATGACATTGTGACTTTTTTTTTATTCAAGTTTTTTTCAGACTATTGTAGTAACTGATGAAAGAATATAGATAAGTCTATAATTATTAGGGTGAAATATATATATAGTTCTCGTGGAATTATACCATCAGCAAGTTAGAGGTTGAAAATATGTGCGAGGGTTTATAAGCTCAGATCTACCACAGCCACACGTGCAAATGCAGGTATCTTGTCTTCTCCCGTGGGTGTCGATGTCTTCATTGATGCTAGTTTATGGAGTACGTCCATTTGAGATATGGGACTAAACGAGAAGAGCGACGATGACTTCAACATTTTTCGAGTTGATGTGTGAAGCGGAAAAAGTGAGTGATATGAATCGTGGTGTCTTTGTGGAAACTTTACTCTGATGTGTTTTGTGAAAAATATTCACTGCTCATCCAAAATAAGAATTAAATGTATTGACAGTGTCAATGAGAGAGAATTCCTCTTTGTGAAGAGGACTTCTCTCTCAATGTAAGTTTTTTATTCTGTTCGACATGAGAGTTTCTGTTGAAAGTGTTTGTAGGAGCCATGTTATAACTATAAAATAATATATTCCTAAAGGATAGACCTTTTGCTTATTTACTGAATTTTTTTTTATGAAAGGCTATTATTGTTATACATTAATTTGCTAGAGGTTATTGTTAGTTTAACTCTTACGTAACTATTCAGATATTTAGTATCGGAACTAATAGTGTTTTAACCGTAAAGAAGCGTTATGTAATGTAACGAAACGTAATTTGCTTTCAATGACAGTAATTTGCGACATAGAACTCCGTTTCTGGGATTATTTCCTTAGATACGCGTCATTTATATTGCAAAGAGGTACTACTGAGCTGTAGTCGCTAATTTTGCAAGGACAGGGCGCCCCTACAGCGTGAAATGTTCGAGACCGTGAGCGTTACGATGTGCTTAGGCAAGAGGAGCCACGATATATAATAGGCTAGGTGCGACCTTGTGAGACAAATCAAATATTGGGGCCCCACCTGACTGATTGGCCCACCCCCATAATCTGATAATGTCGTTACAACGCCAATGCCATCCAGTATTTTTTTTATGTTTGCCAGAGTCTTGGGGTTTTTTGTGAATTTAGAATAGTTTAATAGGAGAGAAGTGTAGTATTTCTTACTCGGCGAGTACATCTATTTCTTAGTGTTGTTTAGGTAATCCAATCAAGGAGGTTGTTTGAGTGTTTTTGCATTGATAGTAGGGTCACGTAGGTTAAAAGAAAACAAATAAATAAAATCACAACGTTTCGGAGGCAACACAAGCTTCCGTCTTCAGGTGGAACTGTCACAGCAAAATCCCTCACGAGGCACACACAGACGTCTGGAGGCACCACGATTTATTCACAATTTAACAGGGCTACGGGTTAACAATACTCGGGGTTATTCTAGACCGCCAAAGGGGTTTGTACATAAACTGAGTCCTCGACTACCGACGCTCCAAGGCCCCCAAAACAACGCCGCACGGTAAGCTCTTTCCGCCAGACAACCCCGATCGCTCCACCTCTGTCCCTCTTATTCTCTCGAGCGTGGACCCTGCTCTGTAGGGCCTGCTTCCCTGCCACTTTTTCCGTCGGCCCCACCGAGAGGTACACTTATTTACCAGTTGTGGTTGTAGTCGACTTATACGCCGTAGAGACGCTATTTACGTCTTTATATCTGCATTTAGCACATATACTCGTGGTGAACATGCAAACAAAAAAAATGCTCTTATAGTATTGCCATAAAGGGGAAAAGCCTACTATCATTATTTAATACTGGCAAAGGAGGTCTCATGATGTGTTGCACTATTCATTAATTTCGAAATATTTCTATAAACCATTGTGTAATGAGTTTACCATGTACTGAGATTAACGGAAAAAAACACTTTTCCGTATAAAATGTGTGAATCCTTCGTCAATTTTATTTTCTTACCAATTTTGACAATCAGATCACACTAAATCTTTTTCCAATATTTCTAAGTAAAACGTAACTTGAAGTTGTTAAGTGCAGCGTTTCCTACAACACAATAATTGCAGTGGGCATTCAAGTACACGTGATAAACGCCCTGCAATGTGTTGCTTTTGTAGCAGGGAGTAATGGACAGCATAGGGGAGGAAATGGGCAAGGGCATGATCGTTCCGTAGAGTAAATAGAGATATGGACAGAGAAAGGGGATTAGGCAGGGTTAGAAGGCAGGTGGAGAGGAGGAGGAGGGGGAGTTTAAGAGAGAACGAGAGAGAGACGAGATGAGCAGGAGCAACCTGGGGGCGCCTCAGCTGATGTGCTGCAAACTGCCACCATCTCACTGATCTAATTGGTGACGTAAAATTGGGTTTAGCCCAGTCCGGGAGCTCGTACACAAAACTGCGAGATGCACAATTAAACAAAACAATGCACTTCATAACTGTGACACTGAACCCGACACCAATCCATTGGCTTCCTGTTCTGGCGAGCATTCTGTCACCAAATATCCAGAGACATTGCGTGAACTGCAAGAGAGGAGACACGTTTTTTTGCCAACGACAAGCACCTGCCTACCCTTCAAGACCTCAACAATGCATCGTGCCAACACAGTAGTGTCGTTCTACTACACTACATCACCCCCCCCCCCCCGTATAACACACAGCCGTCCTGGCTGTAACATAGTTGTGAATAATAAAGAAAATATTGAAAGGTGTGCCTCCGAACAAGCAACATCAATAAATAACTGGCGACTGATAATAAATACCGCGAGAAACATATGTACACATACCGAGAGGGGGAAAAGGAAGAACATATGGAACAAGGGGAACCAACAACAACACATGTACATCAAGAAGAACTGGTCAACCCACTTACCCCTCAGCACAGCCCACCCATGTGAAAATACGCACGCACCGACATGAATGTGACTCTTTGAACAACGGTGTAGGCAATCAACAAGGTGTGAGAGTCATGTACAGTGGCCAGTCTTCGAACGAGTTTGCGTGGCTGAGCTCCCAGGGAAGGCGAGCACGCTCTTCCCGGAAGTCCTGGGGGAACTTGAAAAAGGCCCAAAAAGGGCACGGCCCCTCCCCAGGAGTTGAGCAACAGGAAGAGCAGGAGTGACGGATGGGTGCTCCACTCCCCCCTTCAAGTCCACATACGGTCAGCACTACCGGCGACTCCAAGGGTGGCAGGTGCAAGAATTCTGTGACGAGAAGAAGAAACCCAAACCTCCTGAGGCACAGTACCGCGAGCATGTGTCTCAGCTCATCAGACATGACAGCCATCCGGCTCCAGGGTAGTGGAGATGATCGTATTTCGCCCGGCAGGAGAAAAGAAAAACAAAAATACACAGATTCTGACGCGTTGGATGCACAACCAACACCGGTAATCGAACCAAAATCACACACCAACACCACATGGATGGCAGGGTCTCACACCGCCCTGCTACCGTTCCACCCCTCAGGTGGAAATAGGGTGAAGACTGAAATGCCTAACACCCACCTACACACACCACTGAACATTCCGGACTCTTTCTACGTCCCGTGTTGAGAAGTCGTACTTCAGGGTCGACCCATGTACTGGCTCAAAGAAGTCACGCTTCAAGGTCAAGCGAGTATGCTGCACCCCAAGGTACAATTTTGGACGTTTTACAACTTCCCGGGTCAAGGAAGTCATGCTTCAAGGTTGACCCATGGACTGGGCAAAGAAGTCGCACTTCAGGGTTGCCCCAGTATCTACATAAAAAAAGATATATATAAAATCGACGTGACAAAAAATCTGTCTGCTCTTGCCCAGAAATGGCGGCCGCATGCGTGAACCACATATCCGAGGCTACCCGTGCTCGTACAAAATGGCGGCCGCATATGCGCGAACCGCACCTCCGTGGTTGTCCAGCGCATGCATCTCAGCAGCCCTCCTTTGGGGACCACAACGGACATCTCATGTCACATGTTCGCACCCTCCGCCTTTTCGACGCATCGCCGCAGCCCATTGCACTTGTCAGCCGTATTGGGGGAAATTTAAACCAGTCTCTGTCCAAGACTTTCATTGCAGAAATCAGCTGTCCCAACCAAGCTGAGAGGACACACCAACCCCTCTCTCCAAGACTCGCATTGCAGCATTTAGCTGTACCAACTGAGCTGAGAAGACACAAAAACACCTCCCCAAAACTCGCATTGCAGCAATCAGCTCACTCACTCCATAACATGCACCCTGAACAACTTAGGGTTACTGCCACAACTTAACGGGACCACTACTCCTGAACTCTGCGAGCCTCCAGCCCACTGTTCCAGATGCGCCTCGGAGTGTCTCGATCTCCGGGCCGTCAGATCGAGCCTACAGCTCCAGACGCACCACGGAGGGTCTCAACCTCCAGGCCGTCAGGTCAAGCCGTCTGTCGCAACCCGACGGGAAAAATTGGTTCAGTGCTGGCAGACCATGTGGCCAGATCACGAACGTATCATCTTCGTATCTCTTCCACAAGGACGGATGTAGGGTGGATGTCAGGATGGCATCTCTTTCAAATTTCTCCATGAAGACATTCGCTACCACTGGTGATAAGGGAGAACCCAAAGGGATACCTTCATTTTGTTTGTAGAATGTACCATTCCAGGTGAAGTAAGTGTTAGTAAGGCAGTGCCTCACCAAAGTTGGTACATCAGGATTCAGTCCCTGTTGGACCAAGTCTTCAATGATTGCAATGGTGTCAGGCACAGGTACCTTGGTGAACAGAGAAACTACATCGAAACTGACAAGCAAATCATCTGGAAATAGTGGGATGTCCATGATTAGAGTGCAACTGAGGTGTTCTTGTCTGTGAATGGAAGCAGGGTCTCAGACAGAAATCGGGCCAGCTTGTAGGTGAGTGAGTTAATGGTGGATACGATAGGACGGAGTAGAGTACCTTCTTTATGGATTTTTGGAAGTCCACAAAATCTGGGTGGTCTAGCAGCCGAAGGTTTTAGAGAAAGCTGCTTGGTAAGTTCGATTAGAGAAGTCGAATTAGTGATTATATTGTTGGTTTTCGTGGTAAGGCGGTTGGTAGGGTCTCTTTATTTTGATATAACTGCCATCATTAAGAAGGTCCTGAATTTTGTTGTTGTATGTGGTTTTATCCATGATGACAGTAGCATTGCCCTTGTCGGCTGAGAGGATGACAATATCATCTCTCTTTTTCAATTGAGCGAGTTCAAAACGCTCCTCCTTGCTGATGTTACTAATGGGTTTCTTAGCGTTTTTGAGGATAGCAGCGATTTCGGATCTTGCCACGTCTGCCGGGATGTGTCCCAAACCTTTGAGGGCTACGTCGACCTGGGCGATGATATAATCTACTGGGATGTGTTAGGGGTGACTGCGAAATTCAACCCGTTCGGTAGTAACGATTTTAGGCTGTCGGAAATAGGGCTGTTACTCTGATTGATAACAGTCTTGTTAACATCTAACTTTTTAACGTGTGGATTTGACTTATTTTTTGACAGGATGTTGAATTTAGCAATTAGGTTCACTTTACATTTGGTTGACATTGTAGCGGCTGAAGAAATAGTCATGTTATCTACTATATTGTTTTCAGGTACATACCTTTTTGTGTTTAGTTTATTGTCTTTTCCCTGCACCTTTTATAAGTACGGTCAATGCCATATGGTGCAAAAGATGTTCAACATTTATGTGTAATGAAGACTTGACACACTTCTCTTGAGATGGTACTTTATTGAAGACACGTTCACTTGATATCAGGCGGAGATCCCACTGCAACAGCCCCGAGTCTTCCACGCATTTTCCTTATATATCAACACGAGGCCACACTCCCCTTCTCGATTATTATCGGGACTCTGGACGCTCCCTCTACCAGCAGACTCTACCATCCTCTTCCGTCACCTGACCACGCTCCCTTCTATTACATTCCCGTAGCCACCAGTATCTTCACACTCACAACTGATACCACTGTCATTAACTCCCGTGGGCATGAGTGCATTCGTACTGTAAGCTGACCTCCCTGGCATTATCTCCCATGGCCACTAGTCCCCTCGCACCACATGCAGGCTCTTTTGTCATTACACATGCATACATTGTGAATTGTTTACGAGATGAGCAGTCATCAGCTTACGTTCCTGAGACCCATTCGTAAATTTAATGATTCGTAACATGGAACACAACAATGTGTGGGGCCCGACGTCCACCCCACCGCCCTCACTAAGCAGGTGGGGCGCGACGTCCGCCCATTCCGCTTCCTCCTCCACCGCGTCGGCTGGTTCTCTGAGGGACATCCTCGTGCTGCTGGATTTGGAGCCACATGGAGTGATACCACACACCCTTGCACACCGCAGCTGTCGCTAACAAAGGGGGTCGTGAACATACTCGCACTTGCGAGCCATTACCTCTTAACGCGCGTGTTGGGGATGCTGCCCCCTGATTCCTTTCCCCCCGATTCCTCTCCCCCTTCCTCCTGTTCCTCCCTCCTCGCTGCTGCCGCTCGTAGCTTTGGCCTCGCTACCTCCGCGTCCCCCCTGTGAGACATAACTCTTAGCTGGCCCTCGGCCACCTCGGGTCATTCACACACACTCCCCGCGTGCATTCCCTCAGACGTTATTGGGAGACTACCCGTACGTTGCTGATCACCCCCGTGCACACGCTAAAGATAGCGGTGTGAATAACCCCGTGCGTATCTACCGTCGCTCACCACGTGCACACGCTAACAAGTAAACCCGTAAAAACAAAGTTTTTCACTATAAATCCTTTATATGCGTGGCGGCTAGAGTCTTCTCGTCCTCTGGCTTGAGATGGCTGCCACCTATGGGTCAGATGATTGTCTGCCAGTATTAAGCAATTGGTAATTAAATATTTAATTTGTTTTCTCTAAACAGTGTAAAATTTTGGAAAAAAATTTTCACGAACATTAATTGTCACGCACAACGAGTCTGTGTGGAAAATGTCAGCTCGATTGGATCACGGGAAGTGGGTTAAAAAACGAGCGAAAGATTTGCATGGTCCTAAGCAAGCAAGCGAACTTAATATAAAGGATTAAAAAATATATTCGCCTGTGGAGGACGCGGGGATCGATCCCGCGACCTTTGGCACGGGAAGCGAGGGCGCTACCAACTGCGCTACTCCGCCACGGCCTGTGGAGGGGTTACGCTCTGGGCTCCTACACTGTGACGTTCAGCCAAAGCCATGAATGAGTTCTATTTGAATAAATGTAAATTTATTTATTTTTGCCTAAAAAGTGTAACATTTTTGAAGTTTTTTTCACTAACATTAATTGTCTCGCACAACGAGTCTGTGTGGAAAATGTCAGCTCGATTGGATCACGGGAAGTGGGTTAAAAAACGACCGAAAGATTTGCACGGTCGTAAGCAAGCAAGCACGCAAGCAAGCAAGCACGCAAGCAAGCACGCAAGCAAGCAAGCAAGCGAACTTAATATAAAGGATTTAAAAATAGCGTCGGCCGGGTGCGCACTCAACACACGGGCGCAACGACGGGGGAGCGTCGGCCGGGTGCGCACTCAACACACGGGCGCAACAATGGGGGTGCTTCGGCGGGATGTGCACCACGACGAGCGTACCCACGCCACCTCACACTCTCCCCACACTCACAGAAACCACACGAAACTGTTTATGGATTACTAATCGTTTATTCTCGGCGTGTCTGATACTAAATATCCTGGAGCCCGAAGCCAAAATCACTAACCTGTTCCACGGGTTTATTCCCAGCCTGCCTGATACTAAATATCCCGGGGCCTGAAGTTTAAATTAGTAGGGCAACTAACCTGTTCCACGAGGGTCTAAACTCAATCTACCCCACCTATTCAAACGTATCCTCTCGAGGAATTCTCACGCTGTTCTCTACCTCTCTCTCGTACTCACGGTTCGATTCGTACGGAGCTCCTGTGGGCTATTCCTAGCTGCACTGCGACTCGTCACATGGACGTTCGAGTGGCTGGAGAGTCGACCGATCGCTGATTTGTGCTGGACACGAACTGACTATCTCTCCCTACCCTTGCCTTTTATTATCCTCTACATCAAAGAAAACCTGTCGCTGATCCGATGGCCTTTCCGGCCAATCAGATTGCCCGCCTGCCGGGTCTCATCGGTGCGCTCAGCGCCGTCCGCGTCCCGGTTTCCATATCAAAGGGACTGCCACTGGGCTGCTGCTTTGGCACACAAGCACATTTGTCCTGCCAATCAGATGCTTATCCTGGTTTCCAGCCGTTAGTGGCTCCGCCCCCTACCTGCTTGCTAACCCATCTGTGTTGTGTGTGTCTTAACCATGGTGGCTGAGTAGCCTCGTCATGACCATGTAATTTCACGTTAATTCACGGCGCCGCAGTGCCATTTAACCTCGGGGAAGCCTTGGCCAATTCCCTGGCCCCAGGAAACTGTGGAGAAGGTTCCCCACGAGGAGGGCTCCTGTAGGCCAGGTAACTTTCCCGTGAGGCTCTATGTGGGGTGTGTGTGTATGTTCATGTGGGGGGTGGTTAGGGAAGAGCAGCGTCGGTTAGGGAAGAGCAGCGTCGGCCAGGCCGCTCCGTGGTGTGGGCATTGCGGGTGCAGTGCCAGCAGAGCGGTTTCGCCGCTGTGGCATCACACAGCGTCGGCCAAGCTGCTTGGTGGTGATGGGATCGCAGGTGGGGCGTCGGCAGAGGGCACGAATGCGCTTGCACCTGCTGCGATTACCTTTTAATGCACGCACACGCTGCAGCTCCGCGTTCACTCTCGTCGCGCGTTCCCCCACACAGTCGCTCTACACAGAAATCAGACACCATGCTTATGCTCTGTGCTAACTTTTGTTCTCGGCGCAACTACGCACTACCCGGGGGAATATTTTGCGAGAAGAGCCTAGCCTACTGCTGCTTAAGTCCCCAGTCACTCAAATGTCCTACGCGCTTGCAGAGTGGCTTCGAGGCCGTGGAACCATAAATGCATTTAAATTCCCATACGGTCAGTGTTATGAAATATGTTATGGTTCAATAAAAAAGGATTTGCATGTAACACTGTAAAAACAACAATATATAGTAAATAAAACAAAGTAACAAATAGAAAAAAACAGTTTCTTTTCACTTACTTTGAGTCCTGATGCTGGCTTGCCAGAAGGTGGGCAATGAGTCAACACAATTGCACACACACATCCCCGCGTCCGCACGCACACACACACACACGCAAACACTCTCCTAGCGTGAGGCCAACTCATTACAGAGGATCACTCCTCTGAACAATATAGTTCTGCGATTCAGTTTGCAATTTAGCTTTTTGAGTCAATTATTTATATTTATTTTTCATGGAAGTCGGACGTGCGTAAGTCGAGGACTGCCTGTACAAGTGGTGTCAACGATTCAGAGTTTCTAGCAGGCACTTCCTTTATTAACAAGTTTCACGGTCTCATCCACACACTTGACAGTCGCTTAGCCTAGCCTGTACACAACACTAGCCATCTAACACTGACGGCGCTGACTGAGATAGCCAACTACTATCCTTCATAGCGCAATATCTAGCGGAGACAATTAGCGATGACGGCGACGAGACAACAGCAACGACGAGACGAGTCCATTCCCAGAACTGGCGCGGCCTGGCTCCACCCTGACCGCGCCTCCCTTCTCGAACCCGCTAGCAGGTTCCAGGGATCTCCAAATGGGGTCCTCAGTGACTCTTACCCTAATTTCTCCTCTCTGCCAACACACCGTGCATACCCTCACCAGCGTGTGTACTGTCTGTCCACCACAGTTGCCGCTACTGTCCACCAGCCGGCGCTATTACACTACATCACCCCTCCCCCTTGTTTAAAAAAAAACAGCCATCCTGGCTGATACACAGCAACACAACTGGGTGGACAGGCAGAGCAACTCCCACAACCGAGGAACATCATAAAACACCAAAAAATCCAACAACCAACCAAAACCATAGTCGTGATACTCCCCACGCATCAGCAACCTCACACCTGCTTCCACCCGAGCAAGTCGGGGTGTGTGCCATCCCACAGCACAACCGTGCCGCCCCCCACCACAAACCGACAACACAACCGCTGTGTCACTTGGCGCGCGGCGCAGGCAAAAAAACCCCATCAACACCAACAATAACAACAACCAACACAAAGCACGCAACACCACACAACCCCTTCTCAATGCCATTTTTCCCCATTCAAATAGTACAAGGGAAAATCCGCTCTACCGGACATTGCTCATGTGAACCGAGTCCTTGACACCGGTCCCCCGCCTTGGACAGGATTTTGTACTTCTTGGGGGCTCCGAGGAACACAAAAAAACCAGCATAAATGGTGCAGCCCCTCCCTGGTGAGGGATGTCGGTAGCGCCCGCAGGGCCTCCTCTTTTGTCTACCCAAGCTGCTTCGAAGCGATGAGGGAATGCCGTTCAATCGCCTCCCACCGCCACGAACTCCCGAACAGGAGGCAGCCTCCATGGTCGGCACGCGGTTCCTTGCAGCACCACCAGACGCGGCACCTCCTTAGCGTCGTCCCGTGTCCCACTCCCAATGGTGCTCACCGGCCACGCCATGCCCTCCACGGGCAAAATGGCACCCGGCAACCGCGTAGTCTCCGCCGCGGGAACCGCCGCTGCAAGTGGTAGCTTTGGCGAGTCCCACGGCCCACAATCAATTGTATGTGTGATTAAATGTGTGTAAAATATGACGTGAAAATGTATGTGTAGTGTAATAATGCGGGTTGCTGACAGAAAGGGGTACTGACAGCAGGGGGCAGTACACACATCAGCAGGAGGAGATCAAAATGGAAGCCCAGGACAGGGGTCCATCTGGAAGATGAGAACCCACTAGTAGGTTCTAGAAAGGGGGCATGGCTAGGGCGAGGCGAGGCCACGCCAGGAGTATAAGAGGGGGCCCGGGACCACGGCTCGGGGCTTTTTCTGGAAGTGGATCTCCTTGCCGTGTCACTGTTCATCACCTTTGTCGCTGCCATCTCGACCACCTTGCGATGCCGTTAGCTAGTCAGCCTGTCAACTGTGCTAGCTAGGCAGTGCCTTCAAGAGACGGATGTGTGACTGGCGTGTAAGCACATAGGGCGTCTATAGTTCCCTGACGTGTAGAAATAAAGGTGTCTTAAGAACCTTGTCTCGGAGTGAGTCACTATATTTAGTGTCAGAAGTAAAGAAGAGGCCTTCATGTCGAAGGCAGCGAAGAGAAAGAACCCACCCGTAGTGCTGTCAGAAGACGAGGATGGCGAGGATGTGATGCCCCCCACAGCCCCGGAGTCGGAGACCCCGATTATGGTCTCCGGCGGGAACGCCGCCGCCGGAGCAGTGTGAGCAAGCCGCTGGGGCATCCCCGCTGCCTGCAGACGATGGATGGCGAGAACTTACCGAGCGCCTGGGACTACTGTTGTCCTCCACCACACAGTGGAGGACAACAGTCGGGGAGGACGCGGCACAGGGGCCGTAGGGGTCCGGGCTATCCTCCGCGCAGGACCAGCCCGCCATTTTGCCCGCCGGCGGGGCTGCCATTTTCTCACCAGGGCGGGAAACTTTTGGTGCCAAAATCAAGTCGCCCTTGCAGATGTCCACGGGAGCACCATTTCAACCGAGGCGGCTGCCTCCAGTTCAGGAATTCGTTGCGGCGGGAGGCAACTGGACGGCGTTTTAACGCCGTTTCGAGGCAGCAAATGTGTCCATCTGCTGGTCGGAGGTGGAGGCCCTGCGTGCTCTACCGACGACATTGGATGACGACTCCCTGGGGGCGTTCAAAGCCATCCCAGAGACAGATCGTGAAACCCTAAACCAGTGTTCGGATAGGGGAAAGTTAGTTTTCTGGGCTGTGCCCTGTCTTCTGGGCACTGATTTTTTAAGAGGATGCTGCTCAAGATCCTAGTGCATCAAGACTGTATAGAGATACCGTCAGGGTAGCGGTTACCCTTCCTGATGTCCCCTACTCGGTTGAAGGCGGCTAACGCTATGGTTCAGGACCTGGCGAAGGTTTCGGTTACAGTGCCGCTGGGTGCTCAAATGCTGGTGCTCTTACGCTTTAGGAAGCGATTGGAAGTGGCGTGTCCCGAGGTAGGGATCCTTTTGACACTCTTGAATATGGCGACCCAGAGTCTCATGTTTGCAGGTGCTCAGACCATAGTGAGGGTGGATCAGGAGCCCTTTTAAGGGATGCTTAACGTGGGGATGGGACCCGCCATAGTCCATGCTGGCACGGTTTTGGCCCACGCAATGGCGGCATATGGCGCGGGGGAGGACGCGGTTGCTAGAGAGGTTGTTGGCGTGGTGGGGCAGGGAGATGAGTCAGACGACGCGTGGGTCGAAAAATTGTAGGCGGGAAATCTCAGGATCAGCGGGAGGAACTGTACGCCCTGTTGCACGATTTTGCAGACATCTTAGTCAGGGTAATTTTGATATTGGCTGCACTTCGTTGCTACAGCACCGCATCGACATGGGAAATGTGTCTCCTAGAAGACTAAATTCTTATAGGTTGAGCCCTAGGGAGAAGGACCATGTCCGCCAGGCAGTTGATGAGATAAATCTAGAATTGAAGCTTTCGTGACTGCAGGAATTATTATACTCATTGGTTCTTTCGTTAAAGTCATGTATGTAGAAATAAAATACAATTTAAGTAAATCACAAATAAAATACAATTAAAATAAGATTAATCCACCTCTACGGGGAGGTTGTCCTTACAATTCTGTCCAAAACATCTTTCCCTTTGTTGTCTTCTCTGTGTATGTATCTTTGCTACCTTGAACCTCGTGCTTGTTCACGAGTCCTTGTCCTCTGTTTACATTGGTATGTTCAGCCCAGAAGATGAACACAACATTTTTTAGCAGTCTTTTGAAATATGTGGTCAACCAGGTTCGTGTCTGTGTTGTTGGACGACTGGTTTGCATCGCATTATGTTTCTAAGGTTTGTTGAGTTCGCCTCTCCCATCTTCTTGCTGTATTTGTCTCCATGCAGTTTGCCATTCTCTGTGTGCTCTGTGTGTAATGTCCCTTTGTGTGTTCCCTTGCTATGTGTTTTGCCCCATTTTCACCTGATAACGAGCGCTTGTGTTGTGTTCGAAACGTCATGATTTATTTTAATTTAATTTTAATTTTATTTTATTTGTCATTTATTTTAATTTTATTCTATTTTTACATACGTGACTTTACCAAAAGAACCAATGAGTAGGGGGCTCCCATCGTTTTGGTTAAAAAGCAGGATGGCAGCCTGTGGTTTTATGTAGATTTTCGGAAACTAAATAAGGTTTCAGTGCCCGACGCTTACCCCCTTCCACGGATAGACGATTCATTAGACGCATTGTCGGACGTGCGTTTTTTTTTCCAACCCTTGACTTTCTGTCGGGGTTCTGGCAGCTGCCTCTATATGAAGATTCCAGGCCTAAAACCGCATTCTGCATGCCCCAGGGGTTATTCCAATTTAACTGTCTCCCCATGGGACTGCATTTGGCTCCGGCGACGTTTCAGCAGCTCATGGAGTTGGTCTTGGCTGGTCTACAATGGGACTCGTGCCTTATTTTCTTGGACGATGTCATTGTATTCGGTCGTGCGTTTGAGAAACATCTGCGTCGATTATGGTCTGTTTGTTAAAATGCGGGTGGCAAATCTCAAATTTAAACTGTAAAAATGCCACCTCTTACAAACGTCTGTGCGGTACCTGGGCCACGTCAGTGCATCCGGGATAGCAACAAACCCAGACAAAACTGCGTGTGTGCGCACATGGCCAACCCCCAAGTTGGTGAGTTTGCATCTTACTATCGCCGGTTCGTCCTGGTATTCACTATGATCGCTAAACTGTACTAATAGGGGGTTTCCCCTTTTTTCTGGCAACAAAACTGACACCTTTTGCAAGGAATCATGTTTACATTAACCACAATACTTGAAGTCAAAATGCAAACAAAAAACAATACTCTGATAATTTATGCATTGTCCTTGAAACTCATTGGTCCACACCAGAGACAGCTTTCCTTAGAGCCTAGTTTCATATGGTGTTCGACCAGATGACGCCAAAAGGCGCACAGTTGGCGTCATCTGGTCGAACACCATATGAAACTAGACTCTAAGGAAAGCTGTCTCTGGTGTGGACCAACAAGTTTCAAGGACAATGCATAAATTATCAGAGTATTGTTTTTTGTTTGCATTTTGACTGCAAGTATTGTGGTTAATGTAAACATGATTCTTTGCAAAAGGTGTCAGTTTTGTTGCCAGAAAAAAGGGGGAAACCCCTATTAGTATTACTCTTTAGTTATTTCGGTGAAGTCACGTAAAAAGAGAAACAAATAAATTAAATAATAGCATATGACGTTTCGATTGCAACACAAGCAATCATCATCAGGTACAAATGGTTGTGTGTCTGTCTTTGCGTTTCTGCGTCTGTGTCCTGTTTCTCTCTCTCAAAATTTCACACTTAACTTCTAATTTAGCAATCTTTGTAAGAACGTAATCAACCAGACTATGCATCAATTGTGTGTTGACCGACTCTCTGTGTTGCATTGCATTTCCAAATTTTGCTGAGTTTGTTTGATTTAGTGTGTTTTCTCTCTCTGTCTCGCCTCGTTTTGTTTTTGTTGCTCTTATTTCCTGCAGTTACGAAGACTCCAAGTCTCTCATTGACATGCCAATTTCTCTACTCTCCCTCTCTCTCTGCCCCCTCTCTCTCTATTTAAGGCCTCGACACAGAGGCGTTGTTTCTCTGTGTGCCTATGTGTGTGTCTCTCTTTGTGTGTCTCTGTGTTATCTCTCTCTGTTTATGTGTCTGTTTTTGTGTCTCCGGTTCTGTTTAATCTCACTCTCAAATTTAGCAATCAATGGAAGAACGTAATACACCAGGGAGGGTGTTGACTATTATGTTAGCCGACTCTCTGTGTTGTATTGCATTAGGTTTGTTTTCTCTTTTTTATCTTTCATTTGTACCTGCTGATGATTGCTTGTGTTGCAATAGAAACGTCGTATGCTATTATTTAACTTATTATTTTCTCTTTCTACGTGACTTTACCTAAAGACACAAAGAGTAATTCCTGCAGTCACAAAAGCTCCAAATTAAGTTTGACCCTATTAGTATATTTTGGTACTAGCAAAGGAGGCCTCATGATGTAAATGCTTACCCATTACTTTGATAGTGCGTTGTCTTTGAACTGTGCGCTTTTTGGCATCATTTGGTTGAACACCATATGAGCCTAGGCTCTAAGGAAAGCTGTCTCTGGTGTGGACCAATGAGTTTCAAGGACAATGCATAAATTATGAGAGTATTGCTTTTTGTTTGAATTTTGGCTGCAAGTATTGTGGTTAATGTAAACATGATTCCTTGCAAAAGGTATCAGTTTTGTTGCCATAAAAAAGGGGAAACCCCTATTAGTATATTTTGGTACTGGCAAAGGAGGCCTCTGATGATCGCTAAACTGCTCCATGCGCTAACCGCCAAGGGCCAGAGGTTCCAGTGGGGGAAAGAGGAGGAGGCCGCGTTTGTCATGCTGCATGAGAGCCTCATCAATGCGCCCCCTCTTGGTTCCCCGATTTTTCTCTTTCCTTTATTTTGGACACGGACGCCAGCGATTCGGGAATAGACACTGTGCTGTCATATATCGTAGACAAGGCGGAGAGTGTGGTTGTCTACGGGAGCCGGGTGTTATCCCCCGCGGAGCAATCCTATTGCATAATGCGCAGGGAGCTGTTGGCCATTGTCTATTTTGTCCAACAGTACAGTGAGGGAAAAAAGTATTTGATCCCCTGCTGATTTTGTACGTTTGCCCACTGACAAAGAAATGATCAGTCTATAATTTTAATGGTAGGTTTATTTGAACAGTGAGAGACAGAATAACAACAACAAAATCCAGAAAAACGCATGTCAAAATTTTTATATATTGATTAGCATTTTAATGAGGGAAATAAGTATTTGACCCCTCTGCAAAACATGACTTAGTACTTGGTGGCAAAATCCTTGTTGGCAATCACAGAGGTCAGACGTTTCTTGTAGTCGGACACCAGATTTGCACACATCTCAGGAGGGATTTTGTCCCACTCCTCTTTGCAGATCTTCTCCAAGTCATTAAGGTTTCGAGGCTGACGTTTGGCAACTCGAACCTTCAGCTCCATCCACAGATTCTCTGTGGAATTAAGGTCTGGAGACTGGCTAGGCCACTCCAGGACCTTAATGTGCTTCTTCTTGAGCCACTCCTTTGTTGCCTTGGCCGTGTGTTTTGGGTCATTGTCATGCTGGAATACCCATCCACGACCCATTTTCAATGCCCTGGCTTAGGAAAGGAGGTTCTCACCCAAGATTTGACGGTACATGGCCCCGTCCATCGTCCCTTTGATGCGGTGAAGTTGTCCTGTCCCCTTAGCAGAAAAACACCCCCAAAGCATAATGTTTCCACCTCCATGTTTGACGGTGGGGATGGTGTTCTTGGGGTCATAGGCAGCATTCCTCCTCCTCCAAACACGGCGAGTTGAGTTGATGCCAAAGAGCTCCATTTTGGTCTAATCTGACCACAACACTTTCACCCAGTTGTCCTCTGAATCATTCAGATGTTCATTGGCAAACTTCAGACGGGCATGTATATGTGCTTTCTTGAGCAGGAGGACCTTGCGGGCGCTGCAGGATTTCAGTCCTTCACGGCGTAGTGTGTTACCAACTGTTTTCTTGGTGACTATGGTCCCAGCTGCCTTGAAATCATTGACAATATCCTCCCGTGTAGTTCTGGCCTGATTCCTCACCGTTCTCATGATCATTGCAACTCCACGAGGTGAGATCTTGCATGGAGCTCCAGGCCGAGGGAGATTGACAGTTCTTTTGTGTTTCTTCCATTTGCGAATAATCGCACCAACTGTTGTCACCTGCTCACCAAGCTGCTTGGCGATGGTCTTGTAGCCCATTCCAGCCTTGTGTAGGTCTACAATCTTGTCCCTGAGATCCTTGGAGAGCTCTTTGGTCTTGGCCATGGTGGAGAGTTTGGAATCTGATTGATTGATTGATTGCTTCTGTGAACAGGCGTCTTTTATACAGGTGTAATAAAAGACTCGGACGCTTCTCTCTGTCCTGTGTCCTTTATTTGGGTTCGATCTCTTTTCCCTCACGGCACTCCCTCTTACTCTTCGCTCTGCAGCCGCAGGCTGCTATCGCTCACGTAGCCCACTCACAGCACTCCCTTATATACTCTTCGCTCTTGCAGCCCCCAGGCTGCTGTCGCTCACGTAGCCCACTTCTCTCCTTGCAGACCCGCTGCTGTCTCGTCGTGCAGACCCCAGCTGCCCAACTCCACCCTTGCAGACCCGCTGCTCTCTCTGCAGTCTCCTCGCTGCTCCTTCAGCCCCGGGGTCGGTCACCGTTGGCCGACGGTGCCGATCCTCGGGGTCTGTGTGTGTGGCGATCTCGCCACCCTCTCTCTTCCTCACTCCGCCCTGCGTGGCCTCACACTTTCCCCAGTCTCCGATCACTCCTTACTGCTTCCGGTTTCTCCCCTTATAGACCTGAACCCTCTGCCCCACGTGACGTAACTCCTCCCCCCATGACGTCACTTCCGGAAGGTCGTTTACGCCCGCATTACACCACCCTCCCCCGTAGAGAAAATCCAGCCGACCTCGGCTGAAAACAACTCCAACAACCAATGCGAGCGAACACGACCGAATACGAAAAAGGACACAGAACACACAATAATATATCGAAAGAACAAGAACACAACACAACAATTAACGAAATGTGAGGGATTTTGAGCAGGTGCGGGTCGCCGGACCGCCCCGGACGGTCGGCGGCCCTCCCGCCGAGCGGGAACGTGGCAGGGTTTTAAGAGCGACAGGTTGAAGTTTGTCTGTCGCTATTGGAGGCCTGGCAACGTCCCGGTCCCCCAATCTTGAAGGCGCAGCATCAGAGGCGTCCCGCAATCGCGTCAGCGGCGGGGTTGGAAGGGCTGCGGGCCTCAAAGGTTCCGCAGCCGTGTTAGGCGCACCCCGAGCTGAGTCTTCTTCCCCCTGCCGCGTCACGGCCGGCTCGTTTGTAAAAGGCACGACAGGCGCTCTTGCAAGGTCAGCAGGCACAGGCAAAGGTGCGTCGGCAGCAACAGACCCCGGCAAGGCAATCTCAGGAGATGACGCGTCAGGTCGAGGGGCTACGTATGGTTTCAACCGAGATGTGTGGACGAACCAACGCCGAGATCCAAACCGAACACGCGCCGACTGTGGGTTGGGAACCTCGATGAGGCGAACCGGCCCCTGCCATGGCTTATGTAACTTAGGAGAGGTACCTGGCCGCACCTGTGGACAATGAAGCCAGGCCAGGTCCCCCGTTTTCCAAGGGCATTCCTCTTTTGAACGTCGCGCACACCTCTCGTTCCGAGCCTGGGCTTTGGCCGTAGCCATGCGGGCCCCTTCCCGGGCCACAGTGACTCGGCGAACGGTGTCCTGAATATAATCAGGAAGAGGCTTAACAGGTCCCCTCGCTCCGGTTCCCAACTGTACATTAATCGGCGGTACATTTTCACGACCATACATAAGAAAAAACGGCGAATATCCTGTAGCCGCGTGCGGCGTCATCCGGTACGCAGAAAGCACCCCAGGGATATGCAAATCCCAATCCGATTGTTTTTCACTAACCGTATGGCACAACATGGCGGACAGAGTCCGATTCAGCCGTTCCACCATACCATCCGTTTGCGGGTGGTAGGGAGATGTCCGGATTTTCTTTGTTCCAAGAGCCGCACACACCTCCCCCAACAATTTAGACGAAAAATTTCGGCCTTGGTCCGTAAGGAGTCTCTCCAGCGCCCCCTTGTCCATAACATACCCAAATAGAAAGGCATCTGTGATAGACGCCGCTGACTGGTCAGGCAAGGGCCAGGCCATCGGCCAGCGGGAGAGGTACTCCACCCCTACCAACAAATATTTATTTCCCCTAGCGGATGGCGGAAAGGGTCCCAAAATATCTAACGCCACCAACTCATTAACTCGAGACACCTGAATAGATTGTATAGGCGGCACATATGGATGTTTAGGTGGCTTACGGCGGGCACAATCGGGACACGCACGAACGTGTCCGACGACATCCGTGGTCATGCCGTGCCAATAGTAATCTCGCTGCAGCGTCAACAGGGTCTTCTGCACCCCCAGATGTAAAAGCGTGTCACAATGCAGAGTCCTAATCAATTCGTACCGCAATGATGCCGGTACAACAAGACGCCAGCGTTCCTGTATTCCTTCCCTCCACATCAGCAAGCCATCACGGAGAGCAGTTTCCGGCACACCCCCTGCACAGAGACCCCCCTCTCCCTTCACTGGCCGCTTACGTAATGTCACCAAAGAATCATCCAACATTTGTTCTCGGATACACACGGACCTCGGAAGATGTAAAATGCCATCAGCCGGTCCCCCATCAGCCGGCCCCGGCTCAAGCGGAGCTTCAGGCACCTCGACTGCCAACGCGACAGGCTGAGGGGGGTGCTGAATCGGGCCACACCTATGCGTCCCCGACGCATACGCGCAAGGGGATCGCTGCGGCAGCCTGGAAAGTGCGTCCGCATTAGCGTGACGCACTCCCTTCCGATGGTGAATTTGGAAGGAAAATTCTTGCAGCGTGTCCAACCACCGCGCCAGCTGGCCGAATGGTTGGTCCATTTTAAGAGCATACTGCAAGGCCGCATGATCCGTGCGAACAATAAACGAACGACCGTACAGGTACGGTCGAAATTGGCGGAGAAAAAAAATAATAGCCAAAAATTCCCTGCGTGTGACGCAGTAGCGGGTCTCAGCGGGAGACAAAACCCGGCTACCATACGCCACCACGCGTTCCACACCACCCTTGGACTGAGACAACACCGCCCCAATACCCGTGTCACTCGCGTCCGTATCCAGAATAAAGGGATGTTCAAAATCCGGATAATCCAACGTCGGCGCCGTAGCCAATAGATCGCGTAGGCTTCGAAACGCTGCCTCCTCTGGCGGTCCCCAAGCAAACTTATGTCCTTTTCCCGTAAGGAGATGCAAAGGCCTCGCGATCGTAGCAAAATTTGGAACAAACCTCCGATAATGAGGCGAACCCCAAAAACCGACGCACATCCCCCACCGTGGCAGGGGTTGGCCAGTCACGGACGCACGCAGTCTTGTCCGGATCCGTGGCCACCCCATCCGCACTGACGATGTGCCCCAAATAACGCACGGAGTGTTGCAGTAGGTGACATTTCTTAGGCTTAAATTTCAAATTAGCAGAACGCATCCTGGTGAACACAGCCTCCAACCGCGATAAATGCTCATCAAATGTGCGGCTGAAGACGATAACATCGTCTAAATATATAAGACACGTCTCCCACTGCAACCCCGTTAATACCAACTCCATTAACCTCTGAAAAGTGGCAGGGGCCGCATTCAGCCCCATCGGAAGGCAGTTAAATTGGAATAACCCCTGCGGCGTACGGAAAGCAGTTTTTTCTCGTGAGGACTCATCAAGGGGAAGCTGCCAGAAGCCCGAAGAGAGATCTAGCGTTGAGAAGAACTTCGCTCCTGACAAGGCATCGAGAGAGTCGTCCATACGCGGCAGGGGATACGCATCTGCCACAGACACTTTATTTAATTTACGAAAATCTACACAAAATCACAATTTGCCATCTTTCTTTTTGACCAAAACAACAGGCGCGCCCCATGGGCTGTTAGACGGAGATATTATGTCCGCAGCCAACATGTCATCCACTGCCCCTCGAACATGCTCGCGCTCCGCCGGACTCATCCGGTGCGAGTTTAACCGAATAGGGGCAGCGTCCCCTGTGTCAATATGATGGTAAAGCAACGAGGTGCGTCCCAAGTCCAAATCGTCGGAGCTAAACACATCAGAATAGCTCAATAATTTACGAATCGCACAACGTTGTTCCCCGGAAAGAGCCGAATTCTCCGCACACAATTCAGCGATCCAGCGATCATCTGCAGCTCCGGCCCCCGAAACACCTCCAACAACCCCCCGGCTGGACAGATTATCATGAGCTGTAAACGCAGTAGTGGCATGTGCCACAACAGTACCCGCCGGCACACACACGCTTTCGGTACCCGCGTTAAGCACTTGCAAAAACGGCTGTTGGTCTGGCCGAACAATAGTTTGTGCCCCAACCAGCGCCAATCCACCCGTAATAGCGGCGGACGGCAATAACAAAACACCAATCGCTCCTTGACGACCAGGTACAGGCTTCCGATAACGCAAGGGAATGAGTATCTGTGAGCCAGGTGGAATATCGACAGACACCTCGGACAACGCCTGCACCTGGGCGACAGGATCAGGTCGCCCCCAGGACGACGGCAAAAACGCAATTTTTCGGCCTTCCGGTAGTTCAATGCAGTTCTCATTAATTCGAATCAGAATGGGCATTTTGGCCAGAAAATCGGTCCCTAACAAACAAGAAACCGCAAGAGACCTCGAAATTAACACAATTCCCGAGGCCGACACTCCCCCGATAGCGATGTTAGCGTTCACCTGGCCCACAATGCCCATGCTACCCCCGTTCGCGGCGACGCAGGAAGCGTAAGCTGGACTCACGGCCTCTGGTGGGATGTTCAAGAAATGGAAAATAACATCAGAAATAATGGTCGCGGACGCTCCAGAATCTACCAAAATCCGTACGTCCACCCCTTGTATCGACCCAGGTACGGTGGACGAACCGGTAGCGGCCGCGACAACCCGCCGAGCCAGCTTACGCCACTGCGTTACCGAGCAACAAGGCGCAGTCAATGGCCTCCCGTTCTCAACAACACCCGGATCGCATGACAACGGTGATGAGTGAGGTGTCAAGCCTTGCCGGGTGTCTGGTGCGCACCGACTTGCCTGTGCTGGCGAATCCTTTCTTGGAGCGGCCACAGTCGAGGCCTCCTACTGGGGCGGACCCGGAACGCGGGCCCAGCAGTCCCGAGCATAATGGCCCTTACGCCCGCAGCGGAAACAGTCGATGTCGCTACGGCGCGCTGCGGACGCCCCGTCCCGATGCGGCCGTGTCGGCGGCGCAGCCCGTGGCCCCGGCCCCCCTCGGCCCGTCCACGGCGCCGCGGCAGCCGACAGCTCCTGCGGGCCCCTGTCGTCTGGCACATAAACTGCCTTTTTGGGGTCCCAACCCAAGGCTCCCCCTTCCACGATAGGCCCCCCCGTCCACGCCGTAACCTGCTTCCACCGTCGCAGGTTGAACTGGGCATCTAGACATTTGGCTGCAGCCCGGGACGTGAGCTTCTCATGACCACACACCGGCATAGGAATGCCGAGATCCCGGGACAGCTCCAGCATCTTCCCCAGGATGAGAGGTTCCAGCAGGTCAGGCTCCGTCTCCGGGTATGTAGCCATAGCCAGTTCCAGCACCGCGCCCCTATACGCCACCGGAGACTCCTCGGGTGCGCGTTGTCGTTGCACAAACCTGATGAGCATCGTCCGGTGGCTCGTAAGCGTCAGCCATTTCGTCGAATACACCTCGCAACGTTTTCTTCTTCGCGGCTTTTATCGAGCGAAAGAATCTAACAGACTCGTCATCGAGAAGAGTCGGAAGAACTTCTAACACCTCGGCGTCAGTCCACCTCGCTGTGCGTACTGCTGCCAAAAATCTGCAAGCGAACGCAATCCAATCGCCCCCGATAGAAAATTCTTTTACAGTCGTTAAGTGATGACTGCGACTTCTTGGCGCGCTCCCTCCAGCCGCTGACTCATCGGGTGGCAGATTCAACATGGCGTCGCAACGTGGTGTCGACAAGATGGCGGCCTTACGCCGCGAAGGGCCCAAAATGGCAGCTTCCCGCCTTGCCTCGTGCGCCACGCCCAAGATGGCGTCCTCACGCCGCGTGGCTGATGGCGTCGACAGCGAAGACGACCCGGGCTCCTGCGGACCACCAACATCTCCTTCAGACGGCGTTCTCGGCGTGACGAGCTCACACAACTGTGCAAGTACGTTCTTGAGAGTTTCAAGTTGCTCCGCCATCTGACTCCATCTTAAATCCACGTCCTTTGGTGCAGACGGGTCCGCCGACGCGACGACTTCTTGGACCCCCGGACCAGCACTCGTCCCAGCCCGGATCTCCTCCTCTGCCGGAGTCAGGTCCACCGTAGGAGGAAGGTCATCGTCGTCGGAAGAAGAAGCCGATGCCGGAGACGGAATATTCTTTTTTCTCAGTTGTTTTGCCATGCCGTTACACTTCCAACACCAGTGTAATAAAAGACTCGGACGCTTCTCTCTGTCCTGTGTCCTTTATTTGGGTTCGATCTCTTTTCCCTCACGGCACTCCCTCTTACTCTTCGCTCTGCAGCCGCAGGCTGCTATCGCTCACGTAGCCCACTCACAGCACTCCCTTATATACTCTTCGCTCTTGCAGCCCCCAGGCTGCTGTCGCTCACATAGCCCACTTCTCTCCTTGCAGACCCGCTGCTGTCTCGTCGTGCAGACCCCAGCTGCCCAACTCCACCCTTGCAGACCCGCTGCTCTCTCTGCAGTCTCCTCGCTGCTCCTTCAGCCCCGGGGTCGGTCACCGTTGGCCGACGGTGCCGATCCTCGGGGTCTGTGTGTGTGGCGATCTCGCCACCCTCTCTCTTCCTCACTCCGCCCTGCGTGGCCTCACACTTTCCCCAGTCTCCGATCACTCCTTACTGCTTCCGGTTTCTCCCCTTATAGACCTGAACCCTCTGCCCCACGTGACGTAACTCCTCCCCCCATGACGTCACTTCCGGAAGGTCGGAAGAAGCTGAGATTAGGAGCACTCCCTTTAAAAGTGTGCTCCTAATATCAGCTGGTTACCTGTATAAAAGACACATGGGAGCCAGAAATCTTTATGATTGAGAGGGGGTCAAAAACTTATTTCCCTCTATAAAATGCAAATCAATTTATAACATTTTGACATGCGTTTTTCTGGATTTTGTTGTTGTTATTCTGTCTCTCACTGTTCAAATAAACCTACCATTAAAATTATAGACTGATAATTTCTTTGTCAGTGGGCAAACGTACAAAATCAGCAGGGGATTAAATACTTTTTCCCTCACTGTATAGGCCCTTCCTTTTTAGGTGTGACTTTGTGGTGCGCATGGACCACGCGGCCCTTCAATACTAACTGTACATTGACCAGCCCTCTGGGCAGCTGTCCCGTTGGCTTGAAGTTCTGCAGGAATACACCTTCACTGTCGTTTACAGGAAGGGCATACGGCACTGTAATGCAGACGCGCATTCCCACCTGCCACCAAATGACCTGTGCGCGTGTGTCATGGGTGCGGTTCGATGCAAACCATCGCTGGCTGCGGCACTACCCCAGGTGGTGGCGGCGTCAGGTGACGCCATGCAGTTGTGTTGGCCGAGCCCAGTGATGGTACGCTGGACCTCACACATGTGGAGTGGGGACGGCTACAGGTAAAGGAAATCTCCTTGATGAAGTTGCGGCATCATGTGGGTAGGAGGGGCAGTAAGGCCGTTCCGACCGCAATGTGGGGAAAACTCACACGTGTGGTACATGAGAAGTTAATACACCTGGGGGTCCGAAAAACGCTTTTGACACTGAAGCAGGACTTTTATTGGACGGGTATGATAGGTGACGTACATTACCTGGTCAAGGGGTGCACCAATTGCATACGCCGCAAACCGCTGCCGAGGCAGATTCAGCCTTCGCTGCAAGTCTATCACGGTGTTGCAAATTAACAAATTGGTCCCTCTGGATATTCTGGGACCCTTTCCAGTTACCCAGAGGGGAAATAAATTCCTACTGGTGGGGGTGAAATATCCTTCCCGGTGGCCGATGGCATGGCCTGACCAGTTGGCCGCATCCATATCTGACAAGTTCCTACACGGTTACGTCATGGATAAGGGGCCCCCTGAACAACTTATTACGGACCAGGGCTGGAATTTTCCCTCCAAATTGTTGCAGGATGTGTGACTCCCTCAGCACCAAGAAAATTCAGACCTCGCCCTACCATCCTCAGACAAATGGGATGGTTGAGCGCTTGCACAGGACCCTAACGTCAATGTTATGCCAAGGGGTCAACGAGGCGCAGTCGGATTGGGATCTCCATATTCCAGGCATCCTCGCGGCGTATAGGATGGACCTTCATGCCTCAATTTTATCTCATGTATGGGAGGGAGGCTCAATTGGGCATGGCTTCGGGAAAGAAGAGGTCCGCTATTCCCACGCCTATTCACGTCATGCTTAGGCGATTGATGGAGGCGCGAGAAGCGGCCATAGGGAATTCGCCCAAACAGCAGGCCGCAAAGGAAAGACTCATGGGTCGGCGTGCATATGAGCTCCCTTGGAGGCCCAGGGATAGGGCCTGGCTGCATTGTCCACAGGTACCCGTGAAAACGTCCCCTAAATTACATCGACCATGGTGGGGCCCTGTCGAGGTGATTGAGGTTAAGAGGTCCCAATGTGTACGCATTCAAGGTGGTCGCCGTCGCTGGTTTGTACACCCGTCACACTTGAAACCGTTTGTCCGAGCCCTGACATGTGCTCCATCCTCACCTCTGGAGCGGCGGGTGTCTGATGTGTCCGACGAGCCAAGACCGCCGTGCCCAGAGGCGATGCTTGAGAAGGATTGCGTTGTACCGTCCACAGGATCCCGGCGTCTGACACTTAAGAAGCCTCACACACGTGTGCAAGCTGGACCACCGATCGCCGCTCCCGGGGTGGGACCGCACCCCCTAGGTCATTCGGGGTGTGCCCCTGCGGCCCCCGGCACACTTCATCCTGGCCAGGAAGTGGGTCTTTCTTCAAGAACTTACGCACCCTCGCAGTTCGTTGTGACGTGCTCATTGCGGATGTTCCGCTTTATGCTTCCGTTGCTCTGTTCGTGGAGATGCTCCTCCTAACTCTCTTCCCTCGTCACATGGGTTGTTGACGGGAAGGGGTACTAACAGCAGGAGGCAGTAAACACGTCAGCAGGAGGAGACCACGACAGGGGTCCATCTGGAAGCCGAGAACCCGCTCGTAAGTTCTAGAATGGGAGCATGGCCAGGGTGGGGCGAGGCCACGCCAGGAGGATAAGAGGGGGCCCGGGACCAGGGCTCGGGGCTGTTGCTGGAAGTGGATTTTCTCAGCGTGTCGCTGTTCGTCACCTTCGTCGCCACTGTCTCGACCACCCTTGAGATGCCTCTAGCTAGCCAGGCTGTCAACTGCACTAGCTAGGCAGTGACGTTAAGAGACAGATATATGACTGGCGTGTAAGCACATAGGGCATCTGTAGTTCCCTAATGTGTAGAAATAAAGAAGGTGTCTTAAGAACCCCATCTCGGAATGAGTCATCACATGTGTGGTGGTCAAGGTTGACACCAAGGTTGACACAGGTCACACAGGTCACACAAGCTAGGGGAGAGGTACGTACCGGTCTGGACCGGTCCGGACCGACAGGGACGAGAGGTGGTTGGAACCGCTCTGAGGGGAGGGGGCTGGCGAGAGCCAGGGCCCGAGACACCCCCGCCCCTCAGAGAGAGGGGATATAAGACGGCTCCGGGAAGACCGGAGGGGGCGATCTCACGAGAAGCTGAAGGAGGTACGGCCGGAGATCCTGGACCCCCAAGCCTCGAGGATGCCGCCCCGCTGGAACTGAGTGGGCTGAGTAGCTGTAGGCTAGGGAAGAGAGTAACTGAGTAGCTGTAGGCTAGGGAAGGAGAGTAACAGAGTAGCTGTAGGCTAGGGAAGGAGAGTAATGAGAATAGAGCCGGAGGCTGTACCTCCCTAGGTTGTGTGGTTGGACTGTTCCCCCAGTGAGTCCTGAGGACTAGTGTTATTGGAATAAAAGCGTGTGGCCTCTGCGAAGTCTCGGTCTCATTCAAGAATACTACAACTGGTGTTAGAAGCGGCCAAAGAACCTCGCCGACATGGAGACAAGACAGAAAGCGCTCACCAGGGGCCAGGAGAAGGACATCGAGGGAGACGCTGAGCCGGAGGCGGGAGCGCCATTTCCGGGGGACGGATCTGCGGGGGCGGGCTCGGGGTCTCCGGGGCCCTCCAGGAGTCCGCCGACGTCGGGATGGGCGATCCAGTCGGCCCATGCCCGGCTGGCCGATCTCCTCCATGCCGCTGCCTCCATCCTCGACGAGCTCACGCTGGGGGGAGCGGGAGCGCCGGGTGGAGTACCAGGCCGGAGGATGGGATGGGTTCCCGCCGAGAAACGCGCCATTCCCGCGCAAAACTTTGACGTCACCTCCGGAAGGGGAGACGTCACTTCCGCCGGGAATGCGGCCGCCGGGGATGACGTCACTTCCGCCGGGGGGGTCACCGCTTCCGGGGGAAATGACGTCAACCGCCCAGGAGGTCAGGGGGCAGAGGTGGCCCGCGTCACATCCGCCATCTGCGGCCTTACATCGGGAGAAGCAGAGTTTTCGGGTAGGTGCCCGCCGATTCGGTCTGATATTCTGCCGCCGGAAGATGCTTCATATACTGCACTTGGGACGCTGCTGTCTTCAAGGGGGGACTACATCCCGGCGCTGCAACAGCGCTTGCCTTCGCTTCAGGTTTTCACGGCAAAGGGGGGGGACTGGGCTGCTTTTTCACGCCGTTTCGTGGCAAATGCCGAGACGGCTGGGTGGTCTGCCGACATCGCTCTCCGAGCCCTGCCTTCCGCCTTGGACGACGTGGCCTTGGCCACGTTCCTCCTTATTCCACGGAGGCAACGCTCCACTTTGCAGGAGGCCCTCGATCGGATGGCCTTATTGTATGGACCTCCATCCGAAACAAGACATCGTTTCGCCAGTGGGAGGAGGGAGGCGGACGAGACACCTCTTGCCTACCAGAGTGCACTGATGGCGTTGGCTCAAGCAGCCTATCCTCGAATGGACGATGTGGGCCTGGACTCCATCGTGCTTGAGAAGTTGCTGCTGCTGGCTCGGGAACTGAGGATTGCCATCCACGTCAAAGATGAAGCTAACCTTTCCTCGCTGGGGGCGGCACATTACCTGCACACAGAGTTGCTCCTCCAGCGGGATGGGCAGGTGGCTGCGTGCGCCGCTGCAAGAGTTGACGAGGTCCCGGATACCCAGGCCTTCGCGTCGCAGCGGGCCGCCAGTTGGAGGGGGGCCGACCGGCCTCGCCAAGGGGAAACCCGGGGGAGACACGGATCCCCGCGGGCGTGGGCTGGCGTCACGTGCTACAACTGTGGCCAGCTGGGTCACCTGGCATCGGGTTGCCCAGCACCCCGGCGCCGGGCTCCGGGTCATCCACCATCGTCCACCCGTCCGCCGGCCGCTCCACAAGACCCCCAGGCATGTCGCGACACCTCACGCACACGGTCCCTGCCCGCATCTCATACACCGCATACACCGCATACACCGCGAATCGGCGCGCCACTAAATCGCGTTGCGTTGAGGGGTGGGGAGCGGAATGGGGCTGATGTTCGGGGGCCACTTCGCGCGGTTCAGTGGTCCGAGTTGGCCCACAGGGTCGTGGCCGCGGCGACGGGCTCGTCGGTTATTCTCGGGGATATTGAGGGAATTCAATTTCGATTGTTGGTCGATACGGGGGCTTCAGCTACTATAATCTCCAACCTCATATACAACGTGTTACCAAAGAGATGTCAGGCACTCACCCCGTTCTCCGTCCCTTGCTTTGCGGCAAATGGGGATTCTCTGGGGATTATTGGCCAAATAACTGCACAAATTTGTATTGGCGACATTACATTATCTGGTCCCATTTTGGTTTCCGATGCCTTGGCCGTTCCCTGTCTGTTGGGTACGGATTTCTTGGGGAGGATGCCCATCAAAATTTTAATTGACAAAGGCTGCATCGAGCTTCCTTCGGGCCGCCGGATGGCGTTTCTGCCCTCACCAAACCGGCTGCGCACAGCTTGCACGACTGTTCCGGCTATGGCATCTGAAACCGTGCGGATTCCGCCGGGTGCGCAGATGCTGATACCGCTTCAGTTACGCAAACCACTGGAGGCAGACGCTACGTCGGGGGTTTTGTTGTCTCCTTCAAATACGACCGAGCAAGGGTTGGACCTGGTGGGTGCACAAACGCTTGTGCCTAGAGATGGACAGCCCTTCATTCAGGTGCTGAATGCGGGGTTGCGGACGAAGGTCGTGCACCGAGGGGCTGTCATTGCACATGCGTCGCTGCCGCTGCACACTGACTCCGTCGCAGCTCATGTCGGTGAGGCGCCGGCGTTCGGGACGCAGGTGGGTGTCGATGAGGCATGGATGGATTCTCTCTGTTCAGGGGCTGAAAATCTTTCAGAGTCACAAAGATTCAAGCTGCGCATGTTGCTTCGTGATTTTCCCAATGTTTTTAGCAAACACAAATTCGATGTTGGGTGCACTAATCTATTGAAACACCACATTGATACGGGGGACTCCGCTCCCATTCGGCAAAATCCGTTCCGATTGAGTCCGGCAGAGAAGGAACATGTCCGGTTGGCAGTGAATGACATGCTTGCCGCAGACATTGTGGCTCCCTCCAACAGCCCATGGGGTGCGCCCATTGTGCTTGTTAAAAAACATGATGGCAGTTTGAGGTTTTGTGTGGATTTTCGGAAGCTTAACAAGGTTTCGCTGGCGGACGCGTATCCGCTCCCTCGCATGGACGAGTCGCTCGATGCCTTGGCGGGGGCACGGTATTTTTCAACCTTGGACCTTTTGTCGGGGTTTTGGCAACTGCCCTTGGATGACGCTTCCAAACCTAAGACCGCGTTCCGTACGCCACAGGGCCTTTATCAGTTCAACCGGTTGCCCATGGGATTGCACTCAGCTCCAGCGACGTTCCAGAGATTGATGGAACTGGTCCTCGCTGGCCTGCAGTGGGACTCTTGTCTTATATATCTGGACGACGTGATTATTTTCAGCCTTACGTTTGAGGAACATCTGGACAGACTGCGGGCTGTATTTCTCAGAGTGCGATCGGCTAACCATAAATTTAAGCCTCAGAAATGTTTCCTGTTGCGTGAATCGGTGCGGTACCTCGGCCACGTTGTCAGTTCTACGGGTATAGCCACCGATCCTGCTAAAACTGACTGTGTAAGGACGTGGCCCGCGCCCACGTCTGTGGGGGAAGTCCGCAGCTTTATAGGCTTTGCGTCCTATTACCGCCGGTTTGTTGAGGGGTTTGCGACGATCGCCAAACCCCTTCATGCTCTGACGGCTAAGGGGGCTAAATTCCATTGGGGGGAAGAGGAAGACAGGGCGTTCAGGGCGCTTCGCGATGCCCTTGTCCGAGCTCCTCCCTTGTGCTATCCCGATTTCACGTTGCCCTTCATCCTGGACACCGATGCCAGCAATACCGGCATCGGCGCGGTGCTTTCGCAGGTTGTCAACGGGGTCGAACGGGTCGTTGCCTACGGCAGTAGAGTCCTGTCTCCGGCAGAACAACGTTATTGCGTCACCCGCCGTGAACTGCTCGCTATTGTCGTGTTTGTTCAACAATATCGACCGTACCTGTACGGTAGGCATTTTACGGTTCGTTCCGATCACGCCGCGCTACAGTATGCGTTGAAAATAGACCAGCCGTCCGGCCAGCTGTCACGTTGGCTTGAGGTCCTACAGGACTACACGTTCACGGTGGTGTACCGGAAGGGGACACAACATTTAAACGCGGATGGCTTGTCACGCCTTCCTCCGGGTGATGGGTGCGCGTGTTTTATGGGCTCGGGGAGATGCAAATCTGCCACGAGTACCGCTCCGGCTTCTCCCTTGGCAGCGGCAGCAGGGGTGGTCGATAGGGAACCTGTCGCCGAGGGGGACTCGCAGGTGTTGGTCGCTCGCGACTCACTCCTCGATCTGCCTCTGGACGAATGGGGACGGTTCCAGATGGAAGACAATTCCCTCCTCAGGTTACGCCGTCGTGCGGAGAGAGGGGGAGATTGTCAAGAAAGGGTAGGTACTGTCAGGTTGCGGGAGGGTCTCCTCATGTCATGGGACGCCAGCTCGGGGCGTTACAGAATCGTCGTCCCCACCGCTCTGCGGGGCAGGGCCGTGTGGGCGGCGCACGAACGCATCCTGCATTTGGGTATTCACAAAACGCTCGCTACACTGCAATTGGATTTTTTTTGGCCGGGAATGGCGCGCGATGTCGCCGACCTTTTGAATAGTTGCACACAGTGTGCGCGGCGGAAACACCCGGCTAGGGCGGCTTGCCCACCCCTTCAGTCCATTCAGGTGTCCCGGGTTAATGAGTTGGTGGCTCTTGACATTCTGGGTCCCTTCCCTGTCACCGCTCGGGGAAATAAGTACCTGCTGGTTGGGGTTGAATATTTCACCCGTTGGCCTATGGCCTGGCCCCTCCCCAACCAGTCGGCGGCAGCCATTGCGGAGGCGTTTCTCCAGGGCTACATCCTGGATAAGGGTGCCCCGGAACGGCTGCTAACTGACCAGGGAAATAACTTTTCGTCCAATCTTCTGCGGGAGGTTTGTGACCTTTTGTGCACACAGAAGGTCCGGACTTCCCCCTACCACCCGCAGACCGATGGTATGGTCGAACGTCTACACCGGACCATTACCTCTATGTTGTGTCATCAGGTAGACGACACACAGTTGGATTGGGACCTGAAGATTCCCGGAGTTCTGGCCGCATATAGGTTGGCGCCTCACGCGGCCACGGGCTATTCGCCCTTCTACTTAATGTACGGCAGGGAAGTCGACCCCCCCATGGAGGTGCAATTGCGGGTCCAGTCTGCGGCTTCTCGCTCGAAACTGTCCGAACACGCTCAGTTCAATATTCGGAAGTTGGTCGAGGCGAGGGTGGCCGCGCAGGAAAATTCCAGGGCAAGGCAACGGGCCAATGAGCGTCTGTATGATCGCCGGGTTACGGTGTATAAATGGGCGGTAGGGGATAAGGCGTGGCTGCACTGCCCGCAGGTGCCGCTGTCGACGTCATCGAAATTGCTGCGGCCCTGGCGGGGGCCGGTCGACATTGTTCGGGTCGTTCGGGACCAGTGTGTTAGGGTCGCGTGCGGACGGCGTTCTTGGTACATGCACCCCTCGCGCCTGAAGCCCTATGTCGCACCACGCACTCACACACCTTCATCTCGCAGGGGCCGGCCGCGTGACGTGTCCGGCAGGTTGGGGGAGGGGCCTCGTGACCCTCTTGTTGTTCCAAAACCCCCTGCCACTCTTTCGGATGCTGCAGGTGTGAGTCCACCTAGGGTGGTCTCGCCAGAGGAGCGGGAAGCGAGCCGGCCGCCTGTCCAGCAGGAAGACGGCTCGCGGGCTGTGTCCCCGGGGCCTCGAAACGTGCTGGACGCCCGTCATCTGGCCCCTCCTGACCCTCCGCAAGGAACGCTGGCTTCTGGCGATGGACCCGCCACACAGACTCGTTCGAAGGGTCTCAGGTTCTCCTGAGACCTGTCGCAGATACACTGCCTCCTCGCGGGGCCTGGGTGTTCGAGTCACCTTGTTCGTTGGTGTGGTGTGTCCGCGGTGTTCTTGCGTACAGGGGGGTTGGGGTAAATTATCGGGGATAGTTGTGTTTGTTGTTGTTCTGTTGTTGTTATTGTTGTGTTGAGGCTCACGCATTGTTCTTGTCGTGTTCAGAATTCCTGGTTCGCGAGTTAGGGTTGGGATGTGGATAGTGATGCAGCCGGGACGGCTGCGTGCTGTATAGGGGGGGGTGATGTGGTGGTCAAGGTTGACACCAAGGTTGACACAGGTCACACAGGTCACACAAGCTAGGGGAGAGGTACGTACTGGTCTGGACCGGTCCGGACCGACAGGGACGAGAGGTGGTTGGAACCGCTCTGAGGGGAGGGGGCTGGCGAGAGCCAGGGCCTGAGACACCCCCGCCCCTCAGAGAGAGGGGATATAAGACGGCTCCCGGAGAGCGGAGGGGGCGATCTCACGAGAAGCTGAAGGAGGTGCGGCCGGAGATCCTGGACCCCCAAGCCTCGAGGATGCCGCCCCGCTGGAACTGAGTGGGCTGAGTAGCTGTAGGCTAGGGAAGAGAGTAACTGAGTAGCTGTAGGCTAGGGAAGGAGAGTAACAGAGTAGCTGTAGGCTAGGGAAGGAGAGTAATGAGAATAGAGCCGGAGGCTGTACCTCCCTAGGTTGTGTGGTTGGACTGTTCCCCCAGTGAGTCCTGAGGACTAGTGTTATTGGAATAAAAGCGTGTGGCCTCTGCGAAGTCTCTGTTTCATTCAAGAATACTACACATGTATTACACTCCGTAACAATATTTTTGTTCCTGGGTAGTATGTGTTATTTCCTAATTGCTTATTCCTCAAAAGTATAGAAAATGGCTATTATTCCCCACAAACTTTGCTTTTGTGACCAGGAGATTGATATTTTGAAATGTATCTATTTACTCTTTGGTTCTTTCGGTAAAGTCACGTATAAAGATAAAATAATAAATTAAATAATAGCATACGACGTTTCGATTGCAACACAAGCAATCATCATCAGGTATAAATGAAATAGCAACAAAAATCTAACCAGAAAACTATAGACAGACATATAAGCAGACAGATATCACCAAGATACATAGAGAGAGAGCAACACATAGGCACAGAGAGGGAGATCGTCTCCCTCTGTCTATAGTTTTCTGGTTAGATTTTTGTTGCTATTTCATTTATACCTGATGATGATTGCTTGTGTTGCAATCGAAACGTCGTATGCTATTATTTAATTTATTATTTTATCTTTATACGTGACTTTACCGAAAGAACCAAAGAGTAATTCCTGCAGTCACGAAAGCTCCAAATTTAAGATGTATCTATTTTCCAGAACATTCCAGATAGATTCAGTGCTGAGCAAACCTGGAGTAACTTCTAGTACATTTTAGAACTTTCCAGTAATATAAATAGTAGTATAAATACAGGGGCCTTCAGCCCACCAGTTCAGTTTAGTTCCAGCTGCCTAAGTGGATACATATCTGCATTTTTCTGAGATGGCATCAAGAGGCTGCAAACATCCGGAAGATAAATTGGCCGCAGACAGCAAAATGTATCAAGACGAGAGCGAAAAAGTACTCTGTGGAAGCATCTGCTAGGATGTGTGAGGCCTACAAGGCATATTTTGGCATTCCTGTCAGGGATCAAGACAAACCCAGAGCACCTCATTTCACCTGCGAGCAATGCAAAAAATTCTGGAAGGTGAGATGGACAATTGTTGCTCGGGATTTTATGTTATAAAATTTGTAAAAAAATCTTAAATTGTAAAAGTTGTTTTTAAGTTAGAATGTTGACCAATTTTCAATGTTATTGAAAAAATTTATCATTTTTGAAAAATGTTGCGAAGAATCTCCTACAAATTATTCATGGGTGAAATAAATGCATTTTTGTAGGATGGTACAGAGGGGAAAAGAGAGCCATGAAGTTCGCAATCCCAAGAATTTGGCGGGAACCCACTGACCACTCAAGCAACTGCTACTCCTACATTGTGGACCGTTCCAAACGTCGGACTGGCAAGAATGCATCTGCTATCACGTATCTGGACCTTCCTTCATCCATCACCCCAGTGCCACACTGCCATGAGCTCCCCATACTCACTCCTCCGGAGAGAGAGCAGCTGTCTTTAGAAGAGAGCAGCAAGTCAGAGAGCGAGGAAGACATTGTAGATCCAGATGAGAATTTCAGAGGTGGAGCTGAGGAGAGAAACCTCTACTAGCCCAACCAAAGAGACCTCAACGACTTGATTAGAGATCTTGGTCTCACCAAGTCCAATGCCAAGCTTTTGACATCTAGGCTCAAGCAGTGGAACTTATTGGATGAAAGTATGCAAGTCGCAGATCAGAGGAAGTGTCACCAAACTTTTTGCAGCTTCTTCACCCGTCAAGATAGGCTCTGCTTCTGCCACAATGTGACCAGTCTGTTTGAGGCAATCGGAATCGTCCGTAACCAGAATGAGTAGCGCCTCTTCATTGACAGCTCATCCAGGAGCCTCAAAGCCGTGCTGCTCCATAATGGTAACAAGTACTCGTCTCTTTCCCTGGCTCACTTGGTGCACCTCAAAGAGGATTACAACAGCATGTATTATTATTGGCTCGGCTTCATTGTCTAGGGCTGTATTCTGGGTGTGTGGTTATTTGTGATTGATGTGTGTGTGATGTGATACTCGGCTTAGTTGTCTTGGGGTGTATTACCAATTGTGATAAAACAATTGTAGTGGGTTCAATTTAGGCGCACACACTTCTTGGGAGGCAACACTCATTTATTAGAACAGTACGTATTATAACACTGTACATTACACATAGGGTGGTGACCACCGACCTACTCTAACACACACTTCTCTAACTCTCAGCTACTCTAGCGTGACCCAGCCAGGTGGGCTACTGGCAGGTCCGCTGACTGGAGGCTTAACTCTTCTTGGCGTTTTCACGATGCATCTTCATTCTTGGTACGGGCAGCCCCGAACCTCGCGAGGAGGCTGCTTATATAGGCCTCGGCGTGCCCGGGCCCCACCCCGGACACGCCTCCCTTCGAGAACCCTCTCGAAGCCCCCCTGCTGTCCACGTGCCCCCCGAGGTGCCCCCTGGGCCCCCGGCCCCCACTGGGATCCGGTCATGTGTCCAACCGAGATCACAGAGAGTGCCACGACCTCACACCACCCCCGTGGCCTCCCGAGTCCAGAACCGGCCTGAGGTCATTCCCGCCTTCAGCCGGGATGACGTCATGTGTGTGTGTAGACCCACGTGGTAGTGACGCTCCCAGCATAGTGATGTCACACGTGTGCGTGTGTACACATTAGTGTAATAGTGTTCCAGGAGACTTTGACACCGGGGTTGGAGGCACACGTATTTATTCCGTGTCGGTACAGTACAGCACTGACATACAACACTGGAGGGGGTATCGGCCCCCTCACCCGTCTAACTGGGGATACACTTCTAGCTACGCCTAGCCTACCCCTGGGTCCTCCACTAACGGGCTAGGGAAGGCTAGCTAGCCCGACACTGGTAAGTCGGGCTCACGGTACCCGGAGTCCCAGACCAGCTCTTACAAGAGCACCGGCTCTGGCTCTCGGGACCACGCCGCTGGCTCGATCCTGTCCGGCCCTGACAAGGGCGGCGATCCAGGGGAGTCCAGGGCTCTATCTATGACGATCTTCGATCTTCACTGGTTAGCTTCAACATCTCTCCCTGAGCCCTCCGGCTCATCCCCTTTTATACCAAAACCCCCGCTGAGGGGTGGGGCCCCGGGGGATCCCAGCTCCGAGTCAGCCCCCCAGGCTGCCCGATGCGGACGTCGCTGGGAGCACCTGCCCGTGCACCGACATAGCCACGCCCACTGTGTTTCTTTCCCATCTGTTCCCATTGTATACAGCCCCTCCGTAACACCCCTACATCACCCCCCCCTGTACAGCTCGCAGCCGTCCCGGCTGCAACAAACAACAATAAAAGTGTATTTACCCCTTGAACCCGCGTGTGCCTCACAATTTTTTTTTCAACAATAACAACAACAAGAACACCAACAAGAACCACAACAGCAAGAAGAGAATTAACCCGGCGCACCCCCCCTGAATAAATACGAATACCGTAAGAGCACCCTATATACAATTTGTAGGAGAACACACCACACACACAACACACAATGAACACAACATATGTACAATCCAATGTGCAGGAAACACACCACCCACACAACACACAATGAGCACAACATATGTACATTTCTCCGGGCCTCACAAAAGTCTGCGCATTTTCGCGCGCGTTCTTGCAGCAGGCCCATCACACGGGGCAACCCCGGATGGCGGACTGTTGGGTGGCAACCGTCCGTGTCCGAGTGAGTCACTTTCCGTTGCCGCGTGACCCTTGGCATCCCCAGGAGGGGTTGTCGGGTGTGAGCCCGTCACTCCCGGTGCACCTGGGGGCGGGACAGCCGGCAGCACGCTAGGTGAGAGCAACGGAGACGGACCCTGTGAGTCGGCGGACCCCCCACATGTCTGGCCACGCGTGTGTGAAGTGGGAACTCAGACCGCAACGAAGGGTTTCAATCTGGAGGGGTGCACAAACCACCGCCGCTTCCCCCATTTGATCCGTACACACTGAGGCCGCAAAACCTGAACCACCTCGACAGGGCCCCGCCACGGCCGCACCAGTTTAGAGGAGGTTGCAAGCGGTACCTGTGGACAGTGTAACCATGCCTTGTCACCCGGTTTCCACTGCAGTACGTGCGCCCGACCCAGCCTGAGCCTCTCGTTAGCCTTCTGGCGGAGGTCGGAATTTTGCATAGCAGCCTCCCGTGCCTCTGTTAATTTAGCAATATTGAATTTAACGTGGTCGGCCAATTTAGTTTTACCCCGCGGCGCGGA
Source organism: Lethenteron reissneri (assembly GCF_015708825.2). Lineage (NCBI taxonomy): Eukaryota > Metazoa > Chordata > Hyperoartia > Petromyzontiformes > Petromyzontidae > Lethenteron > Lethenteron reissneri. The sequence continues at coordinate 15,176,856 of NC_083800.1, forward strand.
GATCTGCAGCTGGGTCTGAACAGGCGGGTCAGGTTCGCGGCCGTACATCAAGAAGAAGGGGGAAAATCCCGTTGCCGCATGGGGAGCCATTCTATATGCTGCCAAGACCCCTTGAATTTGAAGGTCCCAATCGGTCTGTGAGTCCGAGACCTGTTGGGACAGCATCGACGTGATGGTTCGATGCAGACGCTCGACCATCCCGTCAGTTTGCGGATGATATGGGGAGGTACGAATTTTTTTCGTGCCCAGGAGCTCACAGACTTCTTGGAGAAGTTTACCAGAAAAATTTTTGCCCTGGTCGGTCAGCAGCCGCTCCGGAGCACCTTTGTCCAGGACGTATCCCTGGACAGAGGCCTCCGTGATGGCTGCTGCCGACTGGTTGGCAAGGGGCCAGGCCATAGGCCAGCGCGTAAAATATTCCACCCCGGTCAATAGGTATCTGTTGCCCCTGGGGGTAGCGGGGAATGGGCCCAGAATATCAAGCGCGACAAGCTCGTTGACCCTGGAAACCTTGATGGATTGCAAAGGCGGGTTAGACTCCCGTGCTAGTGGTTTACGTTGCGCACACCGAGAACATGATCCCAACAGATCCCCGACATCCCTTGTCATGCCCGGCCAAAAAAAATTTTGCTGGAGCATGGCGAGGGTTTTTTAAGTCCCCAGGTGGAGGAGGCGCTCATGAGCGGCCCACACCACCTTACCCCGCAACCCAGAAGGGACCACCAGCCGGTGTCGATGGGATCTCCCGTCCCAATGCATTAACAGACCCTGGACCATCTCCCATGAGTCGACATCACCCCTCCCCCGCCCAGCACTTCCGACGCGACGACGCAACGCGAGGAGGGAGGTATCCTCCATCTGGAGGCGCCCCCATTCAGCAACAAGCAACCCCAAGAGGGAATCTTTCCCCTCTTGTGCAATTGAATCCGTCATCGACGTTGCGTCAGCGGCGGCCGCCAAGACCGGAACGGACATTTCACTCGGAGGCCTGCAACGTCCCGACCCCAGGAGGCATGCGCATTCGGAGGTGGTTGGCATCCGTGACAGAGCGTCCGCATTTGTGTGGCGAACGCCCTTACGGTACGTAGTTTCGAAATCGAAGTCCTGGAGAATCTCCAACCATCGAGACAATTGTCCCGATGATTGTTGAACTCGCAGGGCGTACTGTAGTGCCGCATGATCTGTGCGGACGGTGAAATGCCGACCGTACAGATATGGGCGATACTGTTGGATGAAGTTAACAATTGCCAACAGTTCCCGATGGGTGACACAATACCTTTGCTCCGCTGGAGACAACACCCGACTACCGTACGCGACTACCCGTTCCACGCCGTCAACCACCTGCGAAAGCACGCCCCCAATACCCGTGTTGCTCGCGTCCGTGTCGAGCAAAAAGGGTTTGGAAAAATCAGGGTAAACCAAGGGAAGAGCCTTAACCAACACGTCCCGGAGGGATCGGAAGGCAGCCTCCTCGTCCTGGCCCCAGTGGAACCGGACCCCCTTTGATGTCAAAGCGTGTAGGGGCTTTGCGATCGTTGCAAAATCCGCGACAAACCGTCGGTAATACGACGCGAAACCAACAAAACTCCTGACCTCTCCCACAGAGGTGGGAGTCGGCCAGGAGCTGACACACTGCGTTTTGGCGGGATCGGTAACAATACCTGAGCGTCCGACGATATGTCCCAAATAACGCACGGATTCGCGTAACAAATTACATTTTTGGGGTTTAAATTTCAAATTAGCAGCCCGCATTTTGAGGAAAACCGCACGCAACCTCTGGAGATGTTCGTCGAATGTTTTGCTAAAGACGATAACGTCATCCAAATAAATCAAGCACGAGTCCCATTGTAACCCAGCCAAAACCAATTCCATCAATCGCTGGAAAGTTGCCGGCGCTGAGTGGAGTCCCATCGGCAACCGGTTGAATTGGAACAGGCCGTGCGGTGTACGGAATGCAGTTTTGGGTTTCGAATCATCGTCCAGAGGAAGCTGCCAGAATCCCGAAAGCAAATCCAATGTGGAGAAGAATCGCGCCCCCGCCAAGGCATCAAGAGATTCGTCCATCCGTGGGAGCGGGTATGCGTCGGCAACCAAAATTTTGTTGAGGCGACGAAAATCGACGCAAAATCGCAACGAGCTGTCATGTTTTTTAACTAAGACAATCGGCGCTCCCCAAGGGCTGGTAGAAGGAGAAATGATGTCGGCGGCTAACATGTCATCAACGGCCGATTTGACATGGTCTTTTTCGGCGGGACTTAACCGAAAAGGATTCTGGCGAATTGGCGCGCTGTCACCCGTATCAATATGGTGACGCAGCAGATGAGTACAGCCCAGATCGTATTTGTTCCGACTGAAAACGTCGGAAAATTCACGCAGCAATGTCTTAAGCTTTTGACGCTCTAAGTCCGACAGGTCCGTCGATCCCGCACAAAGCGCCTTGAGCCACCCCTCATCACTGTCCGTATGTGGTCGCGGCAGAGGGGCAGCGCTCACGTGATTTACGACGGGCTCCTCACAGGGCACCGGCGTTGCGTGAGCAAGCACGGTTCCCTGTGGAACCACCACCGTCCGTGGCCCCACATTGAGGACCGCGATGAAAGGGTCCCCGTCCCCTTTAACGATGGTCTGGGCCGGAATTAAATGAGGTCCGCTAACCCCGACCCTAGATGGCCCCAGCAGAACCCCCTGGTCCCCAATCCCTTTAGCGAAAGGCCGACGTAATTTAAGAGGCACCAGCATCTGGGCCCCCGGCGGTACGCGTACCGTTCTGTCAACGAGCGCCGGTACCGTTGCGAACGCCGTCTGACCCGCAGAGGGAGACGGTAGAAATGCCATACGTCGGCCCGACGGGAGCTCAATACAGCCCTGGTCGATTAAGATACGTATCGGCATTTTGCCCAGGAAGTCCGTCCCCAGCAGGCACAGAACCGCCAGCGAGGAGGAGACAAAAATTGGGCCCGATAATTTGATATCTCCGATACAAATTTGCGCTCGAATTTGTCCAATGATGCCCAGTGAGGCCCCGTTAGCAGCATAGAACGGAACATCAACGGGCAGCAAAGGACGGCTTTGAACGGGAAGAATGTTGTAAATCAATTCCGAAATAATGGTCGCCGATGCTCCCGTATCGACCAGGATGCGCACCTCAACCCCATCAATGTGCCCCACAACGGCTGACGACCCCGACGACGCGGCCACAACGCGATGGGCCAACACGGACCACTGGCTGGGTTGGATATTAGTCCCCACAGTGGTACGTGTTGGCGCGACGGTGTGCAATCTCGGCCCCCCGTTCGTTGCGGTGCGTGAGTGTGTGACGGGTGTGTGCGTGGGCCAAACATGAGGGGTGCCGCGACTCGCCGGGTTATGTTGGAGCTTGGGAGGAGGCGCGGCGTCCTGTCGATGCGTCGCCCCGCGCTGCCGAGGAGAGCGGCATTCTGAGGCGACATGACCCCGGAGGCCGCACTTGTAGCAGCGCGGGAGCGCTGCCGATGACGATTGCTGGTCGAGGTGGCTCGGTTCGTCCCGAGCCGGCCGTACTCCCGCTCTCCACTCCAGCTGACGGTCAACGGCGCAGATTTCCTCCGCCGGGAGGGTGGCTGCAGCCACGGCACGGCCGGTCGCCGCCTTGCTGGCCTTTCGTCGCTGCGATAGTAGGTTGGCGTGGAGGTGTTGTGCGGCCCGGAGGAAAGACATCTCAGCGTCGTCCTGCGCCACGACGACGATGTCCAATTCGTCAGCCAGCAAGAGGATCTTTTCGGTGACCATGGCGTCCACTCCGTCGTCGTCCATTCGCGGGAAAGCCGTTCTTGCTAGCGCCAGGAGACTCGTGCGATACGCCAGGGGCGACTCCTTTGCACCCCGCTGACGATCGTAAAATAGCTGTCTGCAGTCAGACGGTGGTCCGTAGACTGCAGCCAGCAACTGAAGTGCCATCTGCAGCATGACGCGCTTGTCTTTCGGCGCCGAGGTGAGAGTGTCGAGCAGCGCCGGCAGCGCACGGAGAGCTTCGGCATCGGTCCACTGCGCCATCTCCTGGTGTGCAAGGAAGCGCCGCTGGAAGCCGCCCCAGTCTCCATCCTCGCCCACAAACTCCTTGAGGGGAGGTAGACGTTGGTGTAATGCAGCGGCCGCAGTGGAAGGTTGCCCCCCGTTGCTCCCGTCACTCGTCTCGGCTTCGGCTTCGGCGCGAACGACGAGTGGCATCGCCGGTCGCACCACTGGTGACGCGCTGGCCGCTGTTGATGACGTTGCAGCCACTGTACGGCCGACGTCGGACGCGAGGCTCAGCCCGGCCACGTCCTCAGCAGCTGCTGCGGCGATGGCGGGAGAATCAAACTCCGGCTCCGTCGAAATGGCGGGAACCCGTGCTGGTCGTTGGCTGTTGTCGCTCCGTGGCGGTCCACCAGCCCCCAGCCGCGTAATTTGGTCGAGCGTGGTGCAGCAGCGTAGAGCAGCTCCGCCAGTCTCGCGTGAGCCTGCCGCAGTCCATCTGCTGACGGCTCCCCTTCATCCAGACGCTGCGGTGTGGACGTATCCGGCCCCGGCTGCTCGGCGTCGCCTTCAGCCATCTCGGGCTCAACTTCTGCAGCGTTGTCCTCCGCCCCCGGTACCCTGGCACGAGCTGTCCGTCACGTGTCCATGTTCGTGGATGATCACTTCTAACACCAGATGTAATAGTGTTCCAGGAGACTTTGACACCGGGGTTGGAGGCACACGTATTTATTCCGTGTCGGTACAGTACAGCACTGACATACAACACTGGAGGGGGTATCGGCCCCCTCACCCGTCTAACTGGGGATACACTTCTAGCTACCCCTAGCCTACCCCTGGGTCCTCCACTAACGGGCTAGGGAAGGCTAGCTAGCCTGACACTGGTAAGTCGGGCTCACGGTACCCGGAGTCCCAGACCAGCTCTTACAAGAGCACCGGCTCTGGCTCTTGGGACCACGCCGCTGGCTCGATCCTGTCCGGCCCTGACAAGGGCGGCGATCCAGGGGAGTCCAGGGCTCTATCTATGACGATCTTCGATCTTCACTGGTTAGCTTCAACATCTCTCCCTGAGCCCTCCGGCTCATCCCCTTTTATACCAAAACCCCCGCTGAGGGGTGGGGCCCCGGGGGATCCCAGCTCCGAGTCAGCCCCCCAGGCTGCCCGATGCGGACGTCGCTGGGAGCACCTGCCCGTGCACCGACATAGCCACGCCCACTGTGTTTCTTTCCCATCTGATCCCATTTTATACAGCCCCTCCGTAACACCCCTACAGTAGTGATGCTACAATCACTACACAATGATTCTCGCTTTAACTTTTACTGATCATGATTCTTGCTTAAACACTTACTGGTTATCATTTTAGAGTGACTATGTCCGGTCTCAGGATGGAAATTTTAATAACCGAGCGCCATCTCTTGCATTATTGTGGGGTTACGTTTACATACTGTCATGCAGTCCACGCACTATCAGTAGTACGGATTCTATCTAGGGGAAAGGTTAATGGGCGGATCTAGTATGGAGACCTCTGGTACACTCGTGAAAGTTCCTAGAGGGGCGTGGCCAGAGGTGGGGCTTAGCCTCGGAGAAGTGGGGGTACAGCAACATTAAGGGTCGGTGTTTGAAGATCGAAGAGGAGCTCCCCGCTGCTACTGCCCCGCTATCTCCACCTGCCACGTGGCCGCTCGACCTCCAGCCGCTTTCAGATAACAAGGTAATAACCATCGCTTTCACACTTACATCTGTTGCTGTATCTTCACCGAACTCTAAACAGATTTTATTTAAAGCTAGCCTATCACTAATCTCAGAGAGAATAAGGTTACTCCGATTTGAACTCGATAGTTTAGACAAGACTCTCGTACAAGCACATTTAATGCTAACACAAAAAATGTCCCCTTCTGATTGGAACCACATCGACAACATGACTGCTGCCTCTGCTGATTCACTGTCAGCCAAATGCAAAGCTAACCTGATCTCTAAATTCAACCTCCTATCAAATAAGAAGCCAAAACCACACATCACAAAGCTGGGTGATGACAAGACCGTTATTAATCAGAGTAACATCCCGATTTCGGACAATCTGAAAATGGTACTGGCTACATTTGGTGTTAGAAGTGGCTAACGTTAGCTGTTATCCTAGTCAATATAATATGTGCACGATTACTACAACTTACCTGGACGCTTTCACACGACGGGGACGGAGGGAAAATCATCTTCCGGACAGCCCCGGGGTCTGCATCCCCGGTGAAGGAGGGAGATGGCGCTGCGGGCGGGGAAGCAGGACGCACATCACGTCGCTGCTTCGCTGCCATCGAGAGAGAGAGAGAGCGCCGGAGCTGGAGGGGAGGGGACACCGCCGCTGCTGCAGGTGCCTGGGCAGGAAATTTGTGTGGGAAATTTACGCGCAGCCGCCATCTTGGCGGTCGATCGAAACGCCGTTCCCACCATTTTCAAAACCTGCGGAGGAAGATCTTCGACCGTCTTGATGGCATCCTGTCGCAAGAGAATGCCGTGCTCACCATCCAGATTTTTCAAGTTCCACCCTGCCATCCTCACAGCAAGCGCGGGAAACCACAAAAATGCGGCTCGGGGGTGCGCCGCCACTTTGTACAAGCACAGGTAACCTTGGAGATGCAGTTCGAGCATACGGCCACCATTTTGTACGCGCGCGGAAACCGCGGCGATGGTTGCGCGTTGAGCCGCCATTTTCTTGATGCGCGCAGAGATGTTCGCGCGTTGAGCCGCCATTTTGTGCCCGCGCAGAAAACCACAGCGATGCTCATGTGCTGGGCCGCCATTTTTGGCGTGCGCGGGAAGCTGCGGGGACGCGGGTTGCGCATGCGGCCGCCAATTTGTACGTACACGGGTGGCCTCGGAGATGTGGGGGTTGCACGTGTGAACTATTTCTGGGCAAGAGCAGGCATTTTTTTGTGCCACGTCGATTTCACATATTTTCACAAAAAATTTAGATACTGGGGCAACCCTGAAGTGAGACTTCTTTGCCCAGTACATGGGTCAACCTTGACCCAGGATGTTGTACAATATCCACCGTTGTACCTCTGGTTGCAGCATACTGGCTTGACCTTGAAGCGTGACTTCCTTGAGCCAGCAGATGGGTCGACCCTGAAGTGCGACTTCTCGACCTGGGACGTAGGGAGACGTCCGGAATGTTAAGTGGTGTGTGTAGGTGGGTGTTAGACTTTCGGTCTTTGCCCTATTGCCACCTGTGGGGTGGAACGGTAGAGCGGTGTGAGACCCTGCCATCCATGGGGTGGTTGTGTGATTTTGGTTTGATTACCGGTGTTGGTTGTGCATCCAATGCGTCGGAATCTATGTATTTTTGTTTTTCTTTCTTCCGCCGGGCAGAATATGATAATCTCCACTTCCCTGGGCCGGGTGGCTGTCGTGTCCGATGAGCTGAGGCACAGGCTTGTGGTGCTGTGCCTCAGGAGGTGGTTTCTTCTCGTCACAGGATTCCTGCACCTTCTGCCTTTGGAGTCGCCGGCTGTGCTGACCGGATGTGGACTTAAAGGGGGGAGTGAAGCGCCCGTACATCACTCCTGCTCATCCTGTTGCCCAACTCCTGGGAAGGGGCCGTGCCCTCTTTGGGCCTTTTTCAAATTCCCCCAGGACCTCCAGAAAGAGCCTCCTCTGGGGGCTCAGCCACGCGAACTCGTCGAAGACTAGCCGCTGTGCATGACTCTCACACCTTGTTGGTTGCTTACACCATTGTCGAACAGTCACATTCACATGTCGGTGCGTGCGTACAATTTCACATGGATGGGCTGTGCTGAGGGATAAGCGGGATGACCAGTTCCTCTCGGTGTACGTGTTGTTGGTTCCCCTCGTTCCATACGTTCATCCCTTCCCCCCTCTCGGTGTGTGTACATATGTTCTCGCAGTAGTTATTATCGTTCGCCGGATATTTATTGACGTTGTTGTTGGAGGCACACTGTTTTTTTTCTGTATTGTCACAGCTGGGACGGCTATTTTTTTACATGGGGGAGGGTGATGTAGTGATTGTAGCATCACTACTGTGTATACACGCACCCGTGTGACGTCACTATGCCTGGAGCGTCACTACCACGTGGGTCTACACACACACATGACGTCATCCCGGCTGGAGGCGGGAATGACGTCAGGGCCGGTTCTGGACTTGGGAGGCCACGGGGGTGGTGTGAGGTCATGGCACTCTCTGTGATCCCGGCTGGACACGTGACCGGATCCCAGTGGGGGCCGGTAGCCCAGGGGGAACCTCGGGAGGCACGTGGACATCCAACGTACCGACGCACCTCCCCCACCGAGATGGGAGTTGGCCAGTCCTGGACGCACGACGTCTTGTCAGGGTCCGTGGCAACACCACCCGAGCTGACAATATGTCCAAAATAGCGCACGGAGCGTTGCAAGAGGTGGCACTTTTTAGGTTTGAATTTGAGATTTGCGGAACGCATCCTGTCGTAAATAGACTTCAATCTCTGAAGGTGTTCCTCGAACGTACGACTGAACACAATGACGTCGTCTAAGTATATCAGACACGTGTCCCATTGTAACCCGGTCAACACCAGTTCCATCAACCACTGGAACGTAGCGGGAGCGGCGTTCAGTCCCATGGGAAGACAGTTAAATTGGAATCGCCCCCGAGGCGTAAGGAACGCCGTCTTTTCCCTCAACGAATCGTCGAGGGGAAGTTGCGAAAACTCAGAGGAAAGATCGAGGATAGAAAAGTATCGTGCTCCCGACAAGGCATCGAGGGAGTCATCCATTCGTGGCAGAGGGTACGCGTCCGCCACCGAAACCTTATTAAGCTTCCAAAAATCAACGCAGTAGCGGAGGCTGCCATCCTTTTTCTTTACGAGGACAACGGGAGTGCCCCACGGACTATTCGATGGAGAGATAATGTCAGCGGCCAGCATGTCGTCCACCACACCACACACCTGGTCCCTCTCTGAGGGACTTAGCTGGTGTGGATTCATCTGTATAAGGCTCACCTCCCCAGTATCAATGTGATGGGACAACAGTGAAGTGCCCCCCAGGTCAAAATCGTTATTGCTGAAAACGTCGGAATAATCGGACAACAGCGCCCGAAGCGCGCCCCGTTGATGCGTGGTCAAGGACGAATTTTCCTGACACAACTCGGTGATCCAACAATCGTCGACGTTCCACGAGGCTCAATCGCCGCCGCCAACCCTTGCTGCCGATCCCCATCGTGGACCGTAAACGCGGTGGTGGCGTGAGCCAGGACCGTGCCGGCCGCAACCAAAACGCCTTCCGACCCCCCATTTAAAACCTGCAAAAACGAGGGTTGACCCGGCGGGACGATCTTCTGGGCACCAACCAGCGCAAGACCCTTGGTAGCAGTGTTAGACGGGGACAGCAGCACGCCCGCCGCCGCGTCCATCCCGTGGAATTGTTTACGATAACGCAACGGGACGAGCATTTGGGAGCCCGGAGGAATTTCCACCGAAAAATCGGCAATTGCTTGCACCGGGGATGGCAAAAAAAAAATCTTATGCCCCGCAGGCAGCTCAATGCAGCCCTGATCAACGAGGTTTTTAACCGGCATTTGACAAAGAAAATCGGTACCCAACAAACAGGGCACTGCCAATGACCTGGAAATCATTGGGAACGTTCCATGCTGCAACGTTCCCGATGGAAACATGCGCTTTGACCTGACCCACAATGCCCATACTACCCCCGTTGGCAGCAATACACGCATCGAAAGCCGGCCACACGCGCGAATCAGGGATGGAAAAGTGGAATATGACATCGGAGATGATAGTGGCCGATGCGCCTGTGTCCACCAATATCCGCATGTCCAACCCTTTAATAGAGCCCGGCACCATAGAGGACCCCGTCGCGGCCGTTACCACACGACGTGCCAACTTTCTCCATTGAGTAATCATACGAGACGAACCGCCGGCGGCCCCATGTGAGCTCCGGACATACGAATCATACATGGTCGAAGATACATGAGGTGATATTGTATATGTCGGGTTTTGCAAAATTGATAAAAAAAAAAATAGAAATTAAATAAAGATTTTAGAAATGCGTAACTAGCAAAAAATGTGCTAATGTATGATATTATGCGCATAAATTATGCCAAATTGTGAGAATCTCATATTGTTTTCTGCAAGTGTATGTGCTTATGCTAATGTGGGCAGTTATAATAATTAGGCTTGGCTTCGTTGTCCAGGATCGTATTTATCAATCGGGATACTGCAATTATTTTTGCTTAAACATTTATTGATTATATCTTGGTGTGTTTATGTTAGGTCTCTAAATTCAATTCTCAACGCAGGATACAGTTCTTATAAATAAGATTGTTATGCATGAACACTCAGGAAAGAAACACTCAAACACTTCTGTGTTAAGCAATTTTTATTCTAGACCAAAACATGACACTCTAATATGCGAACTCTCATGCTTGGAATTGTTAACACAGTACTCCTGGAGATGTTCTCCTCATTGATCCGTACATTTAACCCTCAGTGATTACGTTGTCGAACTGGGTAATCAGAACAATCAATTAATTCCTCAGAGTAACGCGAGCATATACGGTGATAGGAAAAAGTCCTTAAACATGCATGCGATGATATCAACACGAACGACAATAGAGAAAAATATCCCGAAGGCAAAGTATATGTCAATTAATTCATTGGTAAGATTATGCAATTAACAAAAACGAATGACTAAAATACTTCTAACAATCGTATTCATGTAACTCGACGGGCAGCAAATACTTTTCACGATCAGTTGATATTTAATGCACCACCTTGGAATGGCAACCCTTCTCGATACACAAAGATAACTTTTTGGAACAATCTTATTCGTCCCGATATGCGTGTTGTGTGTGTGTGTCTTCTTTGATCAATTCTTCACGTAAAGCAGACGCCGAGGTTGGGCATTCCTTGTACCAAAATTTAGTTTGTTCCCTGCGGAGCAGTCAGTGTGTGAGGGTGGGCATGTCATACAAACGGCTTCGTTTCTCCCTGTCTCGCTCGGGGCATCGTCTGCAGCTGTTTGTCCGCTGCTGGATGACGAGTCGGCACGACGCTCGCCGTCGTGGTGCGCGATGATTCCGTCGTCAGATAGCGCGCGCAGCTCGTCAGCTGCGCAAGTTCCTCACTCTTGTCTTGGTTCCCAGCTGGTGCTGGTCGATGTGTGTGTGTATTAAACACACGGCGCTCTCGCTGGCGCTGACACTCTTGCTCACGGGCGGCTGGTCCAGGCTCTATCCACTGCTCCGTTCTCTCTCCTTTCTCTCTCCTTGCTTTCACCTTTGGCGTGCAGCTGCCAGCTTCACACGGGCACCTGCTGGTGCCTCTCCCGCCCTCACTTCAGGGCTGCGCTGGCCCAGGCTCTTTTCACTGCTCCGTGCTCTCTGCCGATGAACGCTCTCGTTCGTTGCTTGATCGACGTTGGGTGCTTTCCGCTATTTCACGAGAGTGATAGCTGTAATTTTGCCAGCTTCACTTGCACTGCAGCGGCTTGGTGGAGCGATACTTCTTCTGTTGGCGCTGAACTGGCACTTAACCACACATCGTCACTTCTCTCGGCGAGACATGACACCCATGGTTGGAGTCGGTGCCTGCTCCCTCGCGACGGCACCGCCAGACTCGCCCTCGTAAGACTGGAGCAAGACTGAATTGCGTGATGTGCGTTTGTGCTTAAAACAAAGAACGTGAAACTCCCTCCCCTCTCGGCGCGTCTCTTGCAAGAGAAAAACAAACAAAAAACCAGATGCCCTCTTTCCGCGGCCGTCCTGACTGCCCACTCCCTCTGAGTGCTTGTTATCTCGAGGCCAAACCCCTCCATATGACCGCCATGTGTCCGTGCCGAGCCGTTGGAAGTAAAGGTGGCCGGGGACACTTCTCTATGGAATACATTTTTTTTTAGTTGCGCGTGGTTGACCTATTTTGCCTTTCTATTCTTCTGGTTGACCGTTGGTCTAATCTTCCTAATTATTATTCTGTTTGTGATTTATCATGGTTATTACCACGTATATTCCTAGGGTGTATTAACCTTTGTTGTCTATGTATAATGTCCTGAGGTTATATGTAACTAAGTTTCCATTTAAACTTTCTTGACTGCTGGAATTCGTATTCCTTAGTTTTTTGGTAAGGTCGCGTAGATAGAAAGATACACAAAAATATATGTGGTGAATACGAGTAAAATAAGGGAATTGATAATAAAACCACTATTGTAGACTGCAGTCTTATCACGTTGATTTGTTCTTTTTGCTGAGTTTCAAATCTTTATCGTTATGGAAGATGCGAGTTGTAAGGTTGTTTGTCTCTGCTCTGAGCGTGTTCTGTTTTTCTCTGGCCCTGCATATTTATTTGTGAATCGTCCAGAACGTTTTGGGAAGGTCGGGGCCCTTTGTCAATCTGGAGATTTCCAGATATTCTCTAACCCCTCTTTGCCCCGAAGTTTGTTATTTGATGGTCTTTTACGACCTCCAGATGCTTGGTGTGGCTTGTGAGAGGTAGAGTTGAGAGTTTTGGGGGTATCTGTTTTATATATATATATTTTTTCGATTATTATTATTTGAAAATAATTATTGGCCGAATTATTCTTAATATGAATTTGGAAAAAGGCTTTCATATACAACAGTGACAAAGCTTGCCGGGTGTCTGATGCATACCGACTTGCCTGGCTTGGGTCACAGCACAACGACGGTGGCGGCTGCAGAGGTAGGGATCCGGGAAGAGGCGGATGGCGGGGACGACTCCAGCAGTCCCATGCGAAATGGCCCGGCCGGCCACACCGAAAGCACGCCATGCCGGCTCGCCGGTCGGCCCCACTGACGTCCCGGAGCGGCGCCGACGAAGCACCCGAACGCGCCTCGGCCCTCCTCCTCGGAACCCAGTGGCCCGCAGCGGGCGACCTGTGACGGCACCCATCCCGTAGGGTGACCGCCCACGGCAGGGTCGCCCGTCCAGGTGGCCATCTGCGCCCATCGGCGCAAGTTTAACTGGGCGTCGAGGCATTTGGCGGTCAACCGGAAAGTAAGCGGCTCATGGCCACACACCGGCATCGGGATGCCGAGTTCCTTGGATAGTTCCAACATCTTGCCCAGGATGAGGGGATCGAGCATGTCCAGCTTAGCGTCAGGGTAGGTGGCCATCGCAAACGCCACCAGGGCGCCACGGTAGGTGATGGGAGATTCCTTCGCTCCACGCTGACGCTGCACGAACTTGCGGTGAGTATCAGATGGCGGCTCGTAAACTTCAGCCATTTCGGTAAACGCCTCCCGCGGTGTCACCTTTTTCTCAGCGGGAATGGAGCAGAATACCGCGAGCAATATGTCGTCGAGGAGCGTAGGCAAGGCCTCCAATGCCTCCTCCTCCGTCCATCAGACGGAGTGAAAAGCGGACTCGAAGCACCAAGCAAAAACGTTCCAGTCTCCTCCCGCGCTGAATTATTTTATGTTCAGAAGGCGATGGCTGCACCCCGCGCCGCTGTCCCCACCAGGCCCAGCCTCCCGCGCTGGCGTTCCACGCGGCGCCGCCAAAATGGCGGGCTCCCGCCGTGCACTCGCGAGTCCGCCCAAGATGGCGTCGTCCTGCCTCATGACCGCAATGGCGGAGGGCCTTCCAGAAGCCGCAATGGTGGCCGATTCTTGCACGAGGACTTTCCAGATATCACCCCTTAACGCCCGCGGGCTCCGCCCCGAGGGGGGCCCTGCTCATCATTATTCAGCAGCGCGCCAAGCGGACATCCTGGCGCCGCGGACGGCGCGACCAGCGTCACCAGATTGAGCAGGATGGCACGCAGTGAGTCGATCTGCTCCACCACATGCTGCGAGCCGTCGCCAGCGCCCGGGGATGAAGACGGCCCGGCACCGACGACCATCTCCGGCGCCTTAGCAGAGCCGACCGTAGCCGCCGCATCCGGGCCCCCCGCTCCCGGGATCGCCAGGTCCTAGGTGAGTGAGTCGTCGTCGTCGTAAGACGGGGTAGGCGGAATTTTTTTCTTAAGATGCTTGGACATGTCAAGAATCACTTCTGACCCCAAATGTAATAAAACAGGTCGACAAACAAGCGACTGTGTCTCCATCTGTTTATTTCTTCGTTATCTGGACAGCTCGCGTTCCGCTCTCTCGGTCGTTCCACGGCACGTCGCAGGAGCTGGCGTCCCGCTCTCGTCGCGCTGTCGCTCTCGGCGCATTGCGTGAGCTGGCATCCCGCTTCCGCGCCGCCCTCTCGCTCTCGCTTCTCCGCTCCCACGCACCGCTAACAGACGGCGCGCTGGGAGCCGTCTCCGCGTCGCCACGTGGCCGATGGCTTGCGGTGACCCGTGACGTGGCCCAGCTTCTACCAACTGACCCCGAGCCCCTTCCGGCTCTCCCTTATATCCTCTTCCCATGTCACCCAGACTCCGCCCTTTCCAGATAATACCACCCCTTAACGCCCGTGGGCTCCACCCTTAAACCCTGCCCCCGATGGTTTGTGGCGCCTAGTTGGCGAAGCCCCAGCATACACTCGCATTACATATTTACAACAGTGCCTTCCCCGGGCGTAATGGCGGCCGGCAACCACGTGGTATCTACTGCGGGAACTGGCGTTGTTGGTAGGAACTTCTGCCTACTCGCCGTCCTCTTGACGGCAGGCATAAATGCAGAGAGCTGCGCGACCAGCCGGCCGACAGTCATGAGGAGCAGGTTGAGGCAATTAACCACCTCGTGCCACCCATCCCCAGTTTGCGACTCCGAAGGAAAGGTGCCCCCCTCCCGCTGATCCGCAGCCGCCGCTCCCACGCCAACGGGATTTGTAACCAGAGTCCCGGGGCTGTCGGAGGGATGAACGTCTCGCCATCCTCATCCTCTGATGACACAACAGGTGGGTTCCTCTTCCTGGATAGCTTCGACATGACGACGTATACTCTACGCCTGTAGAACTATTCAACCATTTCTCGACACCAGTTGTAGTGTCAACTATTCAGAGTTTCAACTTTCACGGTCTCATCCACACACTCTCTACAGTAGCTTAGCCTAGCATGTACACAACACTAGCCATCTAACACTGACGGCGCTGACTGAGATAGCCAATTACTATCCTTCGTAACGCAATATCTAGCGGAGATTAGTGATGGTGACGAGAATAAGTTTGGTACTGGCAAAGGAGGTCCCATGATGTAGCTGCTCACCCCGAGCTCTCATTACTCTGATAATGCTTGTCTTTGTGCTGTATGCCTTTTGGCGTCCTCTTGTAGTATATGTAGGCCTTTTTACAAAAATTTATATTAAGAATAATTCTGCCAAAATATTTTTTTGTAATAATAATCGATAAAAAATGAAACAAACACCCTCAACCCCACTACCTTCCACAAGCCACACCAAACATATGGATGTCATAAAAGCCATTAAATAATAAACTCCGGGGCAAAGAGGGGTTAACGACGATTTGGGAAATCTCCAGATTGTCAAAGGACCGCATGACACGACCCACGGACGTTTTGGACGTTTCACAAACATCTCCAGACACAGAGCAGGGGCAAACGGACATTACAAGTGGCATTTCTTTATATGGTAAAAGTTTGAAGCTTGGCTATAAGAACAAGGCAACATTATAGACTGCAATATTACTACGTGACTTTACCAAGAGAACCAAGGAATATGAATTCCGGCAGTCAAGAAAGCTTAAGTGAAAACTTAGTTATATCTCCAACCTCAGGATATCAAAATATATAATGAAAAGCACGGATCCCTGGATACAGACAGAGAGCCAAGGTTAATAAAACCCTTGAAATACCGGAGGTAACATCTAATGGTACATTACAAATTTTGGTTAAACATGAACCAAATAATAATCATGATTTATTAGACCTAGAGTAACTCAAAAAAGATACAAGAAAAATAGGTCAAACACACCAAGACCAGATAATGTGTTCCACGGAATCCGAGCCTCCCCGGCCGCCTTTGTCTCCCAACAATGTGACACAACACATGATAGTAATAAATACGTATGAAGGGGGAGTGCCCCCTCTCGAGATGGCAAACACCATGAAGGCAGGGGGGGGGGAATGCAAACAAAAACATAAACATGGTGATCGAAAGCAGCCAGTCAAAGGTCAAAAAGGGGGGGGGGGGGGAAACCAGGCGACAGAGGACATCTGTTTTTTTTTTCTCTCGCAAGAGACGCGCAGAGAGAAGAGAGAATTTCACATAAACAAGGACACAGATAATGCAAGCAGTACTGCGAGGGACAGGCTCCGGGGCATGGCCTCGAGATCAACAATGGATGTCGTGTCTCGCAGAGAAGAGGGGCGAGGTAATGCTAGGTGCTGAGTTCGGCATGGACCGACAGAGTATCGCTGAAAGTTTCATTCTACATTTATCCTGATGTTTTGAGTCGCTTGCAGAGTCAAGGAAGATAATCAATAAATGTTTAATCAAAGATAATCGTTTTATCCTGATTGATACAACTCTGGATAACGAAGTTAAGTCTAATAATCATAACTGCACACATTAACATACATGCATAAAGCAATACGATTATCTCCTAGATTACCATAATTTATGCATATAATTATATACATTAGCATAATGTATGTGAATTACGCATTTTTTTTTCATAATCCAACATATACAACAAGAGAGACTGGAGCAGTGGAAAGAGCCTGAGCCAGCACAGCTCTGAAGTAAGGGCGGGTGCTCGGTGAAGCTGGCAGCTGCATGATCAAGAAGAGAGCAAGAGAGAAAGGGAGCAACGACAAGCAATCAACCTGGAGAAAGGGCGGAAAGCTCCAAGCATCGACCAAGCGAGCATCGCAGAGGACCAGCCAAAGCGGACGGGCTGCGAGCACAATCGTGCACCGCCAGAGAGAACGGAGCAGGAGAGAGCGCGCAACCAGTGCAACCAGCTCCACCGAGCAAGGGTGGCTGCCACCAGCGGACGAGCTGCGAGCGCGATCGAGCACCTTTAAAGAAAAGCTTCGTGCCGACTCAGCTCATCCAGCAGTGGAGCAGACTGTAGCTGCCACTGAGCGAGAGAGGGATACCTGTGTGTATGACATGCCCACACTCACACACTCATCGCTCAGCAGGAGACCAAGGCAGAATCGGTACAATAAACATCACTTCGGCGTCTGCTTAACGCAAAGAGTTGAACAAGGAGACGATATACCAACACACACATAACGCACATATTGTGTTTCGCCCATTGAGTTACATGGATATGATCGTTTAGAAGTATTTTAGTCATTCTTGTTGTTAATTGCCTAACTGTACCAATTAATTCATTGATGAAACAGCCCCCCCCCCAGCCCCACGTCCTCTCTCCCCCTAGCGCTCACGCAGCGCTCCCCTCCCCCTACCCCACACCCCCCTCTCTCTCTTCCCCCTTGCCCCTCTCCCTTTCTTACCTATGTAGAGGTGTTACATAACAGGGAGACATGGGCAGTTACACTGGGGTGTCTACATCCACGTCCGAAAACGGTTACCACCCTGGGGGGCTGTGTGGGGGAGAGGCTGGGATCCCACACAGCCCCGCCCCTCGAGGGCATGTGGGTATATAAGGCGGAGAGCGAGAGAGCTTCTGGCAGTCGTTGGGTACAGATCAAGATGAAGAGCCAGAGAAGACTGAAAGCCAGCTAGCTAGACCTGGATCTACCCTGACTCGCTGTTCTTGTAAGAGCCGAGCAGGGCAAGCCAGTGGCGACCTCGGAGCAGCGAGGTCTGATGTCCTTATAAGGGCCAGACTCGTGTGGCTGAGGGTCAGAACCTGCGCTGAAGCTGGGCCAGGTTAGCTAGCCTACATTTGGGGAAGGTCTGGGATAGAGGGAAGTAGGGAGTTAACAGGGAGCGTTAGCTGGGGAACACTTCCTCTAATAGACCGGGTGTTAGAGTCGTTACTCTGCTGTACTGAATTTAATTGTAATAAATACGTGTTGCCTCCATCAACTTCTCCTGCGTCACATACGTCCGTTACACCTATATAACCTCCTGCCACGGCATCTCTCTCCCACTTCGCCAATTTGTTTTTGCCGTGGTTTTCCCACCTGATGATTCCTTGTTGCAATCGAAACGTTATGATTTGTTTTATTTTATTTCTAACTACGTGAGTTTACCTAAAGAACCAAAGAGTATGGATTCCTGCAGTCATGAAAGCTTCAAATCAAGATTATATTGTCAAAAATGTATAATCTAACATCGCACCAAATATTACAAACAAAAGTGTGCCATATAAGGCAATTGCAGGTATTGTGGCCTCACTATAATTTACTACCCCAGCAGACCACATGGTTGTCTGACGCATGCCACTCACAACTTCAGTGCGTGGCCAGTATTCTGGCAGCGTTTTCATTCTCTCTTTTGGGAGTCTATAATTCTGCCTTCAGTTAGCCTGATATTGAGAGGTTTTACTGTACGCAAGTGCTACAGAATAACGGACTTCAAAAGGGCTCCGCTGCTGATGCCATGCAAAGTTTACAGAGATTACATGCACTTACAATATATATTTTTTAAATGTTGGTAGCCAGCAGACATCTCAAGAAGAACACATTTTACATACATGCTATCTGTAAACCACACTTTAGGATGTGACCATGCTCCTTAACCTCTTGGAAATAACTTTCATCAAACTTTCCTCTTTGCATCAACAGTTGTTTAATCCTTAAAATTTTATATTGTATTATGCTCTTGTAAGGGGTAAATGCAATTTTGCAAGCTGGTGCATTATAAATCTTGGATTATATACATAAAACATGTTTACTGCTTCAGCAAAACAAGGCGGTTCAATAACAGGAAGATAACACATTGCTGTAAAGAGTTCAACAGTTACTACTTGTGTACACATAGGTATTTAGATATTTATCATGGGTGTCATCTATTGCATAGTTTGGTATTTTAAACAAATATGCAATGTATATCTAGAAGCACTTGGCTAAACCATTTACAGTATCTATAAGCATCAATGTATTTACAGGCAGCTGCTGATATTGGCGTCAACGTTTAATACTGCACTACACATACCGATTATCTTATATGTGCTGTGGCCCATGAATTATGATTTGTGGCCAAAGTACTGATTTAATTAGCTTCGAATAAACAACGCAGCCTCCTCACTCGTGCAAACGAGCCATGGCTCATCTCCCTTTGACAGTCGAGCCACGGATGGAAATTTGCTTGCAGAGGCAACCAACCTCTCCAAATAGCAACCATAAATGGATTTTAACCACCACCACGGTCGTTCGATGCTGCAGAAAATACTGCACAATTTACATGTTAATGAGAATGTTTTTTCAAAATAAATTACAAGATATGTGTAAGTGTACAACTGAACCTTCACAATGTATATACCACCCCACTTGCATGATCTGTGTTTAAATGTCTGGAATTCTAGCAATATAATCACGAAAATGTGTACATTACAATTGTATATAAAACGCAATTGAATGCAAGAAGTACCGATACAAATGACAGAGTTTCTCTGAGCAACAATATTCTAATTTGCAATAGGAAAATTGTCAAAATCAGCAATCCAATGCAGCCACCTCAGACATTTCAGTCAGGACGATACATTACCCAGGGATTTCAAGTGTCGAAAGGTTTGATCGTTTCAATATGTATATCTATCTTCATATGATTTACATCGATATATTGGTCATGAAATTGAGAACCTGTTAAAATTTGTCTATGAGGCTGCGGATATACGATGCCTGGCAGAGGCCCTTCTCAGTCACGAGCAAGCGGAAAAGTGTTGGACAGTCTGTTGAACAGCAAGGAGGCTTCCACTCAGCATGACCGGTGCAGCTCCTGCAGATCTGCAAAACAGTTTAATCCGCACAAGTGATTATCCACTGCCAGTCCTGTTCAGAATTCTGTTTTTCTGTACAGAATGGAAATATCCAACCTCGACTATGTCACCGTACACAAACCTGAAGCAGCTGTGCCTGTCGGCGCTCCTGGCTGTGAATTTGCTGCAGCAGCAAAACGGACACTTCTTGGGGCTGCCGTCTGCACCGCCCACAGATTCCGTCCTTGGTGATCTCGCCGCACACTGGACAGTTTACGGTACTGAAGTACTGCACAATTGTGGCCTTTCTCCCTTCGGCTGCCGACTGGTGGTGGGCTGCCCAGACCCTGACCGACTGGGAAAACAAAACAATTCACAGCAGACGACTCATCATCATGCATATCTTAGCATCAGAAATGCCTCCCTGCGATATATACAAGTTAGAACATGCAATTAACTCACACGTGGCAGCTGCTGATACCATCTGAAGACATCCACCCCGATCAATGACAACAGCCTGTCAAGCGGTGGGAGGATCTGCTTGGAGACATAGTAGGGGGCGTTGATGAGCAGGCTGGGCTCCTGCAGGAGCTCCTGTGGCCTCCTCACCAGCTGGATGAGCGGGAGGCCCGGGGCCCCGTGGACGATCACATAGGGGACCCTCTCTCCGGCACGTGGCTCAGACCGACGGTCACATGCAAACATCCTCCTGGATCACACACAGATTATTTTAATGTTTGAGTGTATCACAATCAGCAGACCACGATTGGCACCATTCTCGAACTAGTGATGGTTGAAAACCTCCCACACCACGTCAGCATTTTTTGTACCATAACTTCACTATGATCAGTGCAAAAATATGTTTTGATTAAACCTAAATATAATGGATGTTTCTCAATGGTTATATCATGTTGTCATAAACAAGTAGGTTCAGTCCAAACACTTCTCACACTGAAGTCACCCAGCATCGTAGCAGACACCAATCAGCGAGGAGGCGGCAGCCTTACCGGGCCACATGCAGTGCCGGCACACAAGCCCCAGGCTTGTAGCCAGACCTGCCCCGGTACTCCTTGGCAAAAATGAGGTCCTGCATGGAGGCTCTGCCCTCAAGTATCTTCATACACTGCCTCTGCACGTACTGCTTCACTCTGCTGATGTCCTTCTCGTCAAACAGCAACTTTATCGACCGCTCCAGGACCTGAGTTGTCAAACACAATACATCCCCCACAGTATATAAACATGGCTGCTCAAGTGTCACATGAGAGCAAATGATTCTCATTACGAGTGTGAGCTGCGTTCAAACACCATCATCACCAGCAAGCTTATACAACCGTTCACCAAAGTCTATGTGCTAATACAGCCTTGTATACATAATTACAGTACTCTCGATTATCCACATGCGTTTTATCCGATTTGTGGATTAACTGTGCACCTGAGGTTTTGACATCAATTCATAATTCATGGATGTTTCCTTAAGCCCAAATTCATAATACTACTTCTCACTGAACAACATTTTTGCTTGGGATTTTTGTTTAACATTAATTAGTGAAACTATTTATGCTAAAACAAGTCCATAAGCGATGGGTAGTCAGACACAGGGTACCAGGTTTATCACGGTTCAAAGCACTCTTTCTGATAAGCGACGTGTTAAGTGGGCGACTCTTCACGAAACAAACCACGTTCATTGAAATTGTCACCAATAAGATTATGGACTGTTCAATGTTATAGTTCACAGGGCAGCAGGGTGGCAACAGTGGTAACAGCCTCACAGCGAGAATAACCTGAGTTCAATTCCCAACTCATGCACCTTTCTGTGCGAAGCTTGTATGTTCTGTCTGGCTTTATCCATCTGTTAAACATAGTGCCTTCATGATAGCTATGTCTATATGAATGGTACAAATATTAAATTTACTCAAATATTATCATTAACAAAAGAGCAGCCAATGCAGGCTGTCCAAAGAGACCTTGGCTACAGCAGGACATCCATCCCTGCGCACGGTCTCGATTCCTTTGGCGTCGTACACAGGATCCTTTTGCTCCAGGCTCTCATACATGTATCCCACATAGCGCTTCTTGGTTTGGAGCACGCATGGCAGGTACACCTGCAAACAGCAGCAGGGACCAAAAGGGCAGTATGATGTAAAGCTCAAGTCAAACGCAATCTGTCACTGGAAATGATTTGCACACATTAACTGTACAAATCGCCACACAAAAGACGCCACCACAGCCACACACACGGGGAAGCCACCTTGTACACAGATCCTTATCTTTTTCACATTGATTCTTGAGTTTTTTAGTGGAATACACATCTAATTAAGTCATATGTAAATATTCAAGCCATCCTGTGTACCTTTAGCAAGCAAATACAACCAACCAAGCAAATAACTAAATGTTTGTCTGTTCTTCAGGCCTGGTCATGCCATTAAAAGGGGATGTTCGCTGATTTGTGGTGTATTGTTCTTCCAGTGACCACATTTAGTTCTAATCACAAACATCTTCAAATAAATCAACATGAACTTCTATTGATGTAATCTAACATACATTACAAATGCAACAAATTATTTGGCGATGCTAAATTGGCAGTGATGCACAAGCACAAATATCAAAATAACTCACCACATTCATCAATAACACTGCCTTCAAAAGAAAAACTATACTACCCACATTCTGCATGCAATTTTTAGTGTTTCAGATCCTTTCCTTTTTGGTAGTTATGTACGTGCTTTTAGTTAGTTTCTAATTTCCAGTAGACGCAGACTTGAAATTTGACTGATGCTGGACGTTAACTTCTCAAGTTTCTTAAGTTTGCCAAGATAATCAATTTTTTGTTTTCTATCCGTTAACTTCTCAAGTTTCTTAAGTTTGCCAAGATAATCTATTTTTTTCTATCCGTTTGGAGTTTCTAAAATGCTAGTTTTTATATATTTCAAATGTGTCGTCTAAACAAAGAAATCTAGATTCCACAGACGTTCATGACCCCATCAGCTCCAAGCTGGAAGCACACCGCTATCCCTTGCTACTCTAGATCTAACCTTAACCCTGTCACTTGTTACTTTGGCACATGTCTTGACGGGTAATGCCAGATACAACCATGTCCGTCCAGTGCTCGCTGAGCTGCATTGGCTTCCAGTTGCCGAACGAACACATTATGAGGTCGCATTCAATACACACAAAGTGCTTGCCACAAATGAACCACAATACCTTGCTGATCTCGTCAAGGATCATAAACCATGGCGTAAACTCCAGTCATCCTCGCAGCAAATCTTGACTATCCATCGAACAAAGATGGTCACTGCATCGCGCGCTTTCAGATGCGCTTCCGTGGCTCTGGAACGCTCTTCCTTCCGATGTCAGGAAGCCACTAGAGCGATGCCCTTTAAAATCTAGATTTAAAACTAATTTATTTAGAACTGCATTTTGTGTTTAGTTTGTTGTCCTTCTCCCGCACCTTCGATTATCATGGTTGGCTAAATACGGCGTCAACATACATACATAGATCTTAGATCTTATATATAAAAGTCTCCGTGCGCTCGCGCTTGCGGGGGATTTGGCTCTCGGACGGTGGGGTTTAAGACCGAAATAATTTGCCAGGCGGCACGCCCTAAGCCCTGTGGTGGGAATAGGCTATTCCGTTTTCCCGTCCGTAAACTTTAAAGTAGTTTAATTAACACATTTGTGCCGTTTCTATTATTCATTATTTACTTATTGCACGACATCGACCGTACCAAGTGACGCCAATTGTGTGGGGGGAGCGGACCCTGCCAAGTCATGCGCGTTCGCTCGACCTCACCGGAGACATTTTCTTTTACGCGTTTTACAGTCACCACATACACACATCACGCTGCGGATATTTATTCACAGTGTCATGTCCTCGTCGCCCCCCCCCAACACGATGGGTTCAGTTTATACTACAAACTCCGTAGATAATAATATTTTACTGCTTACATACCATTATTCTTGCACGGACGGCGGATGTTGGGGGGGGGCGGGTAGCGGCCCAGCCCCTAGCCTGGCAACGTGCCAACTCCGTGGCTCGCCAATGTAGGCCAAGACGGGGGCTACGCATCGCACAAGGCCTCAACACGCCTATGCCAAGTACAAATTTCCTTGCTTCTTACGCTAACAACTCAAGTCCATTGTTTATTATTGTTAAACACATTAGTTGACAAACATTACAATAATAATGTTTGTGTGCAGATAAAAACTCAGCTTTAATGTTTACCATTATGAAACAAGTTCAAAGATGTTACAATAATTATGTTTGCGTGAAGATAACAACTAAGGTTCATTGTTTACCATTATGAAACGAGTTGACATATTACAATAATTATGTTTGTGTACACAAAACTCTTTTTGGATTTTTGGGTTGCTCAATTTCCCCTTTTTTTGCTGCGCTTTTATAACGCTCCCATGGTCTACTGTCAGTATGTGATTTCTGCTTATTTCTTAAATGCATTTCTATTGTTTCCATCGCTCACGTCACGCTATTTACTCATACGTAGTACTGCGATACTGATAGCTGTGCCATCATCGGGGATTGCTGTGCCCGTCGATGTGTGTGTGTGAGTCCATGTGTGTGTCTTTGAGTCCATGTGTGTGCGTGTAGAGCCATGCGTGTCTTTAACTTCATGTGGGTGTCTTTTCCGAACGGACAACGTCAAAGTGTTTTTGTGTGTGTGTTAGTCCATGTGTGTGTGTCAGTCGATCTGTGTGTGTGTACGTCCATGTGTATGTCAGTCCATATGTGTGTGTGTTAGTCCACATGTGTGTACATGTGTGTGTCACTCAATGTGTGTGTGTAAGTCAATGCGTCTGTGTGTGAGTCCATATGTGTGTTAATCCATGTCTGTGTATCTAAAGTAGATATCTGTGTGTCACAGTCCATATGTGTATGTGTGTGTAGGGCTATGTGTGTGTCAGTCTATGTATGTGTAAGTTCATGTGTGTGTGTCTTAGTCCATATGTGTGTGTGTAAGTACATATGTGTTTACATCAATGTGTGTTTTAGTTCACGTATCGCTGTGTGCGAGTCGGTGTGTGTGTGTGTGAGGTGCTGTATGTGTGTACGTCCATTTATGTGCGTGCAACTCCATGTGTGTATTTCTCAAGTGGATGTCTGTGTGACAGTCCACATGTGTATGTGTGTGTACGGCAATGTGTGTGTCACTCTATGTGTGTGTGTGTCGCTGTATGTGTGTACGTCGATATGTGTGTGTAACTCCATGTGTGCGTTTCTCAAGTGCATGTCTATGTGTGTGTGAGTCCATAAGTGTGTGTGTCTGTAAGTCGATGTGTTTGTATGTGTCAGTCCATGTGTGTGTCTCAGTCCATGTGCGTGTGTGTTAGTCGCTGTGTGTGCATGCCTCCATGTTAGTCAGTGTAACTCCATTTATTTGCGTGTCTGTAGGTCCATGTGTGCATCTTAGTCCATGCGTGTGCTTTATTGACCTGCTCAAGGCCTATGATACCATCAGTAGGCCTGGCCTCTGGGTTGCTCTTCTTGCTTTCCGAGTCCCGAACCCACTCATCACCATCCTTAAGGACCTTCATGATGGTTAGCGGCCCCGCGTCTTAACTACGTGGCCGTGAGTCAGAGCCATTCCCTGTACACCTTGGGGTGCAACAGGGATGTCCTCTCGCTCCCACATTGGACCACGTAGTTCGTCGAGCCTTCAATACCTGTACCGGAAGAATTCCCATTTGCTACAGATACAATGGGAGGCTGATCGATGCCCGGGTGCGGTCAAGGGATGGCTCCCTGTTGCTCAACCACATTTTGTATGCCGATGATCTGTTAATGGCTGCACACTCGGAGGAGGAGTTCGAGGTGCTGCTGCTGAACCTGGAGCTTGCCTTATCATCGGTCCAACCAAAGCTAAGCACCTGCCTGGCTATTTTGTACCATCGGACACGGACACTCCACCCCCACAACTCCCAATTGGTGATGGGGCAGTTGTGGAGACAGTGGAGAGTTTCCCTGGGCAGTGTGCTAATGACCGGCTCCGGTTTAACAGCAGAGGTCTCACTCCGAATCAGTCGAGCTGCAGTATCTTTTCATTGGCTGCGTAACGCTGTGTGGAAGCTACCTGCTCTATCACTCCGTACGAAGCTACAGGTCTTCTCGGCCACGGTCATTCCCTCCCTTCTCTACGCTTGCGAAACTTGGACCCCCCTAATGGAACATCTTCGCCGGTTAGAAACATTTAGGCTGGCTTGCCTACGATCCATCCTGGGTTTAACCAGGCTGCATTGTGTGAGGAGCTCACAAATCCTTGAAAGATGTGGACAAAGTCCCATCGGTGACCTCCGGCAGGCAAAGCTGTGTTGCCTGAGTCATGTAGCCCGCATGGCCAGCCACCGCATACCTAAACAGCTTTTGTTCCGCCGGATCGAGGAGACTAAACGGGTGCGGCACGGGCTGGAGAAGACATAAAGTGATGTGCTACAGGAGGACTTGGAGCTGAGTCCACTTGCGGATGACTGGTACCAGCCGTGTCAAGATCGGCCACTGTGGAGGAGGCTCCTGAAGGACGCTACTGGCCAGTTGGAGGCAGTCACCCTCCAACAGCAACGGAGGGCGGAGGAGCGACGCTCACAACAACGAGCGGAGCGCCGGTTGGCTAAAGCACAGAAAATTGCCACAGTAGATGCCACAGGTGGTGCATCAGCCAGTCGTCTTAGTCAGTCGACCTGTGCCATCTGGGTTTGCCCCGTGACCTCTTTCCAGCGGGCGTTCGATACTTCACGTGGCCTCAAGGTGCACATAGCCTGGCACAAGCGTTGTTGTGACATCACCACCACTTAGTGGCGAATGGCGGTTGTTGTTGTTCAGTCTATGTATGTGTAGTGGTGTTAGAGAGAGAGCCGTTATGCATGGCAGCTTATGGGAAACAAACACAGTGGGCGGGGCTGCGTGAGTGCACGGGGGGGTGCTCTCAACGACGTCCGCACCGGGCAGCCCGGGGCCCCACCCCTCAGCGGGGGTTGAGTATAAAAAGGGGATGTGTCAGAGGGCTCGGGGAGAAATGTTAAGCTAACGAGAAGACTGAAGACATCTTAGCTAGAAGCCCTGGACTCCCCTAGTTCGACGTCCTTATCAGGGCCGAACAGGATCGAGCCAGCGGCGTGGTTCCGAGAGCCAGAGCCGGTGCTCTTGTCAGAGCAGGTCTGGGACTCCGGGTACCGGGCCCGACTTACCAGTGTCGGGCCAGATAGCCTCCCCTAGCCCGTTAGTGGAGGACTAAGAGGCAGGCTAGGGTAGCTAGCGTGTGTATTCCCAGCTAGCCGGGTGAGGGGGCCGATACCCCCTCGAGTGTTATATGCCCACTGTTGTGCTGTGAAATAAACCCGTGTGCCTCCAACTCCGGCGTCAAGAGTCGTCAACGGTATTACATCTGGTGTCAGAAGTAAAAATCTACGAACAGCTCGAGTCAGGATACCGGGGGCGGAGGACACCACTGCAGTCGGAGAGCCCGGGACGGGTGAAGAGAGCACGGAGCAGTCGGGGCCAGATACGGCTACGCCGCAGCAACAGGAGGGTGGGGAGGTGTCGGCAGAGGGGCTGAGGCAGGCGCACGCCAAGCTGATGGAGCTGCTGCACGCCGCTGCCAGCATGCTGGACCACATCACTCAGCTGGGGGCTGCTGGACCGCCACGGGGCGACGAAAGCCGACGACCACAGCGCCTTCCCGCCATTTCGGCGGAACACCAATTTGAAAATCCCGCCATCGCCGCAGCTGCAGTTGAGGGCGTGGCCGGCCTGAGCATCGCGTCCAACGGCGGGCATACAGTACCTGCCGCGTCATCACCAACGGACGGGACGTCACCACGGGTGCGACCGGCGATGCCATCGGTCGTGCGCGCCGAAGCAGAGCCGGGTGAGGGGAACGAGGAAGGGCGACCTTCTGCGGCAGCCGCTGCGCTACATCAGCGACTGCCTCCACTCAAAAAATTTGTGGGCGAGGAAGGCGACTGGGGCGGCTTCCAGCGGCGCTTCCTCGCTCACCAGGAGATGGCGAAGTGGACGGACGCCGAGGCTCTCCGCGCGCTGCCAGCACTCCTCGACAGCGACGCCCTCGCCACTTTAACATCGGCACCGAAGGAGAGGCGCTCTACGCTGCAGACGGCGATGCAGGTGCTGGCTGCAGTTTACAGTCCGCCGTCAGACTGTCGCCAACTCTTCTACGATCGCCAGTGGGGGGCAAAGGAGTCGCCTCTGGCGTACCGCACAAGCCTCCTGGCACTGGCAAAGGCGGCCTTTCCAAGGATGGACAACGAAGGTGTCGACGCCATGGTTACGGAGAAGATACTCCTGCTGGCGGACGACTTGGAGATCGTCATCGTCGCACAGGACGACGCGGAGATGTGCTCCCTCCAAGCGGCACGACTCCTCCACGCAAACCTGCTCGCGCAACGACGCAAGGCCAGCAAGGCGGCGAGCGGGCGTACCGTGGCCGCAGCCACCCTCCCGGCGGAGGAGATCTGCGCCATCGACCATCAACGGCAGCAGGGAGCGGGAGTACGGGCGGACCGGGGCGGCTCGAGCCATCCCGATCATCCGTCGTCGTCACCAGCGCTCCCGCGCTGCTACAACTGCGGCATCCGGGGCCATGTCGCCTCGGGGTGCCGCTCTCCTCGGCAGCGCGGGACGACACCTCGACGGGACGCCGGCCCTCTTCCCAAGCTCCATCATCATAACCCGGCGAGTCGCGGCACCTCACATGTTTGGCCCACGCACACACCCGCCACACACTCATACACCGCACCGATTGGGGGGCCAATATCGCGCACCATCGCACCAACACGCACCACTCTGGGTACTCAGATTGAACCCAGCCAGTGGTCCGTGTTGGCCCATCGTGTTGTAGCCGCGTCGTCGGGGTCGTCGGCCATTGTGGGGCACATCGACGGGGTCGAGGTGCGCATCTTGGTCGATACGGGAGCATCGGCGACCATTATTTCGGAGTTAATTTACAATATTCTCCCTGCCCAGAGCCGTCCTTTGATGCCTGTTAACGTGCCATTCTTTGCTGCTAACGGGGGCTCACTTGGCATCATCGGACAGATTCGAGCACAAATTTGTATCGGGGATATTAAATTGTCTGGGCCGATTTTTGTTTCCTCCTCGCTGGCGGTTCCGTGCCTGCTGGGGACGGACTTCCTGGCCAAAATGCCGATTAGGATATTAATCGACCAGGGATGCATTGAGCTCCCGTCGGGCCGACGCATGGCGTTTCTGCCATCCCCCGGTACGAGTCGGACGGCGTTCGCAACGGTGCCGGCGTTTGTAGATAGAATGGTGCGCGTTCCTCTGGGGGCACAAATGTTGGTTCCTTTGAAACTTCGGCGGCCCTTCGCTAAGGGCATTGGGGCCCAAGGGGTTCTGCTGGGGCCATCTAGGGCCGGGGTTAGTGGACCTCATTTACTTCTGGCCCAGACCATAGTAAGAGGGGACGGAGACCCCTTCATCGCGGTCCTCAATGTGGGCTCGCAGACGGTGGTGGTCCCGCAGGGGACCGTGCTTGCTCACGCGACGCCGGTGCCCTGTGAGGAACCCATCGCGAATCACGTGAGTGCTGTCCCTGCGCCGCGACCACATTCGGACAGCGATGAAGGGTGGCTCGAGGCGCTTTGTGCGGGATCGACGGACCTGTCAAATTCAGAGCGTCAACAGCTTAAAACGCTACTGCGGGAATTTTCCGACGTTTTCAGTCGGGACAAATACGATTTGGGTTGCACTCATCTGCTGCGTCACCATATTGATACGGGTGACAGCGCGCCAATACGCCAGAATCCGTTTCGGTTAAGTCCCGCCGAAAAGGACCATGTCAAATCGGCTATTGATGACATGTTAGCCGCCGACATCATTTCTCCTTCCACCAGCCCTTGGGGAGCGCCGATCGTCCTGGTTAAAAAGCAGGACGGCTCGTTGCGGTTTTGCGTTGATTTTCGGGGCCTTAACAAAATTTCGGTTGCCGACGCATACCCGCTCCCACGGATGGACGAATCGCTGGACGCCTTGGCGGGAGCGTGATTCTTCTCCACATTGGATTTACTTTCGGGATTCTGGCAGCTTCCTCTGAACGATGATTCAAAGCCTAAAACTGCTTTCCGTACACCGCACGGCCTGTTCCAATTCAACCGGTTGCCGATGGGACTCCACTCAGCGCCGGCAACTTTCCAGCGTTTGATGGAATTGGTTTTGGCTGGATTGCAATGGGATTCGTGCCTGATTTATTTGGATGACGTTATTGTCTTTAGTAAAACTTTTGACGAACATCTCCAGAGGTTGCGGGCGGTTTTCCTAAAGATGCGGGCTGCTAATTTGAAATTCAAACCCCAAAAATGTCATCTGTTACGCGATTCGGTGCGTTATTTGGGACACATCGTGGGGCGCTCAGGTATTGCTACCGATCCCGCCAAAACGCAGTGCGTCAGCTCCTGGCCGACTCCCACCTCGGTGGGAGAGGTCAGGAGTTTCATTGGCTTCGCGCCGTATTACCGACGGTTCGTCGCAGATTTTGCGACGATTGCGAAACCCCTACACGCTTTAACATCAAAAGGGGTTCGGTTCCACTGGGGTCAGGAGGAGGAGGCTGCTTTCTGCTCCCTTCGGGACGCCCTGGTAAAAGCTCCTCCCTTGATTTACCCCGATTTTTCTAAGCCTTTTTTGCTCGACACCGATGCGAGCAACACGGGTATTGGGGGCGTGCTTTCCCAGGTGGTTGACGGCGTGGAACGGGTGGTTGCGTACGGCAGTCGGGTGTTGTCTCCGGCGGAGCAAAGATATTGTGTCACCCGTCGGGAACTGTTGGCAATTGTCTATTTCATCCAACAGTATCGCCCATATCTGTACGGTCGGCATTTCACCGTCCGCACAGATCATGCGGCACTGCAGTACGCCCTGCGAGTTCAACAGCCATCGGGACAATTGTCCCGATGGTTGGAGATCCTCCAGGATTTTGATTTTGAAACCACCTACCGTAAGGGCGTTCGCCACACCAATGCGGACGCTCTGTCGCGCATGCCAACCACCTCCGAATGTGCATGCCTCCTGGGGTCGGGACGTTGCAGGCCAGCAGGGGACATACCGGTTCCGGTCCTGGCGGCCGCCGGCGACGACGAAACATTGGTTCCTAATTCAATCGCACAACAGGGAAAAGATTCCCTGTTGGGGTTGCCCATCAATGAATGGGGGCGCCTCCAGATGGAGGATACCTCTCTCCTCGGGTTGCGTCGTCGCGTCGGCTGTGCTGGGCAGGGCAGGGGTGATGCCGACGCATGGGAATTGGTGCATGGTCTGCTGATGCATTGGGACGGGAAATCCCATCGACATCGGCTGGTGGTCCCTTCGGGGTTGCGGGGCAAGGCGGTGTGGGCCGCACATGAGCGCCTCCTACACTTGGGGACCCAAAAGACCCTCGCCTTACTCCAACTCGATTTTTTTTGGCCAGGCATGACGAAGGATGTCGGGGATTTACTGGGGTTATGCCCTCGGTGCGCGCAACGAAAACCGCCAGCACGTGTGTCTAACCCACCCTTGCAGTCAATCAAAGTGTCCAGAGTTAACGAACTCGTCGCGCTGGATATTTTGGGCCCATTCCCCGCCACACCCAGGGGCAATAGATATTTGTTGACGGGTGTGGAGTATTTCACGCGCTGGCCTATGACCTGGCCCCTTGCCAACCAGTCGGCATCAGCCATCGTGGAGGCCTTTGTTCAGGGTTATGTCCTGGACAAAGGTGCTCCGGAGCGGCTGCTGACCGACCAGGGCAAAAATTTTTCCTGTAAATTGCTCAAAGAAGTCTGTGAGCTCCTGGGCACGAAGAAAATTCGTACCTCCCCGTATCACCCGCAGACTGACGGGATGGTCGAGCGTCTGCATCGGACCATCACGTCAATGTTGTCACAGCAGGTGTCGGACTCACAGACCGATTGGGACTTGCAAATTCAAGGGGTATTGGCGGCGTACCGGATGGCCCCCCACGCAGCTACGGGATTTTCACCCTTCTACCTCATGTACGGCCGCGAACCTGACCCGCCTGTTCGTGCCCAGCTGCAGATCCCCGCGCCTCAGGGAAAAACTAAATTGGCTGACCATGTGAAATTTAATTTGGCCAAATTGACAGAGGCACGGGATGCTGCCATACAAAACTCTGAAATCCGTCAGAAAGCGAACGAGCGACTCAGACGGGGTCGGGCGCACATGCTGCAGTGGAAGCCGGGGGACAAGGCATGGCTGCACTGTTCCCAGGTGCCATTAGCAACCTCCTCTAAGCTGGTGCGGCCGTGGCGGGGCCCTGTGGAGGTAGTTGAGGTGTTGCGACCGCAGTGCGTGCGTATCAAATGGGGAAAGCGGCGGTGGTTCGTGCACCCCTCTAGATTAAAACCATTTGTCGCAGTACACATCCCCACTTCACACACGCGTGGCCAAACATGTGGGGGGTCGGCCGACTCACTGGGTCCGTCTCCGTCGCTCTCACCAAATGCCTTGCCGGCTGTGCCACCTCCAGGTGCATCAGGAGTGACGGGCTCACGCCCGATCACCCCTCCTGGGGATGCCAAGGGTCACGTGGCGTCGGATGAAGACTCACCCCAAGACGGACTGTTGCCACAGGACGGTCCGCCACCCGGGGTTACCCCGTGTGAGGGGCCCGCTGCAAGGACGCGCGCTAAAATGCGCAGACTGTTGTGAGGACAGAAGATGTGTACATAGGTTGTGTTCATTGTGTGTTGTGTGAATGGTGTGTTCCCCGCTCATTCGATGCGTATGCGTTGGGCTAACCATGTGTTGGGTGTGTGGTGGGTTCCCTGCAAATCGTACGTATGCTGTTTTACGGAATTCGTATTTATTCGGGGGGGGGGGGGGGTGCGTCGGGTTGTTTTCTCTTCTTGCTGTTGCGTTCTTGTTGTGTTCTTGTTGTTGTTCTTGTTATTGTTGAAAAATAGTGAGGCACACGCGCGGTCAGGGGGTAAATGCGCTTTTATTGTCGTTTTTTTTTGTATGTTGGCAGCCGGGACGGCTGCAAGCTATGCGGGGGGGGGGGGGGGGGGGGTGATGTACGGGTGTTAGAGAGAGAGCCGTTATGCATGGCAGCTTATGGAAAACAAACACAGTGGGCGGGGCTGCGTGAGTGCACGGGGGGGTGCTCTCAACGACGTCCGCACCGGGCAGCCCGGGGCCCCACCCCTCAGCGGGGGTTGAGTATAAAAAGGGGATGTGTCAGAGGGCTCGGGGAGAAATGTTAAGCTAACGAGAAGACTGAAGACATCTTAGCTAGAAGCCCTGGACTCCCCTAGTTCGACGTCCTTATCAGGGCCGAACAGGATCGAGCCAGCGGCGTGGTTCCGAGAGCCAGAGCCGGTGCTCTTGTCAGAGCAGGTCTGGTACTCCGGGTACCGGGCCCGACTTACCAGTGTCGGGCCAGATAGCCTCCCCTAGCCCGTTAGTGGAGGACTAAGAGGCAGGCTAGGGTAGCTAACGTGTGTATTCCCAGCTAGCCGGGTGAGGGGGCCGATACCCCCTCGAGTGTTATATGCCCACTGTTGTGCTGTGAAATAAACCCGTGTGCCTCCAACTCCGGCGTCAAGAGTCGTCAACGGTATTACATATGTATGTGTGAGTCCATTTGTGCGTGTAACTCTATGTGTGTGTATCAATGGATTTGCATGTGTAACTACATGTGTCTGCCTTTTTCGCCCGGGCAACGCCGAGTACTAACCGCTAGTACTCTATATTTAACCCCAGACAATGTAAATAGAAGAAAAATACCCGCTCGGTTGGGAATGTGGTACTTTAACCTGACTAAAGTGGCCATAAGCAATGCTCGAATGCATGCCAAATGCAACTTCACAATTCTTTGTAAAATAAGCACAATTAGCACAACTTACAATGTCAGAGGGGGTCAATGACCAGTGATGGAACTTGAAACCAAAAGGGATTGACAACTTTTGGAAGACTTAACCCTGAGGTTCTTACAGCAGTACTCACATTCACAGAGCTGTATCCCCCCTAACCACCCCCCACCTCTCCCAACAGGGTAGAGGCTGAAGTTAGAATTAAAATCGTCACTCACCCATCGACTGACAACAAGCCAACAGTGAGTTAGGGGCTTCTGATATGTTTCTCAAAAGCCCAGTCCATAAAGAGTTGAATGAGGTGTTACGACTGTAGCCGCTAATATGAGTCAAGGTCACTTATTCAGTTTAGGTCGACCAAAGCCAGGTCACAGATTGAAGAAATATTTTTCGTAATAAATGACTAGGATTTATAAAACAGCAAGTCCAAAACCTTCCAAGTGATTTTTTTTCCAGGAAAATCAATGCACATAACTGATAACATTCCCCATAACCATCTAACCACAAGCACATAATAATAGTTGTTTGTGCACAAAATAAAATTTCAACAAAATTCACGTAAAAATTTTTTTTAAAATATGAGAAATATTGAAATTTTGGACTGCATTCGTCAATTCAAGAACCATTTAGAGCCGAATGTATTTTGACAATTTTAGCCACACACTCAAGTACGGTACCATCACCTTTTCAAACTTGAGCTTGACGGGGCTGGGGTTGGCTGCTGTCACTGCCGCAGCGATCTCCTTTCCAGTGCGGAATGCCTGCTCCTTCGAGGCTCCCTCCAGCAACACGAACATGCTTCACATACCACATTAAGATACCAACACTGTTACCAACACACAACTTAAAATGCAACAGGATCCTCCCATGTCTATTGGAGGCCATTGATTCTTCTATACTTCTGAAATAAGTACATCTGTGATACGGTGTTTTTAGTTGAAACATTAGCAATACGAACATGATAGGGACTAAAATTGCATTTTTGTGTCCACTTTAATTAAGTTGAGGATGAATTCCATTTGCGACCATTTCCTTGTAAATCAGTGCACTGAATTGAAACGTGAGTAGACACTGCAATGTTTGTCTCGAATGAGGTGTTTATTTCGGACGTTTTTGTTGATTTCTATGCAACTGATATTCTACTCTCCCATGTGAAGGCAGAAATATGTTCAACAGCTCGATGCCAATGTCGAGGTCTGCTATCCACAACGAGGGGGTATCAGGAGAGAGATTGTGTAGCTTTACTGTTGCCTCCATTGAAGGAGCACAGACTACTGTCGTTTCTTGTACAGTTCGTAGTTTTGGTAGCATGCCACAATGAGACTACTGCAGCTTATCTTTAAGTTTCCATTCATGAAGGAGATGTGTGCATCGGTCTGTTGATGTTCTGATGCAGTTTATGGTACACCAGTGTCATCGATGAATGTCAAAGCCAGGAGGTATGATGTCTCGAATCAGGTGTTTATTTTGGATATCCACATCGTACCACTAGTTTGCCAGCATCCTTCCAGATCTGAGTGAGATTCTAGGTTGACAGCAGCGCGATCCCAGAATGAGGATTAGGACTTGAGTTGGCGGCAAGGTACATTGTTGAGGTCTTGGTTGCTGGGGAGGTGGTTGTCGTTAGCAAGAAAATGTGGAAACTCCCTTGTAGTTTGCATGTATATGCGGACATTTGGTAGCAGAATCTTTGCTAAAACAGGGACCAGGGATTTGTATTGGTTTCAGTGTCCCGATTATGAAATGCAATGCGTTAATTGTGTACGTGACAGTTTTGTGCATTTCACAGTTTTGTGTATGCGCTCCTGGTCCACACTGAAGTGCAGTGACTGCCATCAAGTAGATCATCAGTGAGAAGGTGGCAGGTCGTAGCGCATCAGCTAAGGTGCTCCAAGTTATTCCTATACGTTTTTGTAGGAGGCCAATTCTTCATTTGATCTTTTCATGTGGGGCTTGAAAATTTGCTTTCTATCCATGATAACCCCTATACATCTTGCAAGTGTGTTCATATTATGCTGAGCTACCACAAGACACATCAAGGTTGGCATCTGCTACATGATTGTTCAGGTGGAAAGTGCTTGTAGTGGTTTTGGAGAGATTTGGTCAGTCTCTAGTGACAGAAATATCTCTCCAACCATTAGATCAGCTGTTAGAGTATTGTCAATGTTCTCAAAGTGTGTGCCCTGTGCAGCGAGGGCTATGTTATCTGCATAGAGTAGACTCTCGAAAATTATCCGCGTGCGGTTTATCCGATTTGCGGAATAACCGCACACTTGAGAATTTGACGTAAATGAATAACTCATGCATTTTCCCTTAAGTCCAATTTAATAATCTAAACAGTTCTACATTGTTATTCTTGGAAATGTTCATGACAAGTCACGTGCTTAAACTGACCAAATATGTGCTTCGGTTAATCCGAAATACACTTGATCGCCACTACAGTACAGTAGTTGCATATCTTCACATCAGTGGGCAGAGTTTTATTGATATTGATTGGCGTGGCTCTATCATCCACTTAGTGGCTAAAGGCTTCTTTGTGGGAGCTCATAAAAAGCTGTCGCTAGTGTGGACCAATCGGTTTCAAAGACAATGCATATACTAGCAGAGCATGTTTTTGTTTGCATGATCATAACAAGTACGTGTGGTTAATGCAGACAGGATTCCTTGAAACAAAGGATTATGTTTGGTGTGTTAACATCTTAACACCTCTTTTA
The DNA here is from genome assembly GCF_015708825.2 of Lethenteron reissneri. Taxonomy (NCBI): domain Eukaryota; kingdom Metazoa; phylum Chordata; class Hyperoartia; order Petromyzontiformes; family Petromyzontidae; genus Lethenteron; species Lethenteron reissneri. Next base: position 15,213,154 of record NC_083800.1, read on the forward strand.
GTGCCAGAAAGGGTAAAACCTATTGTTATACAGTATTTTGATACGGGCAAGAAAGGTCCCATATTGTACCTGCTCACCCTGAGCAATAAATGCCCTGATAGTGCATTGTCTATGTGCTGTTCGCCTTTTGGCATTCTCTGGTCTAACACTTTGAGACTAGGCTCAAAAGAAAGCTGTCTCTGGTCTGGACCAATCAGTTTCAAAGACAATGCATGTATTATCAGAGCATGTTTTTTGTTTGCATGTTCACCACAGGGACATGTGGTTAAGGCAGACAGGATTCCTTGAAAAAAAAAGGATTCTTTTTGGTGTTTTAACATCTTAACACCTTGACTTAAAGCTTTCGTGACTGCAGGAATGCATATTCTTTGGGTCTTTCGGTAAAGTCACATAGATATGTTCAAAGAAAATAACAAAAAACTATGACGTTTTGATCGCAACACAAGCGGTCGTCATCAAGCAAAGGAGTTAGCCTCTGAAGGCTAAATTTTTATAAAGGTTTGGGGATGGGCATGGCCTAAGTGTATCAGCTGCAACCAGGGTCATGGGCAGTGCACCACTGCCAATGCAGCAACAATGACAATGCCACACTACTGCCAATGCAGCAGCTATGTTAATGTGAGCAGCAACAATGACAATGCAGCACTACTGCCAATGCAGCAACTATGTTAATGTGAGAGATTAGCATGTAAATGTAAGATCGCAGAGCTTCCGCCACGTCGGCGCGCGAGGTGGCTGTATTAGTGTGAGAATTTTTTTTACCTGTTAATGTAAAATCAGAGAGCCGAAAATTTCAACTAACATCAGAAGGTAGGATGGAAACATCACAGTCAGTTATGACTTAAACTGGTTAATAACATCCTTCCAATGATTGCTCAGTTTGTACCCATCTTCTTGGTTGAAATTGTGTCTGTCTATAAATATTGATGGCTTCATGAACGAATCTTTGTTGATAGCCAGTAGGCTTGCAAAGTAACAAAATTTAGGACCTACTTAATGATGGTAGCTATACCAAAATTAAAAGAGATCCCACCAACCGCCTCATTACAAAAACCAACAACATCATCACTGATTCGACATCTTTAATCGAACCAACCAAACGGTTTTCCTTAAAACCCTCCGCTGCTAGGCCACCCAAATTGTATGGCTTACCAAACATCCATAAAGAAGGTACACCCCTTCATCCTATTGTCTCCACCATTAACTCACCGACCTACAAATTGGCCCGATTTATGTTTGAGATCTTACAATCGTTCACTGGTAAGACCACCACAGCTGTACTAAACTCAGCTCACTTGGTATCGTTAATTAAGGACATCTCACTATCTCCAGGTGATTTGCTCGTTAGTTTAGATGTAGTTTCTTTGTTGACCAAAGTTCCTGTACCTGACACCATTGCAATCATTGAAGATTTGGTTAAACAAGGACTGAATGCTGATGTACCGGCCGTTGTGAGACACTGCCACACCAACACTTACTTCACCTGGAATGGAACATTCTACAAACAAGTTGAATGTACCCCAATGGGTTCTCCCTTATCTCCAGTTGTAGCCAATGTTTTCATAGAAAATTTTGAGACAGATTCCATCCAGGCATCCACTCTACAAACGTCTTTGTGGAAGAGGTACGTAGATGACACATTCGTCATCTGGCCACAGGGCCTACCAGCTCTGAACCAATTCCTCAACCACATCAATTCCATACACCCAAATTCAACCATGGAGGTGGAAAAGGATGGCAAGTTACCATTCTTGCATGTTTTAATCGAAAAAGAGACCAGATGGCTCAATGGGACACTGTCTACAGGAAAGTCACCCATACGGATGCCCACCTAAAACCTGACTCCCACCACCATCCCAGAAGAATTCCCTCATCCAAACTCTACACCATAGAGCTCGTTGTATTTCCGACCATCACCACCTAGCCAGTGAACTGGAACACGTACACCAAGCCCTCAAGATGAATGGATATTCAAACTACACAATCCGTAAAGTTATCACCCCAACGGTTAGGAAATAACCATCCGAGGACCCAATCAAAAACCATCACCTTGCCATACATAGCAGGAGTCACAAAAAATATTTCCAAAATCATGAGCAAACACAAGATCCAGGTTCGATTTAACACAGCACGTAAAATTCGTGTTCTGATTACATCTGTGAAGGATGTGATCCCTGACATGCAATACCCCGGCGTCTACAAACTAAGCTGTGTCTGCGGCAGTAGTTACATTGGGGAAACTAAGTGACATGTCTTGGACCATGTTCGTGAACATAAGGCAGATCTGCAAAAAGGGAGGACCAATACCTCGGCCGTGACTGATCATTGCTTGAATGCGGTGGGATCACACGAAATTGATTTATCCAAGACGAAGGTACTTTGCAAACCCACTGGCTATCAACAAAGATTCGTTCATGAAGCCCATGACCCTGGTTCCTGCTGATACACTTGGGCAACGCCCACCCCCAAACCTTTATAAACAATTTGTCTTCAGAGGCTAACTCCTTTGCCTGATGACGACCGCATGTGTTGCGATCTGAAACGTCGTAGTTTTTTGTTATTTTCTTTGAACTTATCTACGTGACTTTACTGAAAGACCCAAATAATATCTTAACACCTGTTTTATTGCAAAAAAGGGGCAAAACCTATTTTTATAATGGTATCATGGTTTCACATTGGACTTAAACAATAAACAATTTTTAGTTCATCAGGTAAGGCCCACGGAGTCATATAAGCCCTTTTTTCAAAAGCAACATGGCCACAAATGATCGCTCAACAAAGTGGCTAATCATGTGGAAATTTCTAGCAGCCAAATACTCTAATTTCATGTTTTTAAATGTGGAGGGAAAAATCCACGTGACCCCGAGGAGAATATGCAAACTCCAAATATACATAGGTCAGGGTCAGGATCGAATCCACAACCTCCTGTATACCAGGCAAGGCAGTTAACATCTCGCTACTGTGGTGCCCAGAGATCGCCAGTTTGATCCGCTGGCACGACAGTAGAGGCAACCGGGCAAGTTTCTCAAATCCCACTGCCTCTGCCCAGGCAGAAATAAATATGGCTGCACCACAATCAGTTGATCGGCACGTCATGTGCAGTGGGGTAAAATGTGGATACTCCCATCTCTTCCAAGATGTCTAACTATCATAAAAGAGTAGGCCGAGTACACTTTTCCAGCAGTGGCATGAGAATGTAATTCAATGACCTTTGCCACCACTGGTCTCTACGATGGCTCTGAAAATCAAGGCTGTATGGAGTCTTCAAAGAAGGCTGAGAACCTATTATTCATTTTATTATTAATTGGAACAAGACTACTACTGGGATTTGTACATGGGCAGGGGTTTTGTGTCCTGGGCTGCTGTCCAGTCAATGGACACTACCGAGATGTGGAATATTATGTACAACTTCAGAGGACAGTGCAAAAGTGACGAGGCAATTGTCTACTACACACATATACGGAGAGACCACAATGAAGGCCACTGTGTTTTAACATTCATATGTTCATGTATGTTGCACTTCTTTCACATGTTGTATCTATGCCCCTTTTCTCAAAAATTTATATTAAGAATATTTAGGGCAAATTTTTTTTTTTTTATATCTATATATATTTTTTTAAATTAAATAATGAAAACAGCCCCTACTCCTCACAAGCACACCAGGAATCTGTGAAACGGAGAGGGCTATTAAACGGCAAGACTTCGGAGCACAGAGAGGTCAGAGATACCCAGATGGACAAAAGGTCGATGGCCTAACCTTCCCAAGACGTCTGGAGATTCACGGATAACGTGCAGAGCAGAGAAAAACAACTGTTGCAACTCGCGTTTTCTTTAACGTTTTCCTTCACGAAAAGTAGAAACTTAACAAAAAGAATCAACCAACAGTATAAGACTGCAGCCTACAATAGGGGCTTTTTATTAGTAATTCCCTTATTTTACTCGTATTCACCGCATATATATTATTTTGTATTGTATGTTTCTATCTACATGACCTTACTAAAAACTAAAGAATACGAATTCCAGCAGTCAAGAAAGCTTAAGTGGAAACTTAGTTACACTTAACCTCAGGACATTAAAATATAACTCGAGTAAAACAGTGCAATCCCTGAATACAGATAGACAACAAACGTCAAAATCTCCTCAGCCACCTTTGTCTCCAACGGTCCGGTACAAACAGATGGCACCATAAATACTTAGGGGGTTAGAAAGGGTTGCGAGGAGGGGTCGGGAGGATGTCTGTTTTTTTTCGGTTTGTTGTTTCTCTCGCAAGAGATGCGCAGAGGGGAGTCACGTTTTTGAGTTTAAGCACAAACGCGCAGAAGTCTGTGAGCAGTCTGGTTCGAGTCGTGCTCAGTCTTGCAACTCGGCTTGCGATGCGGCGTTGCGACGGGGCTCGCAAGGGGAGCTGGGGCGCATCGTGCCTCGAGGAGAGATGGAACGAGGAGGGGTCGTTGGAGTCGCAGAAGTCTGATACCGATGGCCAGTGTCGCTTCTCGCAGAACGAAGTGGCGAGGTGTGGTTAAGTGCGAGTGAAGCTTGCGAAATTACAGCTATCATTGTCGTGAGAGAACCTGAACCAACGAAAACCTGAAGGAAGGGCGGGAGAGGCATCAGCGAGTGCCCGTATGAAGCTGTCAGCTGCACGCCAAATTTGAAAGCAAGGAGAGAGAACGGAGCAGTGGAAAGAGTCTGGCAGACCGCCCGTGAGGAAGAGGAGAGCGCCATCGAATGTGCCGTGTGTTTAATACACACACATATCGACCAACACCCGCTGAGAACAGAGAAGACGTCCAGCGGTGGCGGAGCTGTGCGCTATCCGACAACGGAATCATCGCGCACCACGACGCCACTCATCTAGCAGTAGAAAGAGAGAGCGCACGAGCAGCACGACCCAGGCGTCACCGAGCGTCGTGCCGACTCGTCATCCAGCGGTGGAGGAGTTGTGCGCTATCCGACGACGGAATCATCGCGCACCACGACGACGAACATCGTGCCAACGCCGCTCAATCTAGCAGTGGAGAGAGAGTGCACGAGCAGCACACCCAGAAGACGAGCATCGTGCCGACTCAACAATCATCCAGCAGTGGAGAAGACTTGAGCTGCCACCAAGAGAGAGAGAGAGCGCCATCGAACGCGCCGTGTGTTTGATGCACACACACCGACCAATACCCAGTGAGAACAGACAAGACGTCCAGCAGCGACGACGGAATCATCGCGCACCACGACGGTGAGCGTCGTGCCGACGCCACTCATCAAGTGGTGGAGAGAGAGAGTGCACGAGCAGCACCAAGCCCCCGGAACCATCAAACGCCAAACAACCAAGTTCTTCAAGGAACATCGTGCTAACGCCGCTCAATCTAGCAGTGGAGAGAGAAAGCAGGACGGGCTCGCTGCGGCCACGCCCAAGCGAGAGGGAAGCTGCTGCGGGTGGTATAACCCCTCCCCCACCCCCCGCAAGCTAACGACACAACTCTCGGCTCAAAAAAAAAATTAATTCATTAATAATGCAAGGAGACAACGCACACACAACACGCACACGAACAAGACTTTCTAAAAGTTATCTTTGTGTTTCGAAAAGGGTTGCAATTTCAAGTTTGTACGTTCAATAGCAACTGATCGTGCAAAGCAGTTGCTGCCGTCGAGTTACATGAATAAGAAATGTTTTAGTCATTTATTTTCGTTAATTGCATAATCTTGCCGATGAATCTAATGACGTATACTTTTGCCTTTGCATATTAGAGTGTCATATGTTGTTTAAAATTAAAATTGCTTAACACCAAGTGTTCGAGTGCTTCTTTCCCAGTCCATGCAAAACTGTCTTATTCATAAGAACTGTAACCTGCGATGAGATATGAATTTGGAGACCTAACATAACATAAACACACTAAGATAATCAATAAATGTTTAATCAAAGATAATCGTTAGTCTGATTGATACAACTCTGGATAAACGAAACTAAGCCTAATTATCATAACTGCAAACATTAACATAATCGCAACCATTTGCACAAATTACTACGATTATCTCCGTGATTATCAAAATTTATGCATATAATTACATACATTAACATAATTTATGCGATTTGCGCATTTTTTATATTTAGATATATTTATTATTATTTTTTATCAAAATGTCATAATCCGGCATATACAACACACACCGTACATAGCGAACCATGCTAATCGAAGGTGTGTGTGTTGCACATGTATTTTGCAAGGGATGACCCAGGGAGGGCACATCTGGGTGTGGCTCCAAGGCAGGTAGATGCAATAGGTTGATACATTTAAATTCAAGTCAGTCAAGTAGGGGATCGAAAGTTTAGGCCAGGAATTTTTGCTCTGTTTGTTTACCAACCAATGCAGCTTCGCGGTTGAATGAGACAAATTACATTGCAGTTGTGGGTGTAGCTCTCACAAACGCTGTTCAATATAACAATGCTCAAAGTAGCCGGTCAGTGTGGTGCTTTGTTTCCAAACGTCACAGGTGATGTCACATTACCAAGTGGACATGCACGTGACTGCCTTACCTGTCTGTGTCACCGTACACAACCCGTGCTCCCCATTCCTTTGTCTCGTTCACTTGCTTGATTGCTCGTTCCAGTGTCTCCCTGGCTTTGTGTACAATACTATCGCCCACCTGCTCCCAGAGAACAAATAACTCGATAAAAAACTTCAATTAAACTGGAATAAAACTCAATTCTGAAAGGTTATACATCAGTGTATATTATTCCCGTGCTTGTTTGCTCAGAAATGCCTCACTTTATCTGAAGACCTTTTTCAGCAGTGCTACCAAGTTTTTGCAGGAGGGGAGATGTTTTGTCGTGTAATCCCAAACTATTAATCTGCGAGCAATTTTTCAGCATTGGGATGTTTGGCCAATGCTAGTTACATTGCATCTGTTTTTTTACTATTGGAGAGAAAATGGAGAATCCAGAGGAAAGCCATGCAGAACAGCAGAACACACCTTCTCCACACAAAAAGGCACTCGAGTCAGGAATTGAACCCAGGCCCCTGTTGCTGCGAGGCACCCAATGGCCCTACGTGATGTGTAATTTCTCCAGCACGCCGAACTGCACCTCAACGCAGGGCATTCTCCCGGAGAAGTGGGCGGCGGTGTAGCCAAACGTGACATTAGCGATTAGCTTGAGCCCCAGCTGCCGCGCGTGCAACAGCCGCGTGAGCGCCCCGTCTCCATAGTAGTCCTTCATGCAGTGCTTGACCATGATGCGCGTCTGCAGGATCTCCTCCAGCATGCGGGGCAGCACGCCCTTCCTCACGGACGCCTGCACCGCAGCCCCACAGGTCACATTACCAGCATCCGCCTTTCTCATGCGCTTGTACCATAGAGCCCGAATATCATGAAACGTGCAAACTACAGGATCCTGATTCATCACTGATGTTTGGGTTAGGCCACATAATTATTTGACCAAACCTGTGTCATTATGAATCCCATTATTATTCCACCATCGGAAACAGTCATATAATAATAATTGATCATTCTAATAACTACAGGGTGCTTAAAAAAAACAGGGAATTTTTGTTTCTTTCCCTTGCAGTTTACTGAAATGGCAACGAGATTGACTTTGGAGCAAAGAAGAAAGGTTGCTGCATGGATGGACGTCTTTCAGTCACCCACGGTGGTTGGCAACAAATACAGAGAGCATTTAATCTGCGATCCACCTTCAAGATTGACCATTTACAGTGTTTACAACAAGTTCGTCAAAACCGGCGCAGTCGCTGATAATTACAAAGGGAATGGCAGTCGACCACGGACAGGCCGATCCCCTGCAAACATAGCTGTTACACAAGAAGCTTTATCACGTCGCCCAGGGAAATCAAATAGACAATGCAGCATAGAATGTGGTCTTCCCTGGGCAACGATGTAGAGAATCTTGAACAAGGACCTGGGAATGTAGACATATCTTTTGCAGACTGTGCAAACCTTATGTCCTGCAGATAAAGCCGTTCGTGTTGAGGCTTGCAAAATATTCTTAAGAGATGAAGAATTTGGAATCTGACACATGGGGTAATGACAAGGGTGGACATTAATAGAAGGCGAGTTGTGAGAAAGGGTGCGTGGCCGGGGGCGGAGTGAGGGGCACCCTGGGAAAAAAGGAGGCGAGAGGCAAAGTCCGAGGCTGCCGTGGGATCAGGGTCGACTGTCTTCACGCCGTCGCTATCTTCGCATCGCCATTTTCCAAGTGGTGGAGCCTGTGCGATTGCCGGCCACCACTTTCCACGCAGCAGAGCCCACTCCGTAACCAACGTCGCACGGGGGAGCAGCAGACCGGCCAAGGCGGTTGCCTCCCATCAGGGGGTCTATGGCAGTGGGAGACGATTGGGACTCCTTCATCAGCTGATTCGAGGCAGTATACTTGTCCGTCGCATGGACGGAAGACGAAGCTCTGCGGGGTTTGCCGATGACTCTCAATGACGACGCTCTCGCAGCGTTCTGAGCCATCCCAGCGGAAAAGCAGGCCACTCTTCGACAGGCGTACAGAGAAATGGCGGCCATCTTTGGTCCTCCATTCAACACGCCGAGGAAGTTCCTGCAGTGGAGGCGAGGGAAGGCCGAGATGCCCCTCGCTTACCGCAGCACACTGATGTCGCTTGGGCAGGCGGCTTACCTGCGAATGGATCAAGTGGCAATAGACTCCCTGACGATGGAAAAGGTGTTGGTGTTAGCACAGGAGATGGGGATCGTGCTGCCCGTCATCGAGGAGGTGGGTGGCCAGATGCCTGCAAGCCCACGAGAACATGAACAGGTGGACCCAGGTGGTGGTGTGGTCATGTGAGCCCGTGTCGGACGACCGCCCGATCAACAAGGAGCGCCGAAGGAGGATCCAGAGCTGGGGAAGGAGATGGCGGCGGCGCAAGGGTGGCCTTAACGGCGAGGGGACACCTCGCGACGACCTCGAGGTTGGGGTCCGAGGGAAGAGGCGACCCCTCCGCCGCACGGACCCTCCCTCTCCTGCTTTCGGTGCGGACAGCCGGGACACATGGTGCGGGGATGCCAGGATGACGCCCGGCCATCGACGACTTCACTGACATCCCCCGTCTCGCCGACGACCACTTCCCAGCCCCAACAGGCAAGTCACAACACACCGACACTCGGGCCCAAACCACCACCTCACGCATCTAGGCCTTCACGCATTCCTTCCGTCATTTTCAGATAGAGGCATGCGTAAGAGTGGGTAAATTGAGATGTCGGGGCCCATATTAACTTTAAAGACGCTGGTAGTGCCTTAGCTCTTGGGGACTGATTTTTTAGCAGGATGCCTCTAAAAAGTTTGACGGATCAAGGATGTGTCGAGATTCCGTCGGGACATCGGTTGTTCTTTTTGGATTCCCCATATATAAACACTGTGGCGAATGGTACAGTTCAGTCCTTGGCAAGGAAATCTAAAGAGATTCCGCCAGGCGTGCAAATGTTAGTCCTCTTCTGCTACCGCAAACGCCTTTAAAGGCGGGAGTGCTCCTTATACCATCTAACACATCGACCCGTGGGCGCAGACAATCCTTTGGGTGAATCAGGAACCATTTTTGCAGGTCTTGAATGTAGGTCTGGGCACAGCTGTGATATATTTAGTGAAGTTAAATTTGATATTCAGCGTACTTCCTTGTTGCAACACCACATCAAAACGGGCGACGCAGCTCCTATTCGGCAGAACTCATATCCTCATATCGGTTGAGTCCTGTCGAAAAGGAACATGGATAGCAGGTGGTGGAGGAAATGTTGGCGGAGGAATATAATTTCACCATCAACCAGTCCTTGGGGAGCCCCTGCGCTGTTGGTCAAAATACAGGATGGAAGCTTAAGGTTTTGCATCGACTTTCGTAAATAAAACAAAGTCTCAGTGGCAGATGCTTATCCGCTTCCACGGATGAACGATTCTCTGGACGAGTTAGCGCGCGCTCGGTTCTTCTCCACACTGGACCTATTGTTGGGGTTTTGGCAACTTCCCTTGGATGAGTCATCTAAACCGAAAACAGCATTCCGAACGCCTCAGGGACTGTTCCAATTTAATTGTCTTCTGATCGGATTGCATTCGGCACCTGCCATTTTCCAGTGACTTATGGAGTTGGTCCTGGCGGGACTCCTTCCTCATTTAATTAGATGACATCATCGTGTTTGCCGCACATTCGAGGAGCATTTGCAGAGGTTGCTGGCAGTGTTCTCCAGGGTACGGTCGGCTAATCTCAAAATGAAACCCGCTAAATGCCATTTGCTACAAACCTCAGTGTGATATTTGGGCCATATTCTTAGTGCAAAAGGAATAGCTACGGATCCCGACAAAATGGCATGCTTACGCGATTGGCCAACCCCCAAGTCGGTGGGTGAAGTGCGCAGTTTCGTCGGGTTTGCGTCATATTACCGAAGGTTCATTTCGCAGATCGCGACGGTTGCAAAACCTTTGCATGCCTTGACGGCTAAAAACCAAAAGTTAAAATGGGACAAAAGGAGGCCGCGTTCGTTGCACTGCAAGAACACCTTTCCAACGTGCCTCCTCTCGACTATCCGGAGTTTTCCCTGTCGTTCATACTAGACACTGATGCTAGGTGTTGTATGTGTTGGTTTTATGAAATTTTGATAAAAATAATAAAAATTAATAATTTTCAAAAAAATGCGCAAATCTCATTAATTATGTTAATGTCTGTATTAATATGCATAAATTATGATAATGCGTGTAATTATATGCATAAATTATGATAATCACGGAGATAATCGTAGTAATTTATGCGGATGCTTGCGATTATGTTAATGTGTGCAGTTGTGATAATTAAGCTTAGCTTCGTTTATCCAGTGTTATATCAATCAGGATAACACGATTATCATCGATTCATTTACCGATTATCCTAGTGTGTGTTATGATATTTTAGGTCTCCAGTTTCAGATCTCATCACAGGATACAGTTATCAAGAATAAGACAGTTTTGCATGGACTTGGAAGGAACACTCAATATGCTTCTGTGATAACAATGTTATTCTAACAAGCATGTGACATTCTATCATGCAGGTCAAACATGCGTCAATAAATTCATGAGCAAGATTATGCAATTAACGAAAATGGATGACAAAAACTTATGCATTTGCGAAATTATGCAATTACGAAAATGAATGACTAAAACATTTCTTATTCATGTAACTCGACGGCAGCAACTGCTTTGCACGATCAGTTGATATTGAACGCACCACCTCGAAATGGCAACCCTTTTTGAAACGCAAAGATAATTTTTTTTTTAAGTCTTATTCGTGTGCGTGCTGTGTGTGCGTTGTCCCCTCGTAATATTAATTGTGTCGTTAGCTTGTGTGGTGTAGGAGGATACAAACAGCGGCCAGAAGTTTTCTCTGGGTTGGGCGTGGCCGCCGCGAGCCTCTCTTGCGTGTCTCTGCTTGTGCGCTCTCTCTCTCTCCACTGCTGGATGACGAGTTGGCACGACGCTCGGTGACGCCCGGTGACGTCCGAGTCGTGCTGCTCTTGCGCTCTCTCTCTCTTTCCACTGCTGGATGACGAGTTGGCACGACGCTCGGTGACGCCCGGTGACGTCCGAGTCGTGCTGCTCTTGCGCTCTCTCTCTCTCTCTCCACTGCTGGATGACGAGTTGGCACGACGTTCGGTGACGCCCGGTGACGTCCGAGTCGTGCTGCTCTTGCGCTCTCTCTCTCTCCACTGCTGGATGACGAGTTGGCACGACGCTCGGTGACGCCCGGTGACGTCTTGTCTGTTCACACTGGTCGTTGGTCGGTGTGCCCTCAAACACACGGCGCATTCGATGGCGCTGTCCTCTTCCTCACAGCCGTTTGATTATGCTTTCTCCACTGCTTCGCGCTCTCTGCTTTGCACGCTTGGTCGACGCTTGGCGATCTCCGCCCTTTTACAGGTTGATTGCTTGTCGTCACTCGTCACTCTCTCTGCTCCGTGCTTCCCTTGTTCGTGCAGCTGCCAGCTTCACTCGCACTTAACTTCGTTCTGCGAGAAGCGACACCTGCTATCGGCATCGGTGTTTCGTTTCCTCACGACGTTCCGCCAGCCGGAGCACGGCTGAAACCCAGCCCCGACCCAGGTTGAACTCAGACTTCTGCGACTCGAACGACTCCTCCTCGTTCCATCACTTCTCGAGGCACAACCGCCCCAGCTCTCTCGCGAGCCCCCGTCGCAACGCTGCGTCACAAGCCGAGTTGCGAGACTGAGCGCGACTCGGACAGACTGCTCTCAGACTGTCACTTTAACGATGTCTCGTCGTCCCATCTCTCCTCGAGGCACGACTGCCACACCTCTCTTGCGAGCCCCATCGCAACACCGCGTTGCACGCCGAGTTGCGAGACTGAGCACGACTCAACCCAGACTGCCTGTTCGCTGTGTGCGCCCGTGCCTAACTCAAAACGTGACTTCCCTCTCTCTGCGCATTCCTTGCGAGCGGGCAACAAAACACAAACAGAGCGAGAAAAAGCAGACACCCCCGCGACCCCTCCTCGCGACCTTTCCTAACCCTCCAAGCATTCATGGGCCATCTGTTTGTGCTGCGGGGAGACAAAGACGGCCGTGTGTAACTCAAAACGTGAGCACCCTCTCCTCTCTCCGCGTCTCTTGCGAGAGAAAACAAACAGAATAAAAAAACAAATATCTTTGGAATGTCAGGCACCGATTCCCCCCTGTGACCTTTTTGCTCCCTCTTTGCTTGCCAGACCCCGCTGGAAGACAAAGGTGGCTGAGGAGATGTTTGCAATACATTTATGTGGTCATGTGTGTTACATTTATTCTTGAATTATATTTTATGAGTTCCTTCGGTCTTAGTATCGGGGTTATCATTCGTCTATGTTTAATGAATATTCGTAATGATCCTCGTCACATTATTATTTTGTGGCTTCGCCAAGTTTAGTTCTCCAGAGATTGGTGTTTTATTCTGAGTTATATTTTAATGTCCTGAGGTTAAGCGTAACTATGTTTCCACTTAAGCTTTCTGGAATTCGTACTCTTTAGTTTTTAGGAAGGTCGTGTAGGTAGGAAACATATACTAATAGTAAAAAAATTATTGTTTGTTGGTTAATTATCTTTGTTAAGTTTCTACTTTTCGGTAAGGAAAACGTTAAGAAAACGCGAGTTGCAACCGTTATTTACTCTGCACCTTATCTGTACATCTCCAGATGTCTTGGGAGGCTAGTCCATACATCTTTTGTCCATCTGGATGTCTATGACCTCTCTGTGACCGAATTCTCAACATTTTAACCACCCTCCATGTTTCATGGATTCCTGGTGTGCTTGTGGGGAGAAGTGAGTTGTTTTCATTGTTTAATAAAAAAAAAGATAAATAGATAAAATAAAAATATAATTAAAAAAAAAAAAATTTGAAATGTTCTTAATAAAAAAAAAGGGTATAGACACAACATAGTGACCTGGGCATAGGGGCTGTCCTGTCCCAGGTGAAGAAAGGGTAATTGCATACGGAAGTCGCGTTCTGTCACCCGCTGAGCAGCGGTACTGTGTTACCCGCAGGGAACTGTTGGCCATGGTGTACTTCATCCAACAGTACAGGCCTTATCTCTATGGCAGAGACTTTGTAGGTCACACGGACCATGCGGCCCTCCAGTACTCTCTGAGAGTGGACCAGCCTTTCAGCCAGCTCTTACGCTGGTTGGAGAAACTCCAGGAGTATTCATTTTGGGTAATTTACCGCAAAGGTATAAGGCACTGTAATGCTGACGCATTATCCTGCTTGCCTCTGAACGGAAGTTGTGCATGCTCGTCAGGCGCGGGCCGGTATAAACCACCTGCGGCTGGGTCACCGTGGGTCGTAGCGACTTTGAGTGACCTGCCATCAGCCGCGGTGGTCAAACATAGGGACAACACGTTTGGCCTCATGTATGCTGAATGGAGCCAGCTACAGATGGAGGATGTTTCCTTGTTGAACTTGCAGCGCAGCGCCGAAACTAACCAAAAAAACCCCAGGCCTAAGGGAGTTTCACGGTTCGTCCTTTGGGATTGCCTGCTGATGAGGTGGCAGGAGGTTTTGCAACATCTATGTATTATGGTCCCCACCTCCCTCCAAGGTAGGCCAATATGGGCAGTGCACAAAACTAAGTTGATGCACCTCGGGCATCGAAAAACTTTGCTAACCCTCCAACGGATGTCAAACGATGTCCACGATCTGATCAAAGGTTGCACACTGATTGCGCGCGCCACAAGCCACCATTGAAAAAGTCTCAACCCCCGTACAGTCCATCACAGTGTCCCGAATAAAATAATTGGTTGCGCTTGACATCCTGGGACCTTTTCTGGCTACGCAAAAGAGGAATAGATTTATCCTGGTTGGGGTGGAGTATTTTTCCCGGTGGCCAATGGCTTGGCCATTACCTGACCAAGTGGCTGCATCCATTGCCGATGCATTTTTGCACGGCTACGTGAGGGTCGGAATTTCTCATCCATGCTGCTACGTGAAGTGTGCAACGTTGCTGGGTACAACAAAGATTAGAATGTCACCATATCATCCTCAAACAGATGGTATGGTGGACCGCCTGCACAGAACCTTGACATCGATGCTCTGTCAGGCATTTAATGAGGCGCAGACATATTGGGACTTGCACGTTCCAGGAGTCTTGGCAGCATACAGGATGGCCCCACACGCCGCGACGGTATTCTCCCCATTTTTCCTCATGTGTAGAGGAGTAGTGGAGAGTGGTGGCGTCGTGTGCGCTGTCCGGTGCGGTGACCTCACGGGACGTGGGGTCGCACGCGCTGGGCAGTGCACGTGACATCACCCCTCCGAGGGTATATAAGGGAGACCCCGTAACGTAAGCGGGGTCACTATAGGAACGGGGATAGTAAACAGGGTGAAGAGGGAACCAGGGATAGTGAGAGGGATCAAATAGGGAGTCTGGGGAGAAGCCGGTGGTAGCCGAAGAGGTGCTTCTCTCTCCGGTCGGTGGAGTCGGCAGACTCCACGATCCGACACGAGAGAGAGACCGGAGCTAGCCGGCAGGGACCCAGACTCAGAGTAGGACCCCTAGCCCCTGGGAGTTGTGTACCCTGTGTAGTTTTGACCAAGAGTAATAAACCCTGGCGGAAGCCCCTAACCATACCTCCGTCTCCGAGTACGTCCGTCGGTAGCTTCTCTACAACTGGTGTCAGAGTGTCTGCACTGCTGCTACAATGTTTACATCGGGAGCGGAGCGCAAGAACCCAGCGACGGGACGATCGGAGGATGAAGACGGCGGGGAGGAGGCTTCGGCAGTGACCCCGGAGTCCGGGGCTCCGGTGACAGGCCCCGAGAAGACGACGGGCGGGGGTGCCAGCTCGCCGCCACCACCGCTGGAGACGGGGAGCACCCCTGCAGACCTGCTGAGGCAGCTCCTGCAGGCGATCGCGCAGCTTTGCGCCCGTCTCGACATCGCGGAGGCGAAGTTGGGTCCTCCCGGTCCGCACTCGGGATGGGAGCAACTGTCAACTGCCGGGACGCCGCGAGAGGCGGCCGCCATCTTCGCCGCGACGCCCCAGCTGGCTATTTTGCCTGCGACGTCGCCAGCGGCGGCCATGTTGGTTGGGGCGCCTCAGGCGGCCGCCATTTTAACTGCGACGCTGCAGGTGGCGGCCATTGTTCATGCGACGCCGCACGTCGGCGCCATGGCTGCCATGGCAACTGCGACGCCGTTGTCCACCGTGGGTGCCGCCGCGACTTCGCGCCACACCGCGCGCGCGGGGTCTGCCAGCGGCGATGCCACAGCTCCGCACCATGCTGCGCCCGCCGGGGGAGCCCCAGGTACGTCCGGGGCTCCACACCTCGCCGCACCACGGGAGTTGCCGAGGGTGCCGCCGTGGTTCCGGCCATCGCCGCGCTGGCGGGGTACGCTGAGGGTGTCGCCGTGGCCCCGTGCATCGCTGCCGCGGCTCCTCACGATGCCGCGCCGCGGAAGTTGCCGCGGTTCCGAGCATCGCCGTGCCTGCGGGGTTTGGCGCGCCCGCCACCGCGGCTGCTATAGTTGCCGCGGCCGCGGGGTGGGCCGAGGGTCACGCCGGGGCACCGCACCTCGCTGTGCATGCGGGGTTTGCCGCCGGCGACGCCGCACCAGGCTGCTATTTTGCCTGCAGCGATCGCGGTGGGGGCCGCCGGCGACGACGCGGCCCCGCCCGCACCTCGCGGTGCCTGGGCGTTGCCATGCCGACGCCGCGGCTCTGCATCTTGCCGCGGCATGGGCAGCAGGAGCCGCCGCTCGGGCCGGCGCGCGCCTGGCAGGAGCTGCGTTGGGCTGCTGGGCTGCTGCGGCTCTCCCGGGGCCTGTCACTAGCTGGCACGGTGCCTGCCCTGGCGATTCGTGCCACATGGGGAGGCGTGCGCTCTGTTGATGGCCTGTGGAAACGCTGCCGTCGGCCTCCAGCCCTCATCGCTCAATTGTGTTATGTTGGCGTGTTTTGTCTAAGACTGCCCAATTGTCCGTTTTGGTGTGTTTTGTCTGGGCTGCTCAATTGTTCAATTGTTGTTTGTTGGTGTGTGTTGTCTGGGCCATCGGGATTCCGCCTTTGTATTGATGGCAGCGCGTGATGAGAGTTTCAAAGTTTTGAAATTTGATTGATTGTTGTCATGCTGCCTGGATGTTGTCGGTTGGTTGTGAATATGTTGGTTTGTGGTTCTGGGACTCCTCTACTTTTATATTGTTTACAGCCGAGTCGGCTGAATTTTTTTCACAGGGGGGGGTGATGTAGAGGAGTAGTGGAGAGTGGTGGCGTCGTGTGCGCTGTCCGGTGCGGTGACCTCACGGGACGTGGGGTCGCACGCGCTGGGCAGTGCACGTGACATCACCCCTCCGAGGGTATATAAGGGAGACCCCGTAACGTAAGCGGGGTCACTATAGGAACGGGGATAGTAAACAGGGTGAAGAGGGAACCAGGGATAGTGAGAGGGATCAAATAGGGAGTCTGGGGAGAAGCCGGTGGTAGCCGAAGAGGTGCTTCTCTCTCCGGTCGGTGGAGTCGGCAGACTCCACGATCCGACACGAGAGAGAGACCGGAGCTAGCCGGCAGGGACCCAGACTCAGAGTAGGACCCCTAGCCCCTGGGAGTTGTGTACCCTGTGTAGTTTTGACCAAGAGTAATAAACCCTGGCGGAAGCCCCTAACCATACCTCCGTCTCCGAGTACGTCCGTCGGTAGCTTCTCTACACATGTATGGGAGAGAAAACGAACCCCCCATTGAGGACCAATTGGGTATGGCCTCCGGAACAAAGAGAAAAGCCATGCCCATTCCCCTGCAGGTTACGCTGGGTCGTATCTATGAAGGTAGAAGTGGCTAGAGAAAACACTGCCAAGGCGCAAGCTGCTAATGAAAAGAACGAGGGGCGGTATGAGCATGTGTTTCCATGGGCAATCGGGGACAGGGCATGGTTATACTGCCGCTGGGTATGTCCCCTAAGTTACATTGGCCATGGCGAAGTCCCGTCGACATGGTAGAAGTCAAGCGGCCACAGTGTGTGAGAATTCAGATGGGACACCGCCGTTGGTTTTTCACTCGTTGCACCAGTAACCATATGTTCATCCCCCTATAAACAGCTCACCCCCAAGCCCTGTACGGCCGATGTTTGATGTGTTTGATGAGCCGGGGCAATCGACCAAGAAAATTGTGCCTAAGGAAAAATGCATTGTGCCGCCCACAGTTTCCAAGTCCCTGAAGTCTGGGGAATCACAAGAAGCCGCCACGTGCGATGGACCGCTGGCTGGAGCCTGGTCAAATTCTTCCGAAGAGTCCAGAAATGAGCCCACCCCTTCAAGGCTTTTGTGCGAGCCCCCATTCCCCAGAGGCACAAAAATCTTGCACAGAACGATGGCCCAGTGTCAAGGACCCGGTCAAAGTGTTTGGGATTCAGCCAAGTAGATCTCCCCGGGTCATTGCGGGTTGTTTTTTTGTATGTGCAGTTCGTTTACCCTAACGATCGTCAGGCGTTGGGTTATTTTTATATATATGCAGTTCTTCTGCCCTAATCTTTGTCGGATGTCGGGTATTTTTTTAAAATTATTATTACGCGGTTCTTCTGCTCTAACGCTGTAAATTGTTATTAAGAGTCGAAACGGCAGATTTTTTTTTAGAAGAGGGGGGGGGGTGATGTAGAGACAGTGCGGGTGCAGGGACAATGCGTTGCTTCGTGGTCACGAGGAGTAATTATTACAGGGGTGGACATTAATAGAGGGCGAGTTGTAAGAAGGGGGGAACCATCTGGGAAGTTCAAGAACGGGCTAGAGAGTTCCAGAAAGGGGGCATGGCCGGGGACAGAGTGAGGGTCATGCCGGGAATAAAAGAAGGCAAAAGGCAAGGTTCAAGGCTGCCGTGGGATCGGGGTCACCGGTCTTCACGCCGTCGCTGTCTTTGCATCGTCGCTGTCTTCGTGTCGCTGTCTTCACGTCGTCGTTGTCGTTGCTGTCTTCGCGTCGTCGCCACTTGCGTGCCATCCCTGGCCCAAGTTATCTGCGTGTCATCCCTGACCAAGTTATCTGCGTGAAGCGCCCTAAATAAGAAATAAAGAAACCCTCTACAATTCGTGTTATCCAAGTCATTACGTAAGTGTCAACATTTTTTTGAAGCACGCTGTACTAAAATATCTAGGAAGCAACGCTGAGTCATAAGACTCTTTTTTTCAACAGGATCCTGCATTAGGTATTTATTGAAAACTATTTTCAGTCAATAAAAGATCAGTGTTATCCAAATGGGAATAAACCTGAGCACCCTGAGAAACCCCACGCATGTGAGGGGGCAACACTCTATCCATTACAAATAGAAACCGATGGCGATTAGTCCACTTACTGTACTGCCTTCTAGCCAGGGTATGGCACCTTCTTGACACCCACAGAAAGGGAGTTTCACAACATCTGTGCCGATACACGAACCCTCCGACTCCACCGTGCAGGATTAGAGGCCACATGCATAGCCACCACAACCTGGCTAACAAACTGTCATCAAAACAAGTGTTTAATGTCTCAATTATTGTTTCAGCTCATCGGTGACAAGATGATAAAAAAAGTGTGCATTAGATACTTGTGCAATGTGAGGATATATCTGGGTTGCTGATGGATCACACCTCGTTACGATGATTGGCTCTACCGGTCCTGGCCCATAGCCAATGGGGGGGAAGTCTAGGGGCGTGGCCCTGACGTAATGGGAAGGTGACATCTGTAAGTAGAGGATTTGATCTGCTGGCTTTAGCCACAGCCAATGGGGGGACAAGTCAGGGGCGTGGTCCTGGGAACGTACGATGGAGTCTAAAATATTCCATAGAGGTTAACCAGGATTGGTGGAAAGATACCACGTGACACGGGTATTAAAAGGGGTGGAGACGGACAACACGTGGTCAGATCTGGAACGAACGGAGGGTGAGGCCACGCTGGAGCGGGGTCCAGGCTGCCACGTGGCCGCGCGTGTCTCTCTCTCTCTATCCCTCTCACGCTGTCTGTCAACATCGTGAAGGAGTAAGATAGGAGTGTTGTGAAAGAAAGACAAATAAAGACCGAATTCCAGAAGTCGCTTCCACGACCTTTATTACACTTGCACACATGAGAATTACTCTGTTTAGCTGTGTAAGGGTGGTGGAGAGTCTTAATAACACAGCTTTGATTAGACTTATGTGGTTGAACCCAAAAATCAACTATGAATCGTAACAATGGCTGTGAAAGCCTACTTGTTTTCGTTATGCAGGTTCTTACCTTGACAAACGACACTCTGTTGGGAGAGATGGTTAGCTTATTCCTCAAGCTGGACAGGAGGTCCGGTGGAACTTTCAGTGATGTGCAGCCAAATGGAAACTCATTGTTGCTGTTAAAAATGAAAACCAGACAAAACCACGACAATGAGAATGCAACTGTGAAGTTGAAAAAAATGTGAGGGAGTCATGTTCGCAGTGGTGTACAACAATCACAGGATACCAAGTCAGCATTTATAGCGATGGTGACAAGTCGTTTTTTTAGGCTGATGTGCTAAAATAGCTCTACATCCATTAATCAAAAATTTAGATATAGTCTACTTCAGTGGAAACATCTCAGACATTTGCAACATCACTCCTACATCCCTCAAATGGCTCAACAACCTCCACATCGACATGGAACGTTGCTAATCACCCGCCCCTACGAGAGAAGAATTGTACTTCACCTGTACTGTTCTCTATTCAGCACTGCACATTTCCTGTCAGGTTATGCTTTGTATTTAACAGATTAGCAAGTGCTCAACACTCAAAATGGTCATATATAAATAATAGCGGGAAGTACCCGGCATTTCCCAGACGAAAAAGACACACACAGATCGACTTAGACACACACACATAGACATCGACCCACACACACACATGGACCTACACGCACACACATATGGACTCAAACACATACATCGAGTTACACACACACCTCGACTTACACAGCAATCCCCGATGATGCCACAACTAGAGCAATTTTCTCCCTCTGGCGAACTTTAGCCAGGAGCAGGTTGAGAACAAAGTTCTTCCCAGTACCGCCAGGTGCATCAAGGAAAAAAAGCCTCCATTTTTAGTCTCAATGTCTTCCAAAAATTTCGTGTAGGCTTCTCTTTGTGCATTCATCAGTTTTGGTTTATTTTCCTCAATAAATTTAAGAAGCTGTAAACCACCATAGGATATTTCACGTAGGATTTCATGAGCAAGGGCATGCAGGTTGTCCCTGTAGGGTGTTCGTATTCCCATAGACGTGAGGTCTTTTCCACCAATGGAGTGCAGTTTGTCCTCAATGAGGATGAGGGCCTGCTTAAAGATGACATAAGAAAAGGTGACGTTGAGGTTTGGATTTTCTCGTTGAGCTCTGTAGAGGATGCCCTCACTCATGGCCTCTTTGTATTTTTCCCAGAGCCCAATGGGGTTAGATGGGCTGCAAAGTTGAAGATGCATGCAGAAGAGCAATCTCAGTTGGGAAGGGGACCAAGAGACGATTTTGTTATAGCTTAATCAAGATGCTGATAATCCTAAAGAATTGCACGAAGATTGGAAGCTTCCCTGTATGTTGGCAGAAAACTCCTTGCACTGTTTTGAGGTCTTGGAAAGGTTTTGGCACTTTGACAACATGGATAAGCATTCGGAGAAAGTAGCACTCCTGATTGTTGTTATGAACTGTGTAGACTCTTATTAAGGCATCAGATTCACCGTCAGCAGGACATTGCTTCCATTATTTTTTAAGCAGTCCATGTATAGTAGGAGGGAACTGAATGGTAGAGCAGTTTGGCAGCAAATGGGTGACTTTGGCACAAACCAAAGAATGTCATCAGGGTAGTATGTAGTGGAGCCAGGGCTTGTTGTTGGGCATTTCCTTCGGTGAAGTAGATGCGTTGACCTTTTTCGAGGTCAGCTGCCAAATGGACGACTGTGGGGGAACGTTCATGGATGGAAGAGCCAAGATTTGTCCAAATGGGCTCATTGTTGCTGATGTATCTTCGTTAAAGCTAATTTAGACTTTGCCCCTCTATTTTGTAAGGCAAAGACAGGCATGTCAGAGCCCTTGATGATGTATTGGCAAACATTTGATGGCTTTCACAGAATTGCAGAATTCGACAATAAAGTGGGCCTGGAAGATCTTGCACAGAAGAGAGCAGTAGGGAACGATCCACTGGTTGTTAACCTTCATTACAGAATTAGTGCCAGGTCTGAGCGTTGTATAAAATCCACCATGCTCAGTATTTCTGCGACGATATAGAGGATAGGCATCATGGCCCGACTGAGTGTCTTTCAAGAAGTTGTGTGGATAATTCTTGGTACACCTGCGGTCTTGCATATGTTGAGGTGCATATGAAGACTCGGAGGCAGATCTTCAGAAGGGGCTTTCGCGAGATGTTTATTAAGGGCTTACGCCTGTGCTTTATTAAGGGAATAACACTCGTCCCCAGGGGTAAGGGTCCTATGCTCGGTCCTTCACCTAGACCCACGGGAGGCATGACGTCACCGCAATGGAAGGTGCGAATGACATCACATCCTGTGACGTCAGCGCACCTGAAGGCGAGCATGACGTAATGTCCCCGACTACTCCTCTACACATAGATGGCGAATTTGGATTGAACTGCCCACATGGGCCATGGACTTTTTGCTTGCAGACCACATCAAAAAAGGCAGGGTCTTGATGGGGGTTAGGTAGCTCAGCACTGATAACTGTGTCAATGTTTGAGCATGAGGAAGACGACGTTTTTGCCACTGAATGGTATGCAAGTTACTGCTTGTTTTTCCAAAGACGCTGCCTTCGTTAGTCTTAATAAGCCTAATGAGGTCATCAACTTTGAGTTTAAAGACCCTTGCTAGGATGTCATGTCTGTCTGTTGGCTTTTTGTTTGGATAAAGCTCAACCTGGATCTCCTTCTATCTCGTATTGCAAGTGAAGGTGATAAAGAGTAATCGGGCCTGCCATTTTGGCTGATGTACATCATGGCATCCTGAGTCTTCTCATGCATATGTAGTGAGTCCACTGAGTCGCAGACGTTGTCTTGGGAGCAACACTTTTACATCAACTCAACACAACATAACGTAACTTACACTCGAGTGATGAACGCCCATCTAACCACGCTACGGCAGAACTAGACACGGTCCCGCTATCCCGGTCCGGACCACGAGCTGGGTCCCGGACCGTGTGGCTAGAGGCCTGTTCACCCCGACGTGGATCTTCATTCACCAACAGTCAATAATCCCGAGCCCTTCACGGGGCCCCCTTTATATCGGCCCGGGCTGGGGCTGGCTCCGCCCCTCGCCCCGCCCACCTTCGAGATCTCTCAAGCTCCTTCTTGAAGGCTCCCGAGAGCTCCTCTATACCGTGTGACCACCCAGCGGCCCACGTCTACAGGTGGCCCTCCTCCAATATCATCCGGTCACATGTCAGCAGGTCAACCAGCGTATTATGCCCCAATGTAACCCTGGCTGGCTGACACTCTCTCTCGCTCCCTCACTGGAAGCCCGCACCGCACGCTGTACGTGGTGCTTCTGCACTAACCAGCGCTCACCCAAGCCCCGCTAGGGCTGGTACTACGCCCAGTAACCGGGCTGCACATAATGACAACATATTATCCGCCGTGGCTTCGCAAGCCCGGCACCACACAATGACATTCACAGTCACTACACATGCATCTTGGTCCAGCTGTGAAGGATGAAGGCAAAATAACTAATCTGCCCACATTCTGAGCATTTGCATATCCGTCGATAGCGTCCCTGAGATGAGCATACTGGTGTACCCGCAGGCGTTTTTGATTCAGTTGAATGTAAAGAAGGCGCTCACACTCTCAATTTTGGAATTCTCATCGACAACATACTGGTGAAAGAGGTTGGCGCACCGTAATATGTGGTTTCCTCCTATTTTGTCCATGATCACAAAGGAATAAAAGTCTTTAGAGGAAAAAGTTGTGTGAGGATGTCTTTGTCCTGTAGCTTAGATAATTTGAGGAATCTGGACATGGTACCCATCTTGGCCTTGCGACAGTAAAATGTGGTATTGTAGGGCATCATATGCTCTGTTTGTCTCAGAAAATCTTTTATAGTGTTGTCTTGGTATAAAAGCACAATGCCTCTATTACCATGTTCCTCACCCACCATAAGAACAGCAACCTCAACAAAAGTCGGGGCATTGAACCTCCCTGCGTGCTGCCCGCTTTGGTGGAAAGAAAAGGTGCAGTACGCCAAATTTTAAATGGTTGATTTTTGCAGCAATGTAACAAAATGATAGACGAAATGTAATCGCCTGTAGCTACGAAAGTCCAACGTATTTAGCGGTATAACATAGCAATCAGCATCACAGTACTACATATAAAAAGGTGTGATGAGAGCAATCGAAACTATATAAATGCATTGAAGAAAGAAGCTAATATAAGTCAACATTATAGAGCAGCAGTGCGCACAGTTAAGAAGCAGGCAACAGTCTAGATTATAGACTTCCAGTACGCTGACTCAATTACATAAGCATTGCTACAATCAACATAATAAGCTGGAAATACGGTCAGCAGCTTAAAAAGCAGGATACAGTCTACATGAAAGGCTGGCAGTACACCGAGCGAGGTAAAGAAGCAGGCAACAGATTATAGACTGGCATACACTCATCCTGCCCTAAAGCAATATTAAGAGTGTAGATAATAGACTGCCAGTGCACTGATGTCAATTAATAAGCAGGCAACAGGCCACATTACAGACTGGCAGTACACTGGCGCTGCTTAATAAAAACACACCTAAATAATTTAATATTTAGCAACTTTACTTGGAAATAGTAGTTGTCTACCCACAAACATTACTATTGTAAGATTTGCAAACTTATTTTTATAATAATAGTTTTCTATGTACGTGAGTGTAGCGAACGAAGCAAGAAATTAATACCTAACATTGGCGTAGTGAGGCCTAGTCCCATGCAGAGCCCACGGCCTCAACTAGATTGCCCAGCTGGCCGAGGTGGCACCTTGCAGGCTGGGGGCTGGGCCGCTACCCCCGCCCGTGCTACAATAATACTAAGCGCTATAATATAAATATCTACAGATTATATAGTAGTAATAACTGCACGCATTGGGGTGGGGGGGGGGGGAGAGGAGGACATCACACTGTAAAGAATAAACGTCCGTGTTGTGTATTTTTAAAGCATTTTTCACGCAAATGATCATTTTTGGCGATCGTGTGTGCGTTGCTAGGGGCAACACCTGTCAGCGTTTTGCGCATTTCGCAAATTGGTGCTTTGTTCCGTGCCGAGTGGCGAAAGTAAATAAATTAAAATCGCACAAAATCGATAATTAAACTCATTTAAAGGTGACGGACGTGAAAAAGGAATAGCGCTTGCCAACCGCGGGTCTTACGGCGTGGTACCTGGCACATTTTTTTTTACGTAAACCCCACCTCTTGAGAGCCAAATCCCTCGCAAGCGCGTGAACACACTCAGATAGACGGACACACAGACAAAAAATTACGTTTATAGGTAAGATATTCTGTATCCGAATTATTTTCCTTATTTCCTCATTTACAAGCAGTGAATTGGTGAGAAGCTAGAAACTTAGGTTTCATAAAATAACTAAACATTAAGCATAACACAACAAGCCTAAGTAATTATACATTCATTTGAGATACACTTACAAAAGTTTTTAATGCAGTTCACATTTGAACCATAGAACATTTTACAAGCAAGGTATACAGTGAGGGAAAAAAGTATTTGATCCCCTGCTGATTTTATATGGTTGCCCACTGACAAAGAAATGATAAGTCTATAATTATAATGGTAGGTTTATTTAAACAGTGAAAGACAGAATAACAACAACAACAATGCAGAAAAACGCATGTCAAAATTTTTATAAATTGAATTGCATTTTAATGAGGGAAATAAGTATTTGACCCCTCTGCAAAACATGACTTAGTACTTGGTGGCAGAACCCTTGTTGGCAATCACAGAGGTCAGACGTTTCTTGTAGTTGGCCACCAGGTTTGCACACATCTCAGGAGGGATTTTGTCCCACTCCTCTTTGCAGATCTTCTCCAAGTCATTAAGGTTTCGAGGCTGACGTATGGCAACTCGAACCTTCAGCTCCCTCCACATATTTTCTATGGGATTAAGGTCTGGAGACTGGCTAGGCCACTCCAGGACCTTAATGTGCTTCTTCTTGAGCCACTCCTTTGTTGCCTTGGCCGTATGTTTTGGGTCATTGTCATGCTGGAATACCCATCCACGACCCATTTTCAATGCCCTGGCTGAGGGAAGGAGGTTCTCACCTAAGATTTGACGGTACATGGCCCCGTCCATCATCCCTTTGATGCAGTGAAGTTGTCCTGTCCCCTTAGCAGAAAAACACCCCCAAAGAATAATGTTTCCACCTCCATGTTTGACGGTGGGGATGGTGTTCCTGGGGTCATAGGCAGCATTCCTCCTCCTCCAAACACGGCGAGTTGAGTTGATGCCAAAGAGCTCCATTTTGGTCTCATCTGACCACAACACTTTCACCCAGTTGTCCTCTGAATCATTCCGATGTTCATTGGCAAACTTCAGACGGGCATGTATATGTGCTTTCTTGAGCAGGGGGACCTTGCGGGCGCTGCAGGATTTCAGTCCTTCACGGCGTAGTGTTACCAACTGTTTTCTTGGTGACTATGGTCCCAGCTGCCTTGAGATCATTGACAAGATCCTCCCGTGGAGTTCTGAGCTGATTCCTCACCGTTCTCATGACAACTCCTTGAGGTGAGATCTTGCATGAAG
The DNA here is from genome assembly GCF_015708825.2 of Lethenteron reissneri. Classification (NCBI taxonomy): domain Eukaryota; kingdom Metazoa; phylum Chordata; class Hyperoartia; order Petromyzontiformes; family Petromyzontidae; genus Lethenteron; species Lethenteron reissneri. The sequence goes on from NC_083800.1 coordinate 15,239,334, forward strand.
CCCCAGGCCGAGGGAGATTGATAGTTCTTTTGTGTTTCTTCCATTTGCGAATAATCGCACCAACTGTTGTCACCTTCTCACCAAGCTGCTTGGCGATGGTCTTGTAGCCCATTCCAGCCTTGTGTAGGTCTACAATCTTGTCTCTGACATCCTTGGAGAGCTCTTTGGTCTTGGCCATGGTGGAGAGTTTGGAATCTGATTGATTGATTGCTTCTGTGAACAGGTGTCTTTTATACAGGTGACAATCTGAGATTAGGAGCACTCCCTTTAAGAGTGTGCTCCTAATCTCAGCTCGTTACCTGTATAAAAGACACCTGGGAGCCAGAAATCTTTCTGATTGAGAGGGGGTCAAGTACTAATTTCCCTCATTAAAATGCAAATCAATTTATAACATTTTTGACATGCGTTTCTCTGGATTTTTTTGTTGTTATTCTGTCTCTCACTGTTCAAATAAACCTACCATTAAAATTATAGACTGATCATGTATTTGTCAGTGGGCAAACATACAAAATCAGCAGGGGATCAAATACTTTTTTCCCTCACTGTATACAGGTAACAAGCTGAGATTAGGAGCACTCCCTTTAAGAGAGTGCCCCTAATCTCAGCTCGTTACCTGTATAAAAGACAACTGGGAGCCAGAAATCTTTCTGATTGAGAGGGGGTCAAATACTTATTTCCCTCATTAAAATGCAAACCAATTTGTAACATTTTTGACATGCGTTTTTCTGGATTTTGTTGTTGTTATTCTGTCTCTCACTGTTCAAATAAACCTACCATAAAAATTATAGACTGATCATTTCTTTGTCAGTGGGCAAACGTACAAAATCAGCAGGAGATCAAATACTTTTTTTCCCTCACTGTAATACAACCCACCCTTGGCTGCAGAGCAGAATACAAGCAGACACCACATCAAAGGTGGGAGGATGCGGCGCTGACCTCATTAAACCCTTCAGTCACCCGTCTTGCCCATATACCCCGAGAACACCAAACCGTAACACTACTGTCTCCGAGAGCATGCGGCAAGGTTCCACGTGTTGATGGGAGCAGTGATGTTGTTAATGCTGCAGAGGTTTGCGGATCGAATCCGGCAGGTCGTCCTGTTAATACCAAGAGTGTAACAACCGTCGTAATGCTATGCGCTGACTGCTTCACAGTGGATATGACACATACTGTGAAATCAATCGAAGACAGCAGGCCATCGTGTGCCAGTGTCACATCAATTGGGATTACACACCAAGAAATGTTGTCCCCCGCTGTAAACCACTACAGGGTTTGCGTGAGAAACATAGGGCATTCCTTCGTGAAAATAAAACTTGGACTGCAAGAATGGCATGAAGACTATGCGTATTCATTATTTGAAGCAACAATGATGAAAAGCCGTGCTATCTTGATGGTGGTGAAACGGGGACAGTAACAGTGAATGGCAATGCATCTTTCCCCACGCTCCGCCCGGCGGGCCAACACAGCATGGGATCCACTGTTTGCCACTGGGGCTCGTTGGCATTGAAATCAATAGTAGTCATCTTACTAGAACTAGAACATCAGTGAACATGGGCCCTCCAGGGAAGCCTCACCGAGTCTTAAGAAATTATTTCATAAGGGTCCTGCTAAGTTTTTGCAGTAGGGGCCAACGTTGTTGCATGTGGTCCCATTCGAGTAATTTGCAGTTAATTATTCAGAATTGATATGTCTGGCCAATATCGGTTACAAAACATGTTTGTTTAGCTATGGAAGTAAACCAAAGAGGCACGAGTGTTCCCTCTGCGCCACCCCGTGCCAATAGTTGTGTGAGAACCATATTCGTGTGGGAAACGTTGCAATGTGGCCCATGAAGTGGTGTCTCATCATTAGCTGCAGCGGTGTCATGAGAGTGACTCACGTGCCCAGGTGCTCCACCCTTCCCAGGCAGGTCGAGTAGCAGTAGTTGTAGGCGATGATGATCGATGGATAGAGAGACTGGAAGTCAAGGACGAGCACTGGGCTGCTGTAGAATCGTGACTCGGGCTCCATCACCAGCGGCAGGCACTCAGCAGCTCGCATGTGTGCGCGCTGCTGCACGCTAGGAGACACTGCGATGTAGTTCAGCGGCTTTGCTACTCGCAGCATCATGGACTCCACACGAAACTGACAGACACAAAGCCAACAAAGCAACGCAGAAGATGCAACAACAATTCTACGATTATTGTATGATTACCCTTGTTTGCTCAAGAAAGCCTCACTGAGTAACAAGCCTCTTTTTCAGGTGGGTTATGCCAAAGTGTTTGCAGCAAGGAGTGATGTTGCTGTGCGTGATCCAAATTAAATGTTTTGCGGATGATTTTCAGTATTGGGATGTTTGGCCAATGGGGGGCCCATAATCAAAAGCTGCTGTTGCCGCTGCAGAAGCCTTACCTGGGATCCTCGAGACAGAACCTCATGGAACTGGATTCCAAACAATCTGGCCAATTCGCTCGTTCTGCCAATAAAATCCAACTGGTTCAGCAATTTAATATTCCCAACAACACGGCAGACATAATAGTCAACCATTTTCCACCTGCAGCACACAATATAGAAATAGCTGTGAGGTTAACCTTTAACCACCAGCAAAGGATACAAAACAATAAAACAAATGTTTGCATATTTTAAAAGCAATACAAACTGTAAAAAACAAGAGCAAACCTGAAAGGACCGGTTTTGTTGTCGAACCAATCAGATAGTGTGCGGAAGTTGAACAGTGGGTATCTCTGGTGCAACACATGATACGCCACATTCTCGAAGGAGTATATGTTCAGCGTGACCTGACAACAACCACACATGACAGGGATTCTCATGAAACGTCACTTGGTGACATCAGCATGTTCAATAGAACTCAGAATATATATTTAAACTGCTCTGATCATTAACTACACAGTAGAACATGAGCTCATCTGAAGCTGTGAAATACAAGACCATTGTAGTCTACCTTGATCCTGAGGTGCTAAGAGGGGGAGGGAATAGAGAGGAGACTGTGTGATTATAAGGGGTGGCTATTATGGAGGCAGGTGTGACCCATGCCCACTGCCTCGATCTTTCCTGGCCATGACCGTTATCAAAGATACAGGGGTAGTCATCAATAAATTATTAAATAAAAGTTTTGGTAGCACTCCTGCGTTTTTTCCTTGGTTCCACTGCGTGATCCTCTTTTTTTGTCAGCTGCAACACGACTCGCTCTCGCTTCCAACACCGGCCAACATGCACACAATAACTTTCTGATGGGGTGACAAGGTTCTAAAACGACATCTGTTTATTTGTACGGCTCCCAGCACAAAAGTACGCCAACGGACCTGTAATATCAACGTTCTGGCGTCAAGACTGGCCCTCAATACAGGCCTCCCTCTCATCAACATCCCTTATCCAGTGGCCACGTGACTCTGCAATGACGTAAATATATTTAAACATTAATTAAAATTCCCTGTACATATATAAAATATAATTTCTAATGTCATACTAATCATAACTATCCTTGATAATACTATGCTTTTCCGACCTTTACTTTGATTAATAATGTAATGCGGGCGTAAACGGCCTCGCGGATATGACGTCACGGGGGGAGGGGTTAGGTCACGTGAGAGAAAGGGGTGAGGTCTTAAGGGAGAGATACCGGAAGAGACGGGAGAGAGTTGGGAATAGAGACAGAGAGAGGCCACGCAGGGCGGAGGTTGGAGAGTGACGAGATCGCCACACACAGTAAGACTCGGCACCGTCGGCCAGCGGTGACCGAGCACGGAGGAACGGGGAGCAGCGGTGGAGCTGCATCGGAGTGGAGAGAGGCTACGGGAGCGAAGGCAGCTGTCGAGCTGCCAAGCGGGGAGGCTCTGAGCGAGGGCCGTGTGGGACAAGTGTAAAGAACCCAAATAAAGGACAACGGAGACAGACCCAGTGAACGAGTCCTTTATTACAATAATACACCTATTCTACCTTTCAGTTGAATTACCACTAATCCTATCTATGATTAAATTACATAACCTCTCCAGACTACGATTTACAATGTTATACCTATTCTATCTCGCATTTACAAGACTATGTTAATCCTATAACAATAGGGTTTACCCTTTTTGGCAATAAAACAGGTGTCAAGATGTTAAAACACCAAACAGAATCCTTATTCAAGGAATCCTGTCTGCATTAACTACACATACTTATGGTGAACATGCAAACAAAAAAACATACTCTCATAATATATGCATTGTCTTTAAAACGAATTGGTCCACACCAGAGACAGCTTTCTTTTGAGCCTAGTCTCAAAGTGTTAGTCCAGAGAACGCCAAAAGGCAAACAGCACAAAGACAATGCACTATCAGGGCATTTATAGCTCGGGTTGAGCAGCTACAATATGGGACCTTTCTTGCCAGTATATTAAAATATAACAATAGGTTTTACCCTTTCTTGCAATAAAACAGGTGTCAAGATGTTAAAATACCAAACAGAATCCTTATTCAAGGAATTATGTCTGCATTAACCACATGTACTTGTAGTGAACATGCAAACAGGGAACGCCAAAAGGCAAACAGCACAAAGACAATGCACTAATCAGGGCATTTATATGCCAGAAAAGATAAAACCTATTGTTATATTTTAATACTGGAGGAAGATACAAGCTGGAAGACAGTCACGAAGCCTAGGGTCCCTTATTGTGTAATCCATAGTAGAGTTTCTTATGGTGTAATTCATAAAAGTGGTTATTCTTATAGTCTTGTCGTCAGAGTTATTACATTAATATTCGAATAAAGTACCGTACATTCACACTTTCATAAAATGCACACCCATTGCCAACGTCATTTCTGACAACATTCATAAAGTTTGTACCTAGATAAACAACAGTTCAGTACTGTATGACACTGTAAGTAAAGACCAAAGTACATAAATGCATTGGACAACTAATTTTCCACTTGTATTTCTCCTATTTTGACCTATTTTTAAACAAAAAAACATGTGTAGTGTATTAAATACTGTACCAATTAAGGGGAAGAAGCGAATATTGACCACACTGATTTCCCCATTCCCAGACGTAGTCCGTTGTTTCGGGAAAAGTCCATTGTTGTCTGATCTTCAGACAAAACTCTGATTCAGCAGATTGTCCTTTAAATCCGAGATCCGTTGAATGGGGTCTGTTATTCCGAGGGTTTACTATACTAGGATCTTAATCAGTACTATAGTAATCATTGCAGAGCTTATCTAAACAAGACTTTATAATATTATTTGTATTAATCAATTAAGCAACAAATAACAGTGTAATATAGCAGCACCAACTGGCGACCAGGAGTAGAGGGGAAGATATGGGGCAATGGACATGGAAGGGATAATAACTGGGCCAAGGGTCATTCAAGGGATCCATCTTTAAGCTCCCAGAACCAGAACCAGCTAGATGGTTCCAGAAGGGGAGTGTTGCCAGGGCGGGGCCCGGCCCCGCTGGAAGGATAAAAGGGGGCGAGAGAGGGAGCTCGAGGATGTCCGTGGAAATCGGGTCGTCTCGTCGTTGCTGCCGTCCTCGTCGTTGCTGCCATCTTAGTCATCGCTAGATGCCACCACTGTTAGATAGTTAGCCATCTATCTAGTCAGCGCCATCGTTGCTAGGCGGTCAGTGTTGTGTTACATCCTAGTGAGTGTAACAGTGCGAGTTATGAGTAATAAATAAGGAGCCTCTACAGTTTGTCTCTGGATTCGTACATTACATTGTGTCAGAAGTGGGGTGTCATGCTGCCCGTAATGGAGGAGGAAGAGCTGACGTCCTTACGAGTGGCCCGGTGCATACAAGCCCACGAAAATTCAGCAATGGCCCAAGGTGGCGGCTTGGTTGGGGGACACTGAGGGGGCTGAGGGGCCCTCGTGGCGAGAATTGGAGGTTGCAGCGGCGATGTAGGGCCAGGGCCCACACAAGCAAGACATGGGGTGGCGGCTTCCAGGTTGGAGTCGGGGAGAAGAAACCCCTCCGTCGTGGAGACCAGTCGGTGCCTGCTTCCAATGCGGCTGGCCAGGCCACATCGCAAGAGGATGCTGGAGTGGCATTGGGACGTCGGCAACACCTCCGATGCCCTCAGCCCCGCCGACGACCGCTCCTCAAGCCCGAGAGACAAGTCGCGCCACATCGGACACCCAACATCAGCCACCATCTCATGCATCTAGGTCATCGCCCCCGTCCGGGTCCATTATCACCCCTCATCTTGTCACGGCGCGCGAACGACGGGTTCCGACCATAGATGGTTGACGGGATTCCGGTATGAAATGGAAGAAGTTGGCACGCCGAGTGGTAGCGGCCGCGGAGGGCTCGTCGGCGGTAGCAGGATTTATCCAAGAGGTTGATATGGGTGCCTCGGCTAACATAATTTCAGATGTGATTTATGATTTGCTGCCCTTAAAAAACCATTGTATTAGTTTGGTCGCGAACGCGTGTGGTCTTGCCAACGGGGGGAGCATGGGGATTGTTGGGAAAATAGAGGCGTGCATCAGGATCTAGGAGATCGAGATGTCCGGTCCAGTGCTGGTTTCGAGGACGTTAGCGGTGCCTTGCCTCCTGGGTACCGCCTTTTTGGGCAAGATGCCGCTGAAGATTTTGACCCACCAGGGCTGTATCGAGATGCCGTTGGGAGGGCGGTTGTCCTTTTTGCATTCTCCAGGTAGGGTGACTGTGGCCAACGCCATGGTCCAAGCACTGGCGAGGGAATCTGTTGAGATCCCGCCAGGCGCGCAGATGTTGGTTCCGCTGTGCTACCGTAAGCGAAGTCCTTTTAACCCCCTTGAACACAGCACCCCGTGGCCTCACGGTAGTGAGCGCTCAGACGGTCCTGAGGAGGGACCAGGAGCCATTCCTGTAAGTATTAAACGTCGGGTTTGGCAAAGCTGTTGTCCAGGCCGGCACGGTCTTGGCTCACGCGACAGCTGCGGATTGCGAGGCTGTCGACCCAGCTGCAGAAAGGATTGTGGGTATGGTGGAATAGGGAAACGAGTTGGATAGCAAATGGGCAGACAAGTTGTATGCAGAAAATCCGGACTTATCTTGAGAGCAACGGGACAAGTTGCGTATCTTGCTGCGGAAATTTGCTGATATTTTCAGCCAGGGAAAACTTGATATTGGCCTCACCTCTTTGCTGCAACACCACATTGACACTGGTGATGTAGCTCCCATTCGGCAAAAACTCATATAGGTTGAGCCCAAGGGAGAAAGAACATGTTCAGCAGGCGGTTGAGGAGATGTTGGCCGCTGACCTTATTTCCCCCTCTACTAGCCCTTGGGGCGCCCCCATAGTGCTCATTAAAAAAATGGATGGGAGCCTGCTGTTTTGCATTGATTATCGCAAACTAAATAAGGTCTCAGTAGTAGACGCATATCCGCTGCCCCAGATGGACGATTCCCTGGACGTGTTGTCGGGTGCACGGTTCTTCTAGACTCCCGATTTGTTGTCAGGGTTTTGGCAGCTACCCCTTGATGAGGATTCCAAACCCAAGACTGCATTCCGAACTCCCCAGGGACTATTCCAGTTTAACTGTCTTCCTATGGGGTTGCATTCGGCGCCAGCCATGTTCCAAAGGCAAATGGAAATGGTCTTGGCGGGTCTGCAATGGGACTTGTGCTGTATTTATCTCAACGACATCATTGTGTTCGGGCGCACTTTTGAAGAGCATTTGGAGCAGTTCCGTTCTGTGTTCCTAATGATATGGGCAGCTAATCTCAAGTTGAAACCGGAAAAATGCCATTGCTACAAACCTCGGACAACCCCCAAGTCAGCAGTTTTTTGTTGGGTTCAAGTCTTATTACCGACGGTTCGTTCCTCAATTCGCAACAATTGCCAAACCGCTTGAGGCTTTGACTGCTAAAAAACAAAAGTTTAGCTGGGGGGGGGGGGGGGGGGGGGGGGGAGAGGAGGAGGGTGAATTCGCCGCGCTGCGTGATCACCTTGCTAACGCAATCCGGATTTCTCCTTGCCATTCATATTAATTACCAGTGATACGGGCATAGGCGCTGTCTTGTTCCAGGTAAAGAATGACGTGGAAAGGTGGTCGCGTATGGTAGTCGCGTCCTGTCCACCGCAGAGCAGCGCTATTGTGTAACCCGCAGGGAGCTTTTGGCCATGGTATATTTCATACAGCAGCATAGGCCATATCTGCAGATGCACTGTCCCGCCTGCCGCCAAGTGAGCACTGTGCATGATCGGCGGGTGCTGCAAGGTGTTGCTGCTGATGCAGCAGACCATGCTGCAGACCATACTTTCCCACCTGATGACGGACACTTGTGTTGTGGCCGAAACGTCGTGATTTATTTAATTTTATACCTACGTGACTTTACCGAAAGAACCAAAGAGTATGGATTTCTGTAGTCACGAAAGCTTCAAATCAAGATAGTTCACTCATGTTGACAAGGAGGAAGCAACTTCCAAGGTCGTCTTCGGACGAGGACGACCACGATGACGGGGCTCCCCCACAATCGACCACGGGTCCTCAGGACCCGGAGATGGAGCAGGACGCTGTTATGCCGCCGACGTGGGCAGAAGACCGAAATCTCATCACACCGCCGCCTCCAAGGAGTGAGCGCCAGACCAAGAAAGACATTATGGGAGACCTTCTGGCCGCCGTCACTGCCTGAGCTGTCATCATGCAGCAAGACGACGAGAGGACGCCCGTCCAATGCCCCGGGACTTCCACCGCCGCCGTTTTCGGAAACCCGAGGAACACAAGCAGTGCAAGCACCTGCAATTTGGACAGCGGGCTGGAAACGCTTCCCACCCAATTTCAAGTTCCGCCAACAGCGTTACCCCAAGACTGGGGACTCAAGAAGAGGCTACCATTCGTCAAGGAATTTACAGTAACTGGTGGCGATTTAGAAGCATTCGGACGCCGATTTACTGCCACTTACAAGCTAGCCAACTGGACAGAGGAGAAGGCGCTACGTGCGCTGCCAACGGCATTGGATGACGAAGCTCTGGCGTCGTTCGACGCTATTTCCGAAGAGGACAAGCCGTCTCTGTCCCAAGCTCTGGCTCAGATGGCACTAATCTACGCTCCCCAGTCGTACAAGTGCCAGAAGTTCGTCACACAGAGGCGGGGAGGAGGCCGAGACGCCTCTCACCTTTCGCAGCGCGCTTCTGGCGCTAGCAAAGTCAGCCTACCCCAAGGATGGACCAGGTTGGCAGAGACTCGCTGGTCCTGGAAAAGATGCTCCAGCTCGCCCGGGAACTACAGGTTGTGCTGCCTGCGACGGACAACGACGACCTCTCCTCGCTCAGAATTGCACGGTTGCTGCAGGCACACTTCAGCATTCAGCGCTGCTCCGACGTGGCTGCAGGCATCCTAACCACCGCGGAGGGAGAAGCGGCCAAACACAGAGCATCGCCAAGAGCCTGCGCTTCCTTCTCCGGGAGTAAGGGAAGGAGGACAGATGTGAGGCCACACGGCGACTGAGGACGCCCAACGGAGCCTTCCTCCCGCCAGAGGGACAGGCCGGTGGTGTGATTTAAATGCGGTCCTCCGAGGACACATCTCCATCGGCTGCCGCATTCCACGGGCAAGACCTCCCACATCGCCGCCGTACTACAATCGCCCGTTCTCCTCTCATCGGGGCCCACATTGCAAGTTGGGGTGCACCTCACACACAGTCCACACATCCACCTCATGCATCGGGTTCGGGATCGCGGGTCGTTGGTGCGGGTCGGGGCGCGTCACGGGTGGGACGCGTTGTTGCATGTGAAGGTTGGCCATGGCATTTGCATGCCTTGGGTCGCCACGTTATTGCTGTAGCAGCAGGTTCATCCGTTATCGTTGGGACTATCGATGGGATTGAGGTACGGATACTTGTGGATACCGGTGCATCGGCGACAATCATTTTGGAGATTATTTGCGACAGTTTGCCGCCAAAATTTCGCGCCATTTTGCCTATTAATATCCCGTGTTTTGTCGCAAATGGTCAATCATTAGGGATTTTTGGCCAGTTAATAGCGACAGTATGCATCGGCGACATTAGCTTCACGGGCCCATTTGCTTGTTTCCACGTCTCTAGCTGTACCTTGCCTGTTGAGAACGGATTTTCTAGCCAAAATGCCCCTGAAGATCCTTATCGATCAAGGCTGCATAGAAATTCCCTTCGGGTCGCCGAATGGCATTTTTAACATCACCAAATTTGTTCCGCACGGCAAATACATCAGTTCTTGCGATGGCCACCCGTACTGTTCAAATTCCCCCTGGCTCACAGATGCTAATTCACTTGCGCTTAAAGAAACAACTTGATAGGCAACATTCCAAGGGAGGGATGTTGTTGGTTCCCTCCAACAAGGCTGCTCGGGATGAAACCGTATTCTTCGCGCAGACCTTTGTGGCAAATAATCAAGAACCGTTTATCCAAGTTCAGTCATGTCAGTCATTCAAGAGGGTGCTGTTCTGGCTCACGCGTCGCCCACGTGTTGCGATTGTGAAATTGGAGGGAATGTGGCCATCGATTGTGAAATTGGCGGGAATGTGGCCATCGCATCGTCTGCGGGGCAGATTGACCAAGGTGATGTGGCATGGCTTGATGCGCTCTGCGCGGAGTGCAACCATTTATCAACAGAACAGAGGCTTGAATTGCGTGCGCTTCTGGAGGAGTTTGCCGATATTTTCAGTAAAACTAAATTTGATATTGGCTACACACCCCTGTTACACCACCATATTGATACAGGAGACTCTGTCCCTATTCGGCAAAATCCGTACAGATTAAGCCCAAAAGAGAAGGACCATGTGCACTGTGCAGTTGACGAGATGTTGGCCGCTGATATTATTTCCCCGTCCAACAGCCCATGGGAGGCCCCCATTGTGCTCGTCAAAAAGTAGGATGGGAGTCGACGCTTTTGTGTCGATTTCCGGAAGCTTAACAAAATTTCTGTAGCAGATGCATACTCGCTCCCGCGGATGGACGACTCATTAGATGTTGTGTCGGGGGCGAAGTTTTTTTCCACCCTTTATTTACTATCGGGGTTTTGGCAGTTGCCTCTCGATGACAGCTCCAAACCTAAGACTGCATTCCGCATACAAGGCCTTTTCGAATTCAACCGGCTTCCGATGGGTCTTAACTCGGCCCTGGCTACTTTCCAAAGATTGATGGAATTGGTGTTGGTGGGACTTCAATGGGACGCGTGTCTGATTTACCTAGACGTCATTGTTTTCAGCCATACGTTCAAAGAACACCTAGGAAGGTTACAAGCGTTTTTTTTTTATCAAAATGCGGGTCGCAAATTTAAAATTTTTACTTCAGAAATGCCACCTATTGCAAAGATCTGTCCGGTACCTCGGTCACATGGTCAGTGAATTTGGGATCTCGACGGATCCTGACAAAACGGCGTGCGTGCGCATATGGCCAACCCCCACGTCGGTGGGTACGGAGTTTCGTTGGATTCGCGTCGTACTATAGACGTTTTGTCCCCGGATTTGCTACAATCACCAAGCAACTCCATATCCTCACATCCAAGGGATAGAAATTTTGGTGGGGGGAGGCTGCATTTGCTGTGCTGCGTGACAGTCTGGCCAACGCGCCTCCCCTTCGGTACCCGGATTTTTCTCTTCCCTTCATCCTCGACACAGACGCCAGTAACACCGGCATAGGCGCTGTATTATCGCAGATTGTGGACGGCTTCGAGCAGGTGGTTGCTTACGGCAGTAGGGTGCTGTCTCCTGCGGAGCAGAGTTACTGCGTTATACACCGAGAGTTGCTAGCCATAGTATTTTTCATCCAGCAGTACTGTCCGCACCTTTATGGATGGCAATTCACTGTGCGCTCGGACCACGCAGCCGTGCAGTACGCGTTGCGTGTCGAAAAGCCATCGGGTCAACTCTCCCACTGGCTGAAAGTCTTTCAGGACTATTCCTTCGTTGTATCCTACAGAAAGAGTGTCCGCCACACAAATGCTGACGCCCTGTCACGATTGCCACTCAGTGACAGGTGTGCGTGCATTTCAAGCGTGGGGTGATGCAAGCCTGGTGATACAGTACCGCCGCGGACTGTCGTCGCTGCAGCTGATGCTGCGCACACAGACGCGCCCGACATGTGGGATCGTACACTCGGCTTCTCAAACGCTGAGTAGGGGCGACTCCAGGTGGAGGACGCCTCGCTATTTAAAATTAGACGCCGTATTAACGACTCCCGAGGTGGATGGGAATCGACGAGTGGGTTCTTCGGTGATAATTTCAGGGGGCCTTTTGATGAAATGGGATGCTGAGTTGCAACAGTACAACATAGTGGTTCTAACCGTCTTGCGGGGTAAACTGACATTTGCGACGTATGAACGCGTAATGCATCTCGGTGTCCAAAAGACCTTGTCTGCGCTCCGCCTGCATTTTTTTTGGCCGGGCATGAGAGAATGCATGGAATGTGCTCGCCGGAAACCACCGCTCAAATGGCTTGTCAATCGGCATGTCCCGTGTCAACGAACTCGTGGCACTCGACATGTTCGGTCCGTTTCCCACCATCTCGCGGGGTAATAAACATTTATTAGTGGGTGTTGAGTACATTTCGCGGTGGCCGATGGCCTGGCCGGTGCCGAACCAGTCGGCTGCCACCATTACTGATGTTTTCCTCCACGGGTACGTTTTGGATAAAGGAGCCCTGGAACGTCTCCTCATGGGCCAGGGCAAAAATGTATCTTCTCAATTACTCAAGGAAGTGTGCGGCATGTTGGGCACAAAAAAGGTCCGCACCTCACCCTATCAACCACAGACTGATGGCATGGTGGAATGCCTACACAGGACTCTAGCATCCATGCTGTCACCAGGTCGCTGAGGATCAGTCTGACTGGGACCTGCACATTCACAGCATACAGATTGGTCCCGCACGCATCCACCGGCTTCTCAACATTTTTCATTATGTATGGGAGGGTATATGAACCCGGAGCTGGGGAAAAGCAAACTGGCCGTCCCCATGCGCCTTACCCTCAAGCACTTGTCAGAGGCTAGGGAAGCTTTTCGGGGGAATTCGGGCCTGAGGCAGGCTACAAATGAATGGATTGTTGCTCTTCGGGATTCAGCGACAAAATGGGAGCCGGGTGAAAAGGCTTGGCTCCACGGCCCCCAAGTTCCGGTGGGTACATCCCCGAAACTGTACAAGCCCCAATCAATGAGGTAGCAAGCCCGCAGAGTGTACAGATTCAGATCGGTCGCAAGTGCTGGTTCGTACATGTGTCATGACTGAAACCCTTTTATTCGCCCGACGGTGTCGCTTCATCTCTCTACTAACCGAGGGCTGTGTGTCAGGTGCACCCGGCGAGCCAGACCAAGAACTAGGGGATGTTGTCCCTCAGGCTTCTACTGACTCTCTGCCCACAGGATCCCAGCGCTTAAGGACCACGGAGCGATCAGCTTCACCTGCAAGGGGCAGACTTCCTCCGACATCTTCTCATTCTCCATCTCCTCCGGAGAAGAAAACCCCGTCAGGACGACTTCCACCGGTCCCTGGAGGCCCAGCGACGAGGACTCGCTCTAAAACGAGCCGCTTAAAGTGACTTTCATGTTCACTGGAGTCCTAATGCCGCTGGCTTACGTTCGGTCACTCTCATGTTGTTTTGGAGGCTGGTTACAGCCGTGGTCAGCTGTGTTTTGTAAAGGGGGGGTAGTGTAGTGATGGTATATCCGCCACTAGGGGGATAGAGCATGCAACAGGATAAAAGGGGAGCGCGGAGATGATCAAGGGTCGATTGAGTGGGTAACGTTCGGTGGGTCTGGTCACGTTATCGGGTCGTGGAGCTTCAATAGCCTCGTGTAAAGGGGGTTACGTAGTGATAAATAAGTCTACATCAATTATAGAACCAGTTCCGTAAAAGTCTTGATTAAAGGAAGTGTTAATAAACGGATTGCCTCCAACCATGTAATGTGTGTCTCCATTGAACAGCACTACACTAGTACAGCACACCGGTGTGTTGGAGAGCCAAGCCACAACATTTACAAACAGAGTACGATGTTTCACCAGTAATTATAACTAGCTTCATCAGGCGACAGCCAGATTTGTGGAGAAGTCTTACTGTTTTGTTGCTTGTATAGAGGCACAGATGTACAATAGGCTCTGCCACGTACAAATTAGCACAATATGTAATGAACAAATACAGCCCTACATCTGTAGGACCTCTTCGTTTATCAAAAACTCTGAACATCTCGTAAATAATTAAAGATATTAAGCTTAATCCAAATTATATTCTCGTAAGTTTTCATGTGACCTCTCTGTTCATGAGGGTTCTGGTCAACGAGTCCATTAAATTACTCGACACTCTGGTAACGAACAAAGGTTTAGCCAAAGACATCCCAAGACAAGCTGAACACTGTCTAAAGAACACCTACTTCTTGTGGCAAGGTGACTTCTATAAACAAAAGGAAGATGCAGCAATGGGCTCTCCTTTGTCTCCTGTGATAGCGAATTTGTAAATGGAAGATTTTGAAGCAATAGCTTCAAGCACACTAAACCCATATGCTTGGTTTAGATATGTGGAAGACACATTGGTGGTCTGGCCACACGGCAAATATACACTGAACGCATTTCTAAATCATCTCCACTCACAAACCCATCTATCCAGTTCACCATGGAAGTGGAAGCTGACAGAACTCTACCATTTCTGGCTATTCTGCTCGGACGGAGGAGAAATGGTAAAATAACACAGTGTTTACTGAAAGAAAACGCATACTAATGCCAATCTGCATGCAGTCACACTGTCACCCCGCACAGAAATCTGCTCTTATCAAGACGCTCATTCATCGAGCTAAGAAAGTGTCAGATGGTGACAGTCTGAGAAGTGAAATTCAACATAGTAATGTAGCGCTGCAAATGGACGGTTACAATGATGCACAAATCAACAGGACATTGAATACCAAAACCAAATCAAATAACAAGAGCATTGAAACTGCCCAAATAATTAAAACCATAAAAATACCGTACATTGCGGGAGTAACTGATAAACTAGCCAGATGTTTGGAAAAACAAAACATCCGAGTCAGATGTGGCACAGTACATAACATACACAATTTTACATCTGGTACAAAAGATGTATGACCGAAGCTATCAACAAAAGGTGTGTACAGGATTAACTGCAGGTGTGGTAAATGTTATGTTGGGCAAACAGGATGAATGATCAGCACAAAACGAAAAGAGCATTGCTTATGGCCACTTTAGTCAGGTTAGAGTACCACATTCCCAACCGAGTGGGTATTTTTCTTCTATTTACATTGTCTGGGGTTAAATATAGAGTACTAGCGGTTAGTACCCGGCGTTGCCCGGGCGAAAAAGGCAGACACATGTAGTTACACACGCAAATCCATTGATACACACACATAGAGCTACACGCACAAATGGACTCACACATACATACATACGTAGACTGAACAACAACAACCGCCATTCGCCATTAAGTGGC
Organism: Lethenteron reissneri; assembly: GCF_015708825.2. Classification (NCBI taxonomy): domain Eukaryota; kingdom Metazoa; phylum Chordata; class Hyperoartia; order Petromyzontiformes; family Petromyzontidae; genus Lethenteron; species Lethenteron reissneri. The sequence goes on from NC_083800.1 coordinate 15,254,702, forward strand.
GGTGATGTCACAACAACGCTTGTGCCAGGCTATGTGCACCTTGAGGCCATGTGAAGTGTCGAACACCCGCTGGAAAGAGGTCACGGGGCAAACCCAGATGGCACAGGTCGACTGACTGAGACGACTGGCTGATGCACCACCTGTGGCATCTACTGTGGCAACTTTTTGTGCTTTAGCCACCTGGCGCTCCGCTCGTTGTTGTGAGCATCGCTCCTCCGCCCTCCGTTGTTGTTGGAGGGTGACTGCCTCCAACTAGCCAGTAGCGTCCTTCAGGAACCTCCTCCACAGTGGCCGATCTTGACACGGCTGGTACCAGTCATCCGCAAGTGGACTCAACTCCAAGTCCTCCTGTAGCACATCACTCCATGTCTTCTCCAGCCCGTGCCGCGCCCGTTTAGCCCCCTCGATCCGGCGGAACAAAAGCTGTTTAGGCAGGCGGTGGCTGGCCATGCGGGCTACATGACTCAGGCAACGCAGCTTTGCCTGCCGGAGGTCACCGATGGGACTTTGTCCACATCTTTCAAGGATTTGTAAGCTCCTCACACAATGCAGCCTGGTTAAACCCAGGATGGATCGTAGACAGGCCAGCCTAAATGTTTCTAACCGGCGAAGATGTTCCATTAGGGGGGTCCAAGTTTCGCAAGCGTAGAGAAGGGAGGGAATGACCATGGCCGAGAAGACCTGTAGCTTCGTACGGAGTGATAGAGCAGGTAGCTTCCACACAGCGTTACGCAGCCAATCAAAAGATACTGCAGCTCGACTGATTCGGAGTGAGACCTCTGCTGTTAAACCGGAGCCGGTCATTAGCACACTGCCCAGGGAAACTCTCCACTGTCTCCACAATTGCCCCATCACCAATTGGGAGTTGTGGGGGTGGAGTGTCCGTGTCCGATGGTACAAAATAGCCAGGCAGGTGCTTAGCTTTGGTTGGACTGATGGTAAGGCCCCACCTGTTGGTGGCAAGCTCCAGGTTCAGCAGCAACACCTCGAACTCCTCCTCCGAGTGAGCAGCCATTAGCAGATCATCGGCATACAAAACGTGGTTGAGCAACAGGGAGCCATCCGTTGACCGCACCCGGGCATCGATCAGCCTCCCATTGTATCTGTAGCAGATGGGAATTCTTCCGGTACAGGTATTGAAGGCTTGACGAACTATGTGGTCCAATGTGGGAGCCAGAGGACATCCCTGTTGCACCCCAAGGTGTACAGGGAATGGCTCTGACTCACGGCCACATAGTTAAGACGCTGGGCCGCTCACCAGCATGAAGGTCCTTAAGGATGGTGATGAGTGGGTACGGGACTCGGAAAGCACGAAGAGCAACCCAGAGGCCAGGCCTACTGATGATATCATAGGCCTTGAGCAGGTCAATAAAGCACATGCATGGACTAAGATGCGCTCATGGACCTACAGACACGCAAATAAATGGAGTTACACTGACTAACATGGAGGCATGCACACACAGCGACTAACACACACGCACATGGACTGAGACACACACACACACATGGACTGACACACACAAACACATCGACTTACAGACACACACACTTATGGACTCACACACACATAGACATGCACTTGAGAAACGCACACATGGAGTTACACACACATATCGACGTACACACATACAGTGACACACACACACATAGAGTGACACACACATTGCCGAACACACACATACACATGTGGACTGTCACACAGACATCCACTTGAGATATACACACATGGAGTTGCACACACATATATGGACGTACACACATACAGCGACTCACACACACACCGACTCGCACACAGCGATACGTGGAATAAAACACACATTGATGTAAACACACATATGTACTTACACACACACATATGGACTAAGACACACACACATGAACTTACACATACATAGACTGACACACACATAGCCCTACACACACATACACATATGGACTGTGACACACAGATATCTACTTTAGAAACACAGACATGGATTAACACACATATGGACTCACACACAGACGCATTGACTTACACACACACATCGAGTGACACACACATGTACACACATGTGGACTAACACACACACATATGGACTGACATACACATGGACGTACACACACACAGATCGACTGACACACACACATGGACTAACACACACACAAAAACACTTTGACGTTGTCCGTTCGAAAAAGACACCCACATGGAGTTAAAGACACGCATGGCTCTACACGCACACACATATGGACTCAAAGACACACACATGGACTCACACACACACATCGACGGGCACAGCAATCCCCGATGATGGCACAGCTATCAGTATCGCAGTACTACGTATGAGTAAATAGCGTGACGTGAGCGATGGAAACAATAGAAATGCATTTAAAAAATAAGCAGAAATCACAGACTGGCAGTAGACCGTGGCAGCGTTATAAAAGCGCAGCAAAAAAAGGGGAAATTGAGCAACCCAAAAATCCAAAAAGAATTTTGTGTACACAAACATAATTATTGTAACATGTCAACTCGTTTCATAATGGTAAACAATGAACCGGAGTTGCTATCTTCACGCAAACATAATTATTGTAACATCTGTGAACTTTTTGGTTTTTTACCCTTCTATCTGGCAACAAAACTGACACCTTTTTACAAGGAGTCATGTTTGCATAGACCGCAATACCTGCAGTCAAAATACAAACAAAAGAACATAACTCTGATGATGTGCCCTGTCCTTGAAGTTGATTGGTCCACACCCGAGACAGCTTTCCTTAAAGCCAAGTCTCACATGGGTTGGACCAGATGGCTCTAAGGAAAGCTGTCTCGGGTGTGGACCAATCAACTTCAAGGACAGTGCACATTATCAGAGTTATGTTCTTTTGTTTGTATTATGACTGCAGGTATTGCGGTCTATGCAAACATGACTCCTTGTAAAAAGGTGTCAGTTTTGTTGCCAGATAGAAGGGTAAAAAACCAATTATCATATTTTTACTGGCAAATGAGGTTCTCTGTGAACTTGTTTCATAATGGTAAACAATGAAGCTGAGTTTTTATCTGCACACAAACATTATTGTAATGTTTGTCAACTAATGTGTTTAACAATAATAAACAATGGACTTGAGTTGTTAGCGTAAGAAGCAAGGACATTTGTACCTGGCATAGGCGTGTTGAGGCCTTGTGCGATGCGTAGCCCCCGTTCTGGCCTACATTGGCGAGCCACGGAGTTGGCACGTTGCCAGGCTAGGGGCTGGGCCGCTACCCGCCCCCCCCAACATCTGCCATCCGTGCAAGAATAATGGTATGCAAGCAGTAAAATATTATTATCTACGGAGTCTGTAGTATAAACTGAACGCATCGTGTTGGGGGGGGGGGGCGAAGAGGACATGATACTGTGAATAAATATCCGCAGCGTGATTTGTGTATGTGTTGACTGTAAAACGCGTAAAAGAAAATGTCTCCCGTGAGGTCGAGCGAACGCGCATGACTTGGCAGGGTCCGCCCCCCCCCCCCCACGCAATTGGCATCACTTGGTACGGTCGATGTCGTGCAATAAGTAAATAATGAATAATAGAAACGGCACAAATGTGTTAATTAAACTACTTTAAAGTTTACGGACGGGAAAACGGAATAGCCTATTCCCACCACGGGGCTTAGGGCGTGCCGCCTGGTAAATTATTTCGGTCTTAAACCCCACCGTCCGAGAGCCAAATTCCCCGCAAGCGCGAGCGCGCGGAGACTTTTATATATAAGATTGGAGGAGTTTTAAAGCTGCGATGGCTGCGTTTTAAAAGGGGGGGGGTGATGTAGTGACGTTAAGGGTGTCACTATAGTGTTAGCGCCAGGCACTCTCATAAGAGTGCTACTGTGCACCTGGAACCTCTCTCTGGGGCCAGAGTGCGGCATGCGAATGGGCCTGATAGAGGGCAAGTCAGGAGATGATAGTCTGGGTGAAACCGAGAAGGCACGTGACCGGGCCAGGGTAGTGAGGGGGGGCTCCACGGGGGGCTTGAGGGATACGTGATGCTCGGTCGAGATCCTTCGGGAAAGGTCTCGAAGGGGGCATGGCCGAAGGCGGAGCGAGGCCACGCTCGGGAGCATAAAGGGGCAGTCCCGAGAGCGTTCTGGGCTGTTCTCCGGAATCAACCCTCGGTGCTATGTCTTCGATCGTCGGTCTTCGCTTGGCATCGTGGGTCAGTCAGAATGTTACTGACTGACCCGGATATGTAGTTACCCTGTTAAAGGAGTGTTGTTACCCTGTTGGGGTCTCGTTAGCATGCTAGATTTGAAGCTTTCGTGACTGCAAGAAGTCATACTCTTAGGTTTTTTCGGTAAAGTCACGTAGGTAAAAAATAAAATAAAATTAATAATAAATGAAAATAAATCAATTAAATCACGACGTTTCAGAAGCAACACAAGCTTCCTTCATCAGGTGTAAAAAGGCACAGCAAAATAACCGTAGTGAGAGTTATTTGTGATGGGACATTAATATATAGGGTAAGAGGAGGGTTGGAGTGTGGGTGGAGCCAGGACGGTGAAGGTAGTACTAAAGGACGGCACAACGGATGGTGGAGGGAGGACGAGGTGCAGGATGGGGGGGGGGGGGGGTTGGGGTGTGGGTGGAGCCAGGAAGGTGAAGGTGGTATTAAAGGACGGCGTCACGGATGGTGGAGGGGGAACGCAGAGCGGGGGAGAGTGGCGGTTGAGGGTTAACATGGTTAATCACATCTTTCCAATGATTGCTCAATTTGAATCCATCTTCTCGGTTGAAGTTATGTCTGTGTTTGTATATCTGTATGGCTTCATGGACAAATCTTTGGTGGTATCCATACGGCTTGCAGAGTACCTTGGTATCGGAGAAAACGATATAATGATCACCCACAGCGTTGAAACAATGATCAGCAACGGCTGAATAATTTGTTCTGCCGTGTTTCAAATCTGATTTGTGCTCGCGAATTCGGTCCGAAATATGTCGTTTCGTCTCCCCGATATAGCAGTCACCACAGGTACAACTCAATTTGTAAACACCGGAGAACTGTAAGTCCGGAATAACATCTAGATAGCATGTGTACGTTTATGTAGTTAGCCCTGTTGGGGCTGTGGAAAAAACGTGTTGCCTCCAAGTCAAGTGTGTGCCTCCGTGTTCAACACTACAGATGTACTAATGCAATTTGAACTTAAATACTTTATTTATTTGTAGTTATTTATTTATTTAAGGGGCACCACAGTGGTGTGATGTTCTGTTCTTCACCTGGTATGCAGGTTGGGGATTCGATATCAACCCTGACGCCTGTATATTTGGAGTTTGCATGTTCTCCCCATGGTCACTTTAATATTTTCTCCAGGTTCTCTGGTTTTTCCCTCCACATTTAGAAACATGCGTTTAAATAATTTAGATAATTTTGCTACTATAAATTTCCACATGATAAGCCACTTTTTGAGCTATCATTTGTGGCCAGGTTCAGTGGGCTTTGCCTGGTAAGATAAAAAAAAGTTGAGCTTTAAAGTGATTTGCTTACCGTTCCTATACTTTGCACTCCTATCATGTTTTTTTGTATTTCTTGTCGTTGTAACGTTCAAAAGGCTCTAAGAAACGCTGTGTCTGGTGTGGACCAATGAGTTTCAAGGACAATTAATAAATGATCAGAGTATTGTTTTTTGTTTGCATTCTGACTGCAAGTATTGTGGTTAATGTAAACATGATTCCTTGCAAAAGGTGTTAATTTTGTTGCCAGAAAATAAGGGGAAAACCCCTATTAGTATATTTTGGTACTGGCAAAGGAGGCCTCATGATGTGATGAACTCACCTCAGACCTCATTTGGCTCCACAGGTTCAGAACGACTCGACCCCCAATGTGAATATCTGCAAAGTCATCGTCTTCCTCATTCTTTCCAACACCAACCTGAGTTTCTGTGGGTTCTACTGAAATAAAATAGAAAACACTTCCAATAAACATTTTATTCCTGACCATATTAATGCATATATGGAGCCATCCAATTGCTTGAACATTATTTAGCTGTCAAGCAGAGTCTTCACTGCCTATGGCAATGTTGGTGTGAAATGAGCAAACACTGAATTTTGAATCTTAGCGTTTGGTCACCATGCGGATAAGAGCCCAAGCTGTCCGGGTATGGTGCTTGAAAAGGAATGAGTTTGTGTTTTTTTTTTTATAACGAATGTAAATACCCATTTAATAAATACACCAATTTGTTAAATTTAGAGGCAGCCAGAACCAGTGCCAACAATTGCCCAAGTTATGTGGCACTACATTAAGCTGTTTGGTCAACTACATTAATGAGTGTTTATATATGTGAGAAAAAAGCGGAGTACCCAGAGAAAGCCCACGCATGCAAATGGTTAACATTCAATCGCCGTACAGATGGAAAAAATATGGAAATTAACCCACTTGCTGGAATGCTACAATCTGACAAGCCAGGAGATGGTGACCTTGACGCCCTACGGATTTGGGCACTTCACTAACTTGTGTAATCCAAACCCCGGCCACATAGTGCTGGGTTACAAGCATACGCCACCAGTGCCCAGCTAAGCGTGGTGCGACTATTACACAGGCGTGCGAATGTTGTGGAATGTTAAGTGGTGACTGTTGCTCTCTGACCCTTCATCCTTGAGATGGTGCTTTTGAAGTTCCTTTTAAGTGCAGCTGCTCGCTGCAGCAAGTAGCCCCAGGAAAGTATCTGGACCTCATACCCAAGCAAAATATCAGGGTCAAACCTGTACGAGCACAATGAAACAGGTGTAATGTTACACATCTTATAGTTGGCATGTCGACTGTGAAAATAGTACTGAAGTACGATGTTCTCCAACTAGGGGACTTCAACATCTAGGTAGGAGGCAGGTATGAGTAGGGGGCATGGACTAGGGCAGCATGGAATAGGACAGGAAAACTACGGTGCAACCAGGTTACACAAGATATGAAGCAGCAAAAGATTCATAATAATTAATTTATACCTTTTTTGCTGTTTCATAGCATGTATCACACAGTTTGAACAGAAGTCACACAAGCTCACATGGAGGTCACCAATGGCAAGACTGAGCCTCATTGATTACAGAAATACCCCGATAAAAGTTACTGCATTATGCATTGTTTCGTATATATGTTGTGGATTAATTAGAGAACATGTATCCTCATAGGTTAAATTTTTCGCATATGTATTCTTTCTAAACATTGCACACAAAAAATGTTCGTGCAATTTATAAACGAGGAACACACGTGCTTAAAACGGACTATTGTGTGATGTAATACCATACTGTACACACATTGTGCTTGTAAATCAAAATCCCTCCACCAAATGGAAGTGTCTAGCTCTCTTTGGACAGATTTTTTCAATGTTCTGCAATGAAGCCAAAACGTCCGGAGAGGAGCCCAGAAGAGACGTCGCTGTGGCTGCAGCTTCATCCACAGATGAAAAAGCAGGTGATGCTTCCCCTTCGTCTGCATAACTCCGCCACTGCTCATCCAGTAACAGGGGCGGTTTCTTCATTAGGGCGATTGGGCGACGCACCACCAATTTCATTCAACCACAGAGTCACGCTAGCCGTCACTGTGCCTCTGGATATAGTCCAATCAGCGTCATGTCACGTTCTGTGGAGTACCGCCTCTTTTTGGGCGATTTCACTCCGGCTGAGAATCGCCCAGAGTGTTCCCATAGACTTACATTCAAAGATGTTTTTTTTTTCGAACGGGGGGCGCTGCAATGCATTCTCTATGGCTTCCGGGAGGGCTCGCACTAACGTGCTTACGTCATCATACGTAAGCACGTTTCAGTCAACAATTTTATTTGTCGCCACCTAGTGGAATCTTTAATAAAAGAAACTTGAGTGGATTGTATTAATAGTGAGTATAGAAACAAACAATATGTATTGTAAGAGTCACTTTATTTTTCATTAATATTAAAGAAGTGAAGTTGCCTTTACATGCTTAAGCTGTTAATTTATCCTTTGCATGGGTGGACCTTATCCTTATAAATCATCCAGACATTTGCCCCCCCCCTGAGAGATTTTGCAGGAGCCGCCACTGTCCAGTAAGCTTTTCAACCATCTCTGGTAAGATTCATCTAATTATTTTATTATTATTAGTTTAACTTATTATTAGCTAAAATGTATGTCCATTTGTAATCATATCTATTGTCATACTCTTCATGACATTTAGTCACAGATGTTTTTATCTAGAAATGTCAGCTGGCAACAAACCCCTGATTTTAACAATGTCTTTGGGAAGCTAGACTTCGCTTTAAGCAATTTAGATTTAAATAGATTTCCTAAGAACACAACACATATGGATAGTGGTGTATTCCTGTACGTTGTAAACAGGGCACAACAGAGGAAGTCTTTTCTGAACACCAGAGATACACAGCTGACTAAATCAGCTCAGACCACCACTTAGTGACTTCTGAAGAAAGAATGAAGGGAGTAAGCGTGCTAAGAAACATGTTACCTATTGGGGTCTGAAGATACAAGCTTTTCTTTTAAGACAAGGTTACCATAATGGTGTCAGTAAGAAATTGGTCTCCTGCAGTAGGAGTACAAATCCTGGTATGAAGAGATGGACTTGTAGATGATGAGAACTGTGTAATTGGGCAGTGATGTCCATAATACAGGGAGTTGTGACAAGGAGGTCTAGTGTTGGTTTACTTTCGCAGATCGGGTTTTTTCTTGGCTATGAAAACCACTTTGTAGGTATGTTGAACTCCTTTCGCACCATATGTAGCCAATGGTGCTAATCAGAGGTGTGGGAAATACAACAAACTAAACACAAAACGCAGTTCTAAAAATTAGTTTTCAATCTAGATTGGAAGAGCGTTCCAGATGGCCGCAGAAGCGCATCTGACAGCACGTGATGCGGTAACCATCTTTTTTCGATGGTTACCCAAAAGCCGCTGCTGTGAGGATGACCGGAGTTCGAGGGATGGTTTATGCTCCATGACGAGATCAGCAAGGTATTGTGGTTCATTTGTGACAAGCACTTTGTGTGTTAAGATTGCAACCTCATAATGTATTCGTTCAGCAACCAGAAGCCAATGCACCTCGGCGAGCAGCATAAGATGAAGTTGCAGTATCTCCATCGCAAGGTGTTGTTGCTACTAGTGTTGTTGCTTCTTTTGCTTTTACACACGCAGCATGCTGGAGTCCCGTTATGGCATATCACCTTTGATTTAGGAGTTTGATCAACGCCCTCAATCAAACGCCCCCGATCGATGCCTTTAATCAACTCCAACACTGTAAACTCTCACACTGTGAGGTGCAGGATTAGAACCTGAGCTAATTTCAGATTGAACATTATATCATGGGTCAGATCATCGTCACTGGTGTTGGCCATGAGCAAGAATCGAACTCGGGTTGTCAGGTTCGTAGAGCAGTGCACTAACCGCTGCACTCCCATTCCCCACAATCTACATACACACACGAGTGTACATACAATAACCACCATTCGCCACTAAGTGGCGGTGATGTCACCACAGCGCTTGTGCCAGGCTGTGCACGTTAAGGCCACGGGACAGACCCAGATACCATGGGTTGCCTGACTGAGATGACTGGCTGATGCACCACCTGTGCCTCCTACTGTGCCAACTTGATGTGCTTTAGCCACCCGGCGCTCCGCTCGTTATTGTGAGCGTCGCTCCTCTGTCCTCCGCCTCCAACTGCCCAGTAGCGTCCTTCACGAGCCTCCTCCACACAGGCCGATCTTGACACCGCTGGTACAAGTCATCGGCAAGTTGACTCAGCTCCACATCCTCCTGTACCACATCACTCCATCTCTTCTCTAGCCCGTGCCATGCCCATTTAACCCCCTCTATCCAGCCGAACAAAAGCTGTTTAGGCATGCAGGCTACATGACCTAGCCAACGCAGCCTTGCCTGCCAGAGCTCACCGATGGGACTTTGTCAAGATCTTTCAAGGATTTGTGAGCTCCTCACATAATACAGCCTTGTTAAAGCCAGGATGGATCATCGGCAGGCCAGCCTAAATGTTCCTAACTGGTGAAGATGTTCCATTATGGGGGTCCACGTTTCGCAAATATAGAGAAGGGAGGGCATGACCGTGGACTATAATACCTGCAGCTTCGTGTGGAGCGACAGATCAGGGAACTTTCAGACAGCGTTATGCAGCTGATGAAAAAATAATGCTGCTCGGCCAATCTGGAGTGAGACCTCTGCTGTCAAACCGGAGCCAGTCATGAGCAGAGATCTGGACCATAACTATACAACTTGAAAATAAGTTGTTATTTGAGCTCAGGTGTCTGAGACAGATGCTGAGAATTCAGTAACGAGACAGGATCAAGCATGCATAAGTCCGAAGAGAACATGGGAGGTTAGTGTCGTTGATATTATTCAGCAAGAACGGCTGCACTCAACGGGACGCGTTTTGTTGTATATATGCCTTTTCCAAAAACATATATATAAGAGTGATATTTCCAATTTTTTACGTAATAGATTTTCTTATAAATATGGATTCAGCGAGTTCCAAAAAAAATTGCAGTGACGCATACCTGCGAACTCCTCCCTCGAGACAACAATAGGCCAAGAGGAACCCCCCCCTCCCTGCCTCGCCCACACAGGACATCTGGAGGTTAATTACTGCGGAAAGTTGTAATACTGGAATAACTACACTAAGGGGCAATTGAAAGCATCTGTGTCCACAGGCCATGAGATAACCGAAGGAAGGGGAGAGGGGTTGGGCCTTGATGTAACTTAGAAAATGACAATAAATTAGAACAGACAGACACACACGTACACCGGACAAACGGTCACAATTAAAAGGACAGTTGTTCCGTCGTGAGAGGACCAATCATAGGCCGAGGAGCGAAATCAAAGGAATTCCGATCCTTTTGTGAGAAGACGAGCCGAGGCGAAACATACTGGATATAACAAAGAAGCCAAACCACCCAAATCAGTCTTGCAACGGCAAGCTCCAGGGTATGGTCCTCGAAATCAACCATTAGGTGTCGAGTCTTGCAGAGGAGAGGGGAAATGTGTTGCTAAGTGTTGAGTTCGGCGCTGATAGACAGAGTATCACTGAAAGTTTTATTCTACACTAGCGGTTAGTACCCGGCATTGCCCGGGCGAAAAAGGCAGACATGTAGTTACACATGCAAATCCATTGATACACACACATAGAGTTACACGCACAAATGGACTCACACATACATACATAGACTGAACAACAACAACCGCCATTCGCCACTAAGTGGCGGTGATGTCACAACAACGCTTGTGCCAGGCTATGTGCACCTTGAGGCCACGTGAAGTGTTGAACGCCCGCTGGAAAGAGGTCACGGGGCAAACCCAGATGGCACAGGTCGACTGACTGAGATGACTGGCTGATGCACCACCTGTGGCATCTACTGTGGCAACTTTCTGTGCTTTAGCCACCCGGCGCTCCGCTCGTTGTTGTGAGCGTCGCTCCTCCGCCCTCCGTTGTTGTTGGAGGGTGACTGCCTCCAACTGGCCAGTAGCGTCCTTCAGGAGCCTCCTCCACAGTGGCCGATCTTGACACGGCTGGTACCAGTCATCCGCAAGTGGACTCAGCTCCAAGTCCTCCTGTAGCACATAACTCCATGTCTTCTCCAGCCCGTGCCGCGCCCGTTTAGCCCCCTCGATCCGGCGGAACAAAAGCTGTTTAGGCATGCGGTGGCTGGCCATGCGGGCTACATGACTCAGGCAACGCAGCTTTGCCTACCGGAGGTCACCGATGGGACTTTGTCCACATCTTTCAAGGATTTGTGAGCTTCTCACACAATGCAGCCTGGTTAAACCCAGGATGGACCGTAGGCAGGCCAGCCTAAATGTTTCTAACCGGCGAAGATGTTCCATTAGGGGGGTCCAAGTTTCGCAAGCATAGAGAAGGGAGGGAATGACCGTGGCCGAGAAGACCTGTAGCTTCGTACAGAGTGATAGAGCAGGTAGCTGCCACACAGCGTTACGTAGCCAATGAAAAGATACTGCATCTTCACTGATTCGGAGTGAGACCTCTGCTGTTAAACCGGAGCCGGTCATTAGCACACTGCACAGGGAAACTCTCCACTGTCTCCACAACTGCCCCATCACCAATTGGAAGTTGTGGGGGTGGAGTGTCCATGTCCGATGGTACAAAATAGCCAGGCAGGTGCTTAGCTTTGGTTGGGCTGATGGTAAGGCCCCACCTGTTGGTGGCAAGCTCCAGGTTCAGCAGCAGCACCTCGAACTCCTCCTCCGAGTGTGCAGCCATTAACAGATCATCGGCATACAAAATGTGGTTGAGCAACAGGGAGCCATCCCTTGACCGCACCCGGGCATCGATCAGCCTCCCATTGTATCTGTAGCAAATGGGAATTCTTCCGGTACAGGTATTGAAGGCTCGACGAACTACGTGGTCCAATGTGGGAGCGAGAGGACATCCCTGTTGCACCCCAAGGTGTACAGGGAATGGCTCTGACTCACGGCCACGTAGTGAAGACGCGGGGCCGCTAACCATCATGAAGGTCCTTAAGGATGGTGATGAGTGGGTTCGGGACTCGGAAAGCAAGAAGAGCAACCCAGAGGCCAGGCCTACTGATGGTATCATAGGCCTTGAGCAGGTCAATAAAGCACACGCATGGACTAAGATGCACACATGGACCTACAGACACGCAAATAAATGGAGTTACACTGACTAACATGGAGGCATGCACACACAGCGACTAACACACACGCACATGGACTGAGACACACACACACACATGGACTGACACATACAAACACATCGACTTACAGACACACACACTTATGGACTCACACACACATAGACATGCACTTGAGAAACGCACACATGGAGTTACACACACATATCGACGTACACACATACAGCGACACACACACACACACACATAGAGTGACACACACATTGCCGTACACACACATACACATGTGGACTGTCACACAGACATCCACTTGAGATATACACACATGGAGTTGTACACACATATATGGGCGTACACACATACAGCGACTCACACACACACCGACTCGCACACAGCGATACGTGGAATAAAACACACATTGATGTAAACACACATATGTACTTACACACACACATATGGACTAAGACACACACACATGAACTTACACATACATAGACTGACACACACATAGCCCTACACACACATACACATATGGACTGTGACACACAGATATCTACTTTAGATACACAGACATGGATTAACACACATATGGACTCACACACAGACGCATTGACTTACACACATACATCGAGTGACACACACATGTACACACATGTGGACTAACACACACACATATGGACTGACATACACATGGACGTACACACACACAGATCGACTGACACACACACATGTGTAGAGGAGTAGTGGAGAGTGGTGGCGTCGTGTGCGCTGTCAGGTGCGGTGACCTCACGGGACGTGGGGTCGCACGCGCTGGGCAGTGCACGTGACATCACCCCTCCGAGGGTATATAAGGGAGACCCCGTAACGTAAGCGGGGTCACTGGAGGAACGGGGATAGTGGAAGGGGTAAAGAGGGAACCAGGGATAGTGATAAGTGTTAATAAACCCTGGCGGAAGCCCCTAACTCAACCTCCGTCTCCGAGTACCTCCGTCTACGATACAACAACTGGCGTCAGAAGTTTACACCGTCGCCAACATGTATAAAGCGGGCGCACGGCGTAGGAACCCACCGGCACATGACTTGGAGGGTGCCGAAGGCGGAGAGGAGGCTCCAGCAGTGACCCCGGAGCCCGGGACCCCGGTGACGGTTCCCGTGGAGACGAGCGGGCCGGAGCGGGAGGAGTCGGCTGCGGGGAGTGCCAGCTCACCGCCGCCGCCAGAGACGGAGAGCGTCCCCGCAGCTCTGCTGCAGCAGCTCCTGCAGGCGGTGGGGCAGCTGACCGCCAGGTTGGCCGAGGTGGAGGCGCGGACGCAGCCAACCGCCCCGCACGCGGGACGGGAGCAACTGTCAACTGCCAACGTTGAAAGCGCCGCAGTTTTCCCAGCGACCGCTCCACCGGAAATGGCCGCCATGTTGGCTGCGACGCAATCCGCGGCGGCCATGTTGGCTCGGGAGCCATATGCGGCCGCTGCTACGGCTGCCATGGCGACCGCGACGCCGCGTCTCTCCACCGACGCGGCCGGGATTTCTCGGCACGCCGCTCCTGCGAGACCAGCCGCCGGCGACGACGCGGCTCTACATCAAGCTGCACCCGCCGGGGGGGCCCCAGCGACCGCTCCACCGGAAATGGCCGCCATGTTGGCTGCGACGCAATCCGCGGCGGCCATGTTGGCTCGGGAGCCATATGCGGCCGCTGCTACGGCTGCCATGGCGACCGCGACGCCGCGTCTCTCCACCGACGCGGCCGGGATTTCTCGGCACGCCGCTCCTGCGAGACCAGCCGCCGGCGACGACGCGGCTCTACATCAAGCGGCGCCCGCCGGGGGGGCCCAGGGTAAGTACGCGCGTGCCGTCCTCGCCGGGCCGCCGGGGTGGGCAGCGGCGGCTGCTGCTGCCCCGTACATCGCTGTGCCGCCGGAATGGGCCGCGGGTGCTGCCGCGGCTCAACCTGTCGCTGCGCTCACGGGGCCGGACACCGGCGATGCCGCGGCTCTGCACCTCGCCGTGCCTGCGTCCCTTCTCATGGATGACGCCGCAGCTGCGTGTTATTCTGCCGCGTCTTCGGCGTGGCCCATGGAGGCTGCAACGCCGTGGCGCCTCGCCGCGTCGCGAGAGGTTGCCGCGGCTGCGGCCGCTGTCCCGCACCTCGCTGCGCCGGCGGGGAGGGCCGCGGGGGCCACCGCGGCTCCGTGTTTTACCGCCGCGTCTTCGTCGTGGCCCGGGGAGGCCGCAACGCCGTGGTGCCTCGCCGCATCGCGAGAGGTTGCCGCGGCTGCGGCCGCTGTCCCGCACCTCGCTGCGCCGGCGGGGTGGGCCGCGGGGGCCGCTGCAGGCCCGAATTACACCGCCGCGTCTTCGGCGTGGCCCGTTGAGGCTGCAACGCCGTGGTCCCTCGCCGCGTCGCGGGACGACGCCGTGGCTTCGTACGCCGCCGCTGACCGGTGGGTCGCGAAAGCGCAGGCGCCTTCACACTTCGCTGCGTCTACGGCGTGGCCCATGGGGGCCGCAACTCAGCCACAATTCGCTGCGCCTACGGCGTGGCCCATGGGGGCCGCAACTCAGCCACAATTCGCTGCGCCTACGGCGTGGCCCAAGGGGGCCGCAACTCAGCCACAATTCGCTGCGTCTACGGCGTGGCCCATGGGGGCCGCAACTCAGCCACAATTCGCTGCGCCTACGACGTGGCCCATGGGGGCCGCAACTCAGCCACAATTCGCTGCGCCTACGGCGTGGCCCATGGGGGCCGCAACTCAGCCACAATTCGCTGCGCCTACGACGTGGCCCATGGGGGCCGCAGCACCACCGCACCTTTCCGCGCACCCTTACGCGTCTTCGGCGTGGCCCGCGGGAGCCGCAATGCTGCCACCGCCGCAACACGTCGCGTCCGCTGGGTGGCCCGCAGGTGCCGCTTGGCTTCCACACCTCGCGGCGCCGCGCGGCCAATGGCAGCGCAGGTTACCCGACGTTGCGCCGTTTGTCGCGCAAGGGGGCGACTGGTCGGCCTTCCAGGACCGGTTCGACGCGGCATACATGTCGGTCGGCTGGTCCATGGAGGAGGCCTTGCCGGCGCTTCCGACCTGCTTGGACGAAAGGGCTCTGCAGGCCTTCAAGTCCATCCATCCGGCCAATCGGGCTACACTCCCGGCCAACGTTTTTGAGCCGCCGTCCACCGCGCAGCTAAAGTTTTCATTGCGGCGGCGGGAGGAGGGGGAACTGCCGCTGGCCTTCCGCTGCTCGCTCCTGGCCCTGGCGCAGGCTGCATACCCTGACCTGTACGGCAGGGCACTTGATTCTATGGCCTTGGGGAAGCTGCTTGACCTGGCAAGGGAGCTAGGAATTGCTCTGTCGATCAACAATGATCGGCAGATCACATCCTTGGCGGTCGCAGAAAACATTCAGGCGCACCTCTCCCTCCGCCAACGGCCTCAGATGGCGGCGTGTGCGGGGATCCTGGCGCCGGACGGGGGGGACACCCTCGCGGCCCTGGCGATGCCCGATCGTCGAGGAAGGGGGACGGGTGGTCGCCGTCCGGAGCAGCGGGGGCGGCCGGGACCTTCCCGTCCACAGGAGGCGGACACGGTGGCCTGCTTCCGCTGTGGTCAGCGGGGCCACATTGAGCGGGGCTGCCGGAATGCCCCGGGGGCCTTTGGAAAAGGGACTCCACCTTCTCCCAGACCCTCCTTGGCATCGGGTTCGGGGCCCCAGGCGAGTCGCGACGCATCATCTGCGCGGCCGCTCCCTTCACCTCATGCATCTAGCGGGGCTAGGGCCCATCGTCATGGGGTTGTCCTCGAAGGGTCGGGTGCACCATCGTCATCACCCCCTCAATGGCCCAGACAGACCCGCCACTGGGATGCGCTTGCGCATAGGATGGTGGCGGCAGCTGCCGGCTCCTCAGCGGTGGCAGGATATGTGCAAGGGGTGCACGTTCGCCTCCTGGTGGATACGGGGGCGTCGGCCACCATTATTTCTGAGGCCATTTTTGGGCTGCTACCCCGCAGCGTGGGTCCATTAAGGCCGGTTCGCGGGGCTTGTGTCGCCGCGAACGGCGGCAGTTTGGGCATCCTGGGCCACGTTGTAGCGTCGGTTCGGGTTGACGAGATTGAGTTGGCCGGGCCGATTTTGGTCTCCAGGACCTTGGCAGTGCCATGCCTCTTGGGGACCGACTTTTTGTCTAGGATGCCCATCCGAATTCTCGTTGACCAGGGCTGTGTGGAAATGCCGTCAGGGAGGCGGCTGCAATTCCTACAATCACCTACCGTCCTGTCTCCCTTGGTCGCCGGTGTACGGGCCTTGAATAAAGTGCCGGTGACCGTACCACCGGCGTCACAAATCCTGATACCCCTTAGGTTGCGCAAACCGCTCGAAATGGGCTCCACGGAGACGGGTATCCTCCTGTCCCCGTCAAGCTACTTTTCAAGGACGAAGGGGTTGGTGGGCGCCTTGACAGCCGTGTCGGGGGGCCAGGACCTTTTTTTGCAGGTCCTCAATTCGGGACCCTTGCCGGTCATAGTCCCGGCCGGCGCCGTCCTGGCACACGCAACCCCGGCTCCTCCACCCGAGAGCGCTGCCCCGGATGGAGGGGTCGTGGCGGGCGTGATGCGCACGGGGGACCCCGACGCATCATGGATCGCCACGTTGTGCGACGAGAATGCCTCGTTGTCCTTCGGGGAACGTCGGCAACTCCGCGACCTCATCGAACGGTTCACCGATGTGTTCAGCCAAAGTAAGTTTGATCTGGGTCGCACTACTCTTTTGGACCACCACATAGACACGGGCGACGCGGCCCCCATTCGACTTAATTCCCACCGCTTTAGCCCAGCGGAAAAAGATCATGTCCGCTCGGCTGTCGAGGAAATGTTGGCGGCGGACATCATCTCCCCATCTACTAGCCCTTGGGGTGCCCCCATTGTGCTAGTCAAGAAACGGGACGGGAGTCTCCGGTTCTGCGTCGATTTTCGTAGATTGAACAAGATCTCGGTGGCTGATGCATATCCATTGCCTCGCATGGATGATTCCTTGGACGCCCTCTCGGGCGCGCGGTTCTTTTCGACTTTAGATTTGCTCTCCGGCTTCTGGCAATTGCCACTGGATGAGGCCTCTAGACCCAAAACAGCGTTCCGCACGCCCCAGGGGTTGTTCGAGTTCAATCGGCTTCCTATGGGTCTCCATTCGGCCCCGGCCACCTTCCAGCGTCTCATGGAGATGGTCTTGGCGGGGCTGCAGTGGGAGTCTTGTCTAATCTACTTGGATGACGTTATTGTTTTTGGCCGTACGTTTGGCGAGCACTTGCAACGCCTTGAGGCGGTGTTCGTCAAAGTGCGTGCTGCTGGCTTGAAATTCAAACCCCAGAAATGCCACTTGCTACAACCATCGGTGAGGTATTTGGGACACATTGTTAGCACGTCAGGTGTCGCCACGGACCCGGATAAAACGGCTTGTGTCCGGACGTGGCCGACTCCCACATCTGTCGCGGAGGTGCGTAGCTTCGTTGGATTCGCATCGTACTATCGCCGGTTTGTCCGCGATTTTGCGACAATTGCGAAGCCACTGCACGCCCTTTCCGCCAAAGGACAAAGGTTTCACTGGGGCGCGGAGGAGGAGGCGGCTTTTGCGGCGCTTCGCACGGCCTTGGCGGATGCGCCGCCCTTGGGGTACCCGGATTTTACGAAACCCTTCCTGCTCGATACCGATGCCAGCGACACGGGAATTGGGGCTGTCCTGGCCCAGGTGGTCGACGGGGTTGAGAGGGTGGTAGCCTATGGCAGTCGCGTTCTGTCCTCGACGGAACAGCGATATTGTGTGACCCGGAGGGAGCTTTTGGCCATAGTTTATTTTGTTCAGTTGTATAGACCATATTTGTACGGTAGGCTGTTTACGGTCCGAACCGACCACGCGGCCCTGCAATATTCGTTGAAGATTAGTCAGCCCTCGGGTCAGCTGTCTCGCTGGCTCGAAGTGCTCCAGGATTACCCTTTTGATGTAATCCATAGGAAGGGGACACAGCATGGAAATGCGGACGGTTTATCCCGATTGCCGGCAGGCGGCGGGTGTGCTTGCGCCCTGGGCTCTAGCCGTTGCAAGGCCCCAGGGGACGCCGCGGCCCAGTTGGTCGCGTCGGCCGAGGCGGACACCCCTCCAGGTGCGGTGTCGACCGCAGATTTCGGCCTTGGACTTCCCCGGGAGGTATGGTCCGGCTTGCAGATGGAGGATTCCTCTCTGCTGAAGCTACGGCGCCGTGTCGGACATAACGCCCGGAGCTTAGCTTCGTCGGCTGCCCCGGCGATCGCCGTGCATGACGGACTACGGATGCCCAATTGGAACGCTATTGTGTGGTTGTGCCCACTAGCCTGCGTGGTAAATTAACCCGAGCCATTCACGAGAAGCTTATGCACCTTGGCTACCACAAGACCTTATTGACCCTTAAGCGGGACTATTACTGGCCGGGTGTTGAGGGTGACGTAGCACTGATTTTGAAGGGTTGCCACGACTGCGCGCGGAGGAAGGCCCCAGTTGTCCAGGACCGGGCCCCGCTGCAGTCCATCCGGGTTTCTCGCGTTAATGAGCTCGTGGCGCTCGACATTTTGGGGCCATTCCCTGCATCCCAACGGGGCCACAAATATCTCTTGGTGGGCGTTGAGTACCTCACACGTTGGCCCATGGCATGGCCTTTGGTCGATCAGTTGGCCTCTTCTATCACCGAGGCCTTCGTCCAGGGATACGTGTTTGACAAGGGCGCGCCGGAACAATTGTTGACTGACCAGGGGCGGAATTTCTCGTCTAGGTTGCTCAAGGAGGTGTGTGACCTCCTTGGCACCAAGAAAATCCGCACCTCGCCCTACCACCCCCAGTCAGATGGGATGGTAGAGCGCTTGAACCGCACCCTTACGTCCATGCTGTGCCACCAGGTGAACACGTCCCAGTCAGACTGGGACCTGTTCGTCCCGGGGGTCTTGGCGGCGTATCGGTTGGCCCCTCATGCCTCCACGGGATTTTCGCCTTTTTATTTAATGTACGGTAGGGAACCGGAGCCCCCGGTGCACGTCCAGATGGACGTTGGCTCCTCCAAGAAGGGGTCGTCGGTGCCGACCCCTTTGAAGGTCGCACTTGACCGGCTGCGCGAGGCGCGACAGGCCGCTGCCGAGAATTCCGCAAGCCGGCAGGCGGCTAATGAGCGGCTGCCAAAACACCAGGCAGCTGGCCTCCCGTGGGTAGCGGGTCAAAAAGCGTGGCTGCATTGTCCCCAGGTCCCCGTTGGCACATCGGCCAAATTGCATCGCCCTTGGCAGGGACCCGTGGAGGTTGTGGAGGTCCGCCGGCCGCAATGCGTCCGGATTCGATTCGGTCGCAGGCAGTGGATAGTGCACCCCTCCCGGCTCAAACGTTATGTTCCATCTACCCTGGGGGATCCACCCCCAATTCCGGAGCGGCCGGCTGATGATGTATCCGGCGTGCCTGACCGGCCGGGTCTCGTTGACGGAGGTGACGTCCGACCTGTGTGTGTGCCCCCAGGCCCCTCCCGAGTGAGGCCGACAGAGACCCCCCAGGCACCGGAGGCCACGGCGGTGGGCCTGTTGCCCGCTGACGGCCCACCTGCACGGGTGGCGGACACCGCACGAGGGAGCGGGCCAGCAGCGCATACCCGCTCGAGGGGGGTGCGGCTCCGGTGACGGCCCTGATGGCCG
This sequence comes from Lethenteron reissneri, assembly GCF_015708825.2. Lineage (NCBI taxonomy): Eukaryota > Metazoa > Chordata > Hyperoartia > Petromyzontiformes > Petromyzontidae > Lethenteron > Lethenteron reissneri. Next base: position 15,274,981 of record NC_083800.1, read on the forward strand.
TTCAGCGGGCCTAGCCCCTGGCGCCCGTTCGGCGCTATCCGGCGGATGAGGCCTTCGGGCTCTATTTGTTTTGTTTTTTTGTTGTTACTGTTCTGCTTGAAGGGCCGTGCTGCCCTAAGGTTGATTGCAGCCGGGTCGGCTGTTTTTTTTTACGGGGGGGGGTGATGTAGAGGAGTAGTGGAGAGTGGTGGCGTCGTGTGCGCTGTCAGGTGCGGTGACCTCACGGGACGTGGGGTCGCACGCGCTGGGCAGTGCACGTGACATCACCCCTCCGAGGGTATATAAGGGAGACCCCGTAACGTAAGCGGGGTCACTGGAGGAACGGGGATAGTGGAAGGGGTAAAGAGGGAACCAGGGATAGTGATAAGTGTTAATAAACCCTGGCGGAAGCCCCTAACTCAACCTCCGTCTCCGAGTACCTCAGTCTACGATACAACACATGGACTAACACACACACAAAAACACTTTGACGTTGTCCGTTCGAAAAAGACACCCACATGGAGTTAAAGACACGCATGGCTCTACACGCACACACATATGGACTCAAAGACACACACATGGACTCACACACACACATCGACGGGCACAGCAATCCCCGATGATGGTGTAACGGGTTCCGGAGACACTTTATTACAATACAACACTCCAACAGTACTCCAACTCTCCAACAGTCCTGATACTCTGTTACAGCCTAGGTACACAGCCTAGCTACACAGCCTAGATACTCTACTCTGGCTACGCTCCGGAACTCGCCCTCACAAGGTCGTAGAGTCGGGAGTCCCAGCGCTGGCTCTCACAGCATCCCAGGGTCTTCAGATGGCTGGTCGTGGGTCTTGGGTCTTGAGTTACAACTGGGCCCCGATCGTCCAGGGAGCTCTCCTTTTATGCCTGGTCCAACGAGGGGTGGGGCCGTGTGCGCCACCAGACATCCCACAGAGCACACACAGCCCCCCCCCCCCCCCCCCCCCCCGTTGGCGGTGCCCAGAAAGGCTTAAGCGCCCGGGAACCCAACATCTGGCGCCCAGAGGCTTAAAAGCGTCTGGACCCCTGGGAACCCAGCGCCTGGCGCCCAGAGGCTTAAGCGTCTGGACTCGCCTGGGATCCCAGAGCCCCCAGCAGCCCCTCCCTTTTTATGTCACTACAATGGCACAGCTATCAGTATCGCAGTACTACGTATGAGTAAATAGCGTGACGTGAGCGATGGAAACAATATAATTGCATTTAAGAAATGAGCAGAAATCACAGACTGGCAGTAGACCGTGGCAGTGTTATAAAAGCGCAGCAAAAAAAGGGGAAATTGAGCAACCCAAAAATCCAAAAAGAGTTTTGTGTACACAAACATAATTATTGTAACATGTCAACTCGTTTCATAATGGTAAACAATGAACCTGAGTTGTTATCTTCACGCAAACATAATAATTGTAACATCTGTGAACTTGTTTCATAATGGTAAACAATGAAGCTGAGTTTTTATCTGCACACAAACATTATTGTAATGTTTGTCAACTAATGTGTTTAACAATAATAAACAATGGACTTGAGTTGTTAGCGTAAGAAGCAAGGACATTTGTACCTGGCATAGGCGTGTTGAGGCCTTGTGCGATGCGTAGCCCCCGTCCTGGCCTACATTGGCGAGCCACGGAGTTGGCACGTTGCCAGGCTAGGGACTGGGCCGCTACCCGCCCCCCCCTCAACATCCGCCGTCCGTGCAAGAATAATAGTATGTAAGCAGTAAAATATTATTATCTACGGAGTCTGTAGTATAAACTGAACGCATCGTGTTGGGGGGGGGGCGAAGAGGACATGACACTGTGAATAAATATCCGCAGCGTGATGTGTGTATGTATTGACTGTAAAACGCGTAAAAGAAAATGTCTCCCGTGAGCTCAAGCTAACGCGCATGACTTGGCAGGGTCCGCCCCCCCCCCCCCCCAAGCAATTGGCATCACTTGATATGGTCGATGTCGTGCAATAAGTAAATAATGAATAATAGAAACTGCACAAATGTGTTAATTAAACTACTTTAAAGTTTACGGACGGGAAAACGGAATAGCCTATTCCCACCGCGGGGCTTAGGGCGTGCCGCCTGGCAAATTATTTCGGTCTTAAACCCCACCGTCCGAGAGCCAAATCCCCCGCAAGCGCGAGCGCGCGGAGACTTTTATATATAAGAAAAATAAATAAATATAAGATAAGATTGAAGATTGATGATCCTTGTGTTATTAGTCGCTTGAAGAGTCAAGGACTGTGAGAAGTTGTATTGTACTAAGCTATAACAGTTGTGAGAAGCTAAGAGGTGTGTGAATACATTTTATGAGTTTTAGAGAGTGAGTGAGTGGCAGCGGACGAGCAGCTCACAGTAGGAGCCCTCCTGGGGGAAGGGCGGGGAGTGTCAAGGGTGCTCGCGCAAAGCAAGCTGCTGAGACAAGGAGGAGCGGCGCGGCCACAGGCATTCCGACTGCTAATTGACCCGGGCGCGCAGATAATCTGCGGACGTGCTGACTCGGAAGCCCCGAGCACACTCCAGCAAAGGTCGAGCTTCAGGATCAACAGTGTCTAGTGCCAAGGGAGGTGACCCGCTGCTGCCGAGCGGACGAGCTGCGAGCGCTATCTGGCAACGGGACCATCGTGCACATCAACGCAGATGGAGCCGGACCCATCATTCCTGCCAGCACGGGCACCGCCGCCAGCGTGAGCAGCGTGTGGACTCAGCAACCACTCCAGCGGTAGAAAGAGACCGACGGTGCAGCCGAGAGCGTTGTGTGTTCGACACACACACACGCTGACCCAGTGCCCCCGGCTGGGGACCAGAGATAAATTCGGTACAAGGAACACTGCACTATAAAGTTCGCCTATGGACCTCAACAGGACAGTTAGCAGGAATAGTAAGTGGACAACTCAAACCATACTGCCCGCTATAATTATTGGACCTCGTGGTGACTGCGCTCCAACACACACACAACGCGCATATTGGTACGAATGAGATTGTTCCAAGAAGTTTTGTTTCGAAAAGGGTTGCAATCCCAAGGTGGTGTGTTAAATATTAGCTAAATCTTGACTTAAAGCTTTTGTGACTGCAGACCCAAAGAATATAACTATTAGCTAGTCGTGAAAAGTATTGTTCTGTCCCTTGAACCGCATGAATATAGTCGTTTAGAAGTATTTTAGTCATTCGTTTTCTTTTATCAGGTAATATTACCAATTAACTCATTGATGACACACTAAACATTTATAAGAACCTATGTGACGAATCTACACACTCACATAAATACTATTGTTTTGAGATATGTATTTTAATCACACAACATTGAAACGAATTCAATAATGTCCCATTAGCCAATTGATAAGCATCTGTAAGACAAACCTACACACTCGCACGTACACTATTTTTTCGGGACATTTCTTTAATTGCATAATCTTAGAAATTAATTCACTGATGTCCACTTTTGCCATTGGGCACATGTTTATTTTGCTCGGTCCCATATGAATATTGTCATTTTTAAGGACTTTGATATCGTGTATTGTAACGCTACTATGAGGAGTTAGCCTATTGTTCTATTGCTCAGTTTAACAATGTAACCATTGAGGGTTAATTGTACGAATCGATGAGTAGGACATCTACAGGAGTTCTAGATTTGAAGATTTCGTGACTGCAAGGATTTAAACTCTTAGGTTTTTCGGTAAAGTCACGTAGGGGGAAAAAAAATTATAGCTTTTATTATTTATTTTTTGCCTACGTGACTTTACCGAAAAACCTAAGAGTATGAATCATTGCAGTCACGAAAGCTTCAAATCTAGAATTAATACCCTCTACGGGGAGGAATTTAACCTATCTGTAAGAGTTTTTAACAGACAACGAGACAAGAAGTCAGCTTCTCGAGGCGCTGGCCTTCCTCAAGAGATGCTGCGATAACAAGGTAATACCCATCGCTTTCACACTAACATCTGCTGCTGTGTCCTCACCGAATTATAAACAGAATCTGTTTAAAGCTAGCCTATCACTAATCTCGGAGAGAATAAGGTTACTCCGATTTGAACTCGATAATTTAGACAAGACTCTCTTACAAACACATTTAATGTTAACACAAAAAATGTCCCCTTCTGATTGGAACCACGTTGATAACATGACTGCTGCTTCTGCTGACTCGATGTCAGCCAAATGCAAAGCTAACCTGATCTCTAAATTCAACCTCCTATCAAAGAAGAAACCAGAGCCACACATCACAAAACTGGATGTCAACAAGACCGTTATTAATCAGATTAACATCCCAATTTCTGACAATCTGAAAACGGTACTGGCCAAAGGACTAAATTTCTCTGTCACCCCTAAACATATACCAGTAGAGCATGTGATTTCTCAGGTTGATGTAGCCCTCAGAGGCATAGGACACATTCATGCGGATGTAGCAAGAGCTGAAATAGCCACTATCCTTAAGAACGCTAAGAAACCCACTAGCAACATTAGCAAAAACGAACGCTCTGAACTCGCGAACCTAAAAAAGAGAGATGATATAGTCATCCTCTCAGCCGACAAGGGCAATGCTACGGTCATCATGGATAAAGGCTCATACAACAACAAAATCCTGGATCTACTCAATGATGGGAGTTACTCCAAAATTAAAAGCGATCCTACTAACAACCTAACGACAAAAAACAACAAGAGCATCACGAGTTCTACTTCCCTAATCGAACCAACCAAACGTCCCTCCCTAAAACCCTCGGCTGCTAGACCTTCCAGATTCTATGGTCTTCCCAAGATCCATAAAGAAGGCACCCCACTACGGCCCATCGTGTCCACGATCAACTCTCCTACCTACAAACTAGCCCGTTTTCTATCGGATACTCCGCTTCCCTTCACTGGCAAGACCTCTTCAGCAGTACTTAACTCAACCCAATTGGTCTCTATAGTCAAGGACATGACACTATCTCCTGACGATATCCTCGTCAGTTTTGATGTGGTATCTCTGTTTACCAAAGTCCCAGTACCTGACACCCTAACAATAATTTAAGACTTTGTCCAACATGGATTGAATTCGGATGTACCTGCGCTGGTTAGGCATTGCCTCACCAACACTTATTTTACCTGGAATGGCACCTTCTACAAACATAATGAGGGTACCCTTATGGGCTCCCCCTTGTCACCAGTGATAGCCAATGTGTTCATGGAAAAGTTTGAATCAAACGCCATCCAGACGTCCACCCTGCGTCCTTCCCTGTGGAAGAGGTATGTGGATGACACTTTCGTCATTTGGCCACATGGCCTCCCAGCATTGAACCACTTCCTGGACCACATCAATTCGAGACACCCATCCATCAGATTCACCATGGAAGTGGAGAAAGATGGCAAACTACCATTCTTAGATATTCTGTTTGAGAGGAGACCTGATGGATCCTTGGTACATTCTGTCTACAAGAAAGCCACCCAAACAGATTCCTACTTGAAACCTGATTCCCACCACCACCCGTCTCAAAAGAATTCTCTCATCAAAACATTATACCACAGAGCTCATGGCATTTCTGACCAACACCACCTGGCCAATGAATTAAGACATGTGTAATGGGTTCCGGAGACACTTGTAGAGGTAACTTCTTTATTACAATCCAACACTCCAACAGTCCTGATACTCTGTTACAGCCTAGGTACACAACCTAGGTACACAGCCTAGATCCACTACTCTGGCTATGCTCTGGAACTCGTCCTCACAAGGACGTAGAGCCGGGAGTTCCAGAGTCCCACCACTGGCTCTCACAGCATCCCAGGGTCCTGAGATGGCTGGTCTTGGGTCTTGGGTCTTGAGCTACAACTGGCCCCGATCGTCCAGGGAGCTGCCCTTTTATGCCTCGTCCCCAACGAGGGGTGGGGTTGTGTGCGCCCCCAGATATCCCACAGAGCACACACAGCCCCCCCCCCCCCCCCCCCCCTCGTTGGTGGCGCCAAGGGGCTTAAGCGTCTGGGTTGCCTGGGAACCTAGCGCCTGGCGCCAAGGGGCTTAAGCGTCTGGGTTGCCTAGGGTCCCAGAGCCCCCAGCAGCCCCTCCCCTCTTATGTCACTACATTACCCTCCTCTATGTAGCCTCCAGCCGTCCCGGCTGTCAATAATTAGAAAGTTTAAATTAACGAAAGGGAGAGAAGAAAAAAAATACGCGAGCCTCAACAGGAAAAGAAAAGAGAACAAGAAAGCAACCATAAATACCCTAACCAACCTGTACAACTTTACACTATATACAAGCGTCAATCAACAAAAAGGTGAAGCAATGACACGTGAACAAACGACCCGCGGCACACCTAGCGCTCCTCGGGATCCGCATAGAAAACGTGGAATTAACAACAACAAATATACAGATTCCGACGCGTTGGATGCACAACCAACACCGGTAATCGAACCGAAATCACACAACCACCGCATGGATGGCAGGGATCCACACCACCCTGCCACCCTCCCATCAGTCAGGTGGTGAAAAGGCGAAGACCAACATGTCTAGCACCCCTCTACACACAGTTATCCGGATGTCTGTCTACGTCCCGGGTCGAGAAGTCGTACTTCAGGGCCGACCCATGTACTGGGCAAAGAAGTTGCACTTCAGGGCTGCTCCAGTATCTACATTTTTAAAAATATATATAAAATTGACATGACACAAACAAAATAAATCTGCCCGCTCCTGCCCAGAAATGGCGGACGCGCGCGCGAACCGCATCTCCAAGGCATCCCATGCTTGCGTCCCAGCAGCCCTCACTGAGGACCACCACCGACATTACATGTCACCCCCTAGCACCCCCCCGCCTTTCCGACGTGGCGTATCCATCCTAAAACCGCGCACGTCGGCCATATCGGGGGGGGAATTTCCATGTTACCACCACATCGCCTGTCCGACGTAGCGTCACAACCAGTAGCACGCGTCGGCCATATCGGGGGAATTTTAACCCAGTCTCTCTACAAGACTCGTATCGCAGCATATAGCTGTACCGACCGAGCTGAGACGACCCATCGTTCACTCACTGCACAACATGCACCCTAACAACTGAGGGATACAGTCCCAACGTAATGGGACAACTACACCTGAACACTACGAATCTCCAACCCACTGTTTTAACGCGCCTCGGAGTGTTTCAATCTCCGGGCCGCCAGGACGAGCCTACAGCTCCAGACGCACCACGGAGGGTCTCAACCTCCGGGCCGTCAGGTCAAGCCGTCAGCCATTGCATGACGGGACCACACTCTCCGAGCCATGTGAGCGCACAGCCCACTAGGCTAGACATGCCACGGAGTGTTTCAATCTCCGGGCTGTCAGGTCAAACCGTCAGCCATAGCATGACGGGACCACACTCTCCGAGCCATGTGAGCGCACAGCCCACTAGGCCAGACATGCCACGGAGTGTCTCTATCTCCGGGCTGTCAGGTCAAGCCGTCAGCCATAGCATGATGGGACCACACCACTCCGAGCCATGTGAGCGCACAGCCCACTAGGCTAGACATGCCACGAAGTGTCTCTATCTCCGGGCTGTCAGGTCAAGCCGTCAGCCGTAGCATGACGGGACCACAACTCTCGTGTTAGACACGCAACACCCACTGGGCCATCCTGGTCAGGATCTGCACCCCAAGATATTTGAGAGCCAGCACGACAATTCCAAATCCCTGGCAGCATGTCACCATCTCAAGATAAATGCCCCATACAGTCTATACATCGTTAACAATGACAGCACAAGCTATACATTAACAATCACGAACAAAGCTCCATACAAACCATACATTGTTAACAATCACAAGCAAAGTTTCGCATACACATTGACAACACTCACGAGCGAAGATCCACACAGTTTACCCAACAACAATCACGACTCCCCGACGACAACGAAGAAAATGTCAACAAAAATCATTAACCCGGAGCGCGTAAATGGACGAAGTGTCAGGGGCCTGGTCTCCCGACCTCCAACTTTTGGCCAGAGCAAAGGCGACGACCAGCGTGTCGATCGATGTGCCGGCCCCGGCGCCGGTTACAGTAAGAATGGCGCCCTCACTGGCCTGTCGCAGCGCTGATGATGCGGCGTTGTTTGGTTGGACCACACTGGGCCCAGAAGTGACGTTGCTCCCAGCGATCAGTGCTCCGCCGGCGGAAGTGACGACACACCCTGAAGTATCCCCCACATTTGTGGCGGGAATGCCGGTGGCGGGAACGGCGGTGGGAAGCTCTGGCGAGCGCTGCGCCTCTTCTCTCCCTCCCGCCATCACATGTGAGCGCCGCATCTCGCCCAGGAAGGAGGCGGTGGCGCCGAGCAGCTCTGCGAGGCGAAGCAGCGCCTCCTCCATCCCTGCTCCCGACGTTGGAGAAGGGACGGTCGGCGGAGCAGACAGCTGCTCAGCCGGCGGTGCGGCGTCGCCGTCGGCCGGCGGTGCGGCGTCGCCGTCGGCCGGCGGTGCGGCGTCACCGTCGGCCAGCGGTGCGGCATCATTGTCGGCCGGCGGTGCGGCGTCGTTGTCGGCCGGCGGTGCGGCGTCGCTGTCGGCCGGCGGTGCGGCGTCGCTGTCGGCCGGCGGTGCGGCGTCGCTGTCGGCCGGCGGTGCGGCGTCGCTGTCGGCCGGCGGTGTGGCGTCGCTGTCGGCCGGCGGTGCGGCTCCCATCGCTGCTTGCTCCTCGACATCGCCGTCAGGACTGAAGGTACGTGGCTTACTTCTTGTCTCCATGGCCACTTCTGACTCCAAATGTAATGAGTTCCGGAGACACTTGTAGACGTAACTTCTTTATTACAATCCAACACTCCAACAGTCCTGATACTCTGTTACAGCCTAGGTACACAACCTAGGTACACAGCCTAGATCCACTACTCTGGCTATGCTCTGGAACTCGCCCTCACAAGGACGTAGAGCCGGGAGTTCCAGAGTCCCACCACTGGCTCTCTCAGCATCCCAGGGTCCTGAGATGGCTGGTCTTGGGTCTTGGGTCTTGAGCTACAACTGGCCCCGATCGTCCAGGGAGCTGCCCTTTTATGCCTTGTCCCCAACGAGGGGTGGGGTTGTGTGCGCCCCCAGATATCCCACAGAACACACACAGCCCCCCCCCCCGTGTTGGTGGCGCCAAGGGGCTTAAGCGTCTGGGTTGCCTGGGAACCTAGCGCCTGGCGCCAAGGGGCTTAAGCGTCTGGGTTGCCTGGGAACCTAGCGCCTGGCGCCAAGGGGCTTAAGCGTCTGGGTTGCCTAGGGTCCCAGAGCCCCCAGCAGCCACTCCCCTCTTATGTCACTACACATGTACATCGGGCCCTCAGGATGAATGGATACTCTGACCGCACCATCCGCCAAGCTGTTTCTCCCACCATACAGAAACAGCCACTTGAAACTCCGATCAAAACTATCACGTTGCCAAACATAGCAGGCATGACCAAAAAGATCTCCAAAATTCTAAACAAACATAAGATCCAAGTCCGATTCAGTAAAGTAGGTAAAATCCGTGATCTAATTCCATCTGTGAAGGATGTCATTCCTGACTTGCAATACCCTGGAGTCTATAAACTGAGTTGCAGCTGTGGTGATTGTTACATTGGGAAAACGAAACGTCATATCTCTGATCGTGTCCACGAGCACAAGTCAGATCTGAAACACGGCAAAATTGAGTCTTCCACCGTTGCCGATCATTGCTACAACGCTGTGGGTTCCCATGAGATTGTCTTTTCCGAGACCAAGGTGCTCTGCACACCTTCTGGCTACCATCAAAGGTTTGTACACGAAGCCATCCAGATATACAAACGCAGACATAACTTCAACCGTGATGATGGGTACAAACTGAGTAATCATTGGAAAGATGTTATTATCCATGCAAAAAATATTTAACTACACATATTTGGACCATCTTATTTGATAGGTACTATTCTACTTTACCGACTGTTGACATCCCCAGCGTTTAACAGCACTCTCCTCTCTTTTTTTGTATTTGGATTGTCAACCAACAACTTTCCTCTCCTTTTTTGTATTTGGATTGTCAACCAACATCGGGTAAAATATCAACATGTGCACCTATTGTTCTATTTTAGCCCCGCCCACCCCCCCCCCCAACACGTTCCACTCATTGGCTTCCACATTCAGATAACCCCATCCCTCCCCCCTTAAACTTGTATTTAAGAGCTTGACTCTTAGAATTTTGCCTCACTTGAGACAGTAAATCTAGCTATGACGGTCCCACCTGATGACGGAGACTTGTGTTGCCTCCGAAACGTCGTGATTTATTATTTATTTCTATTATTTATTATTTTATTATTAATTTTTTATCCACGTGACTTTACCGAAAAACCTAAGAGTATCTAGAGGAGTACTGTGGTGGCAATTCCAATCATAAGTGTGTTCGCATATTAGAGTGTTTTTAGATATTAAAGTGGTTCCTTCCTAAGTTCATGCATAATTATCTTAATTATAAGAACTATATCCTGAGACCAGACATAATTACACTAAAACATAATCAGTAAATGTTTGTATTATCACGATTGGTAATATACCCCTAGACAGTAAAGCCACAATTTGAATAATTACATATTTTTGCATAAATTCATGAAAATATATTTTTTTATTTTTTATAAAAAAAAATGTAAAACATTTTTCACAACACAATATATAAAACTGTTTGAATGATGGGGGGGAGGGCTCCTTGCCGAGTCAGACATTGGGAGTGGGCTCCACGAGCCTGGTGACCAAGGGGAAGACCTAAGAGCAAGATGGTAGGGCAACTGCCATGGTAGAGCTTGGAGGTTGCTGCGTGCTGACTGTGCAGCAAGGGAGAAAGCACTGGCGGGGTGGTAATGGCATCAACGGCTTTGGTCATGATGAAGTATGTATTTATGTTGAACTTCTTTTGCACCATACGTAGCCAACCGTGCTAATCGGAGTAGCTCAGTCTTGATCTTTTATCTTCACTTCAACATATTTACACAACATGCATCTGTATCACACGAACTGAATATAATTTTAGAAGTAGGGCCAAGACAATAAAGCGTGTTTCAGTTCACTTGAAAAGATTCAACTGAAATGTGAAAATGCCAAATGTCAAACATTGTTTACTTTTGTGTCAACCTAAACATATATTCAGGACAAAATACCCCCAAACATATAAACTCAGTGTTGCAACTGTAACCTAAAGAACGTGTATTTGTATATTGTGTGTATTGTACAGGCAACAATATTAACCTGTGACTGACCTATGTACAATTTGTTCCAGTTCATGGAAGAGTTGATCCTCCTTCGAGACGTGAATTACATCAAGGCCAGAAACCTCTGACCTTGCCAGTAGACCAGCATCTTTAGAACCTAGAAAATACACATGGATGTCAATAATAAATTTACATTCAAATCCCGTAGAGTGAGACACTCAGACTAATTGGGGGTGGGGGACACAGAGGGTGTTTGACCTTATGTTAAACTGTAGTGATATTGTGATCTTACACTGTACCATGGGGTCTTTGTAATTTCATATTTGTTTTGATGCAGTTGCTTTTAATGTTAGAATACTAGTTTCGACTGGTTCCAACCGGACCTGGCGCATGTCTTCCAATCACTTCAGCCCAGGTGCCAGCATGATGACCTACTCGGACATTAAAGTAACCAAACACGTTGAATCTATCCCGAGGGGCCACTTTAGCTAGCTCCTATGACAGGGGTCATAGAAGGCATCTGACTCATCGACCTTGCCTGCATCCCACCACTGATATTCACCTTCGATGGGGGCATTAGCAACCACCACCATTCCTCACCTCCGGTTGATGGTGTTGTATATATCAGGTCTTGAAAAATGAGAAAAATAATAAAAATGTAATGAAAAAAAATGTGTAATTATACAATTTATGGTATTTAATGTACTTATGTAAATTTATGCATTTGTGCTAATTAGGCTCCGCTTCGTTGCCTAGGGGTATTACCAATTGTGATAATAAAATGAAGGTGTAATTGTATGAAGTTATGCAAGTGTATGTAATTATGCTAATTAGGCTCGGCTTCGTTATCTAGGGGTGTATTACCAATCGTGATAATACAATTGTAGAGGTGTTACGGGAGGGCGAACAAATACACCAGGGGTGGTTATGCCCGCACACGGAAGGATGCTTACATCCACGTCCGCACCGTTCAGCCTGGGGGGCTGAAACGGCGCTGTGATCCCCCACGGCCCCACCCCTCGAGGAGGGAGTTGCTATTTAAGGCGGTGAGCCGGTGGGCTCGGGGTTCAGTGTTTAGCTTAAACCAGTGAAGAAGGAAAACCGGCTAGATAGGCCCTGGGACTCCCCTGGATCGCTGTCCTTCTAAGGACCGACCAGGGCAAGCCAGTGGCGTGGCCCCGAGAGCCCAGAGCCGATGCTCTTGTAAGAGCCGGTCTGGGGACTCAGGGTGCCGTGATCCCAGCTTGGCCAGAGCGGGATCAGCTAGCCTCCCCTAGCTCTGGAATGGAGGACCTGGGAGTAGGCTAGCCGGGATAGAGATCGTGGGATCTCCCTGTTAAACGGGTGAAGGGGCCGATACCCCTTCGAGTGCTGTATACCTTGGCTGTATAGAGTGGAACGGTTAATAAATAAGTGTACCTCCGACTATGTCGTCCAAGTCTCTTTGAACCTACTACACAATTGTAGTGTCTTCAAACATTACTCACACCCTCCCTGCATATGTGATTTATTGCTAACATGTGCTGTGTTAGCTGCTGGAAGACAAAGGCGGTTGGTGAAGCTCTGATCCTATGGAATACATATTATCTTGGTCATGTGAGATTGACCTATTTCGCCTTGTATCTCTTCTGAATGACCCTATGGTCTAACACTTAAATTATTATTTGGTTTATGTTTAACCAAGATTTGTGATATACCATAGTTGTTACCACAGGTATTCAGAGGGTTTTATTAACCTTTGTCCCCCGTCTGTATCACCAGGGATCCGTGCTTCTTATTCAAGTTATATTTTGATATCCTGAGTTTGACGATATAGCTAAGCTTCGAACTTGTACCGTTGTATTAAAACAAAAACGCCAGTTGTAATGTCTGACAGCCCCTGCTGCTCTCGCCGTCCGGGGAGATCCGTGACCCCTGCTGTTTGTGTGTGTTTTATGGCGGCCTTTGAAGCCCGGTGGAGATTTCCCAGTCTCATTAGCCCCCCCTGCTCCTGGGTTTTTATTACATTTTATGGCTTCTCCTTCCAGCTGCCTTTTTGTGTGGCAAGGCAAGAGGCAGCGGGGTGTGAGGGGTGAGGGGTGACCCCCCTCCACATGCCCGAGCTATACATCCAGATCAAACTTAAAAAAAAATAGGCATAATCATTCTTAATATACATTTTTGGAAAACGGCATATATACAACAATGGGGAGGCAAGCCCACAGTGGAATGGGGCTTACAGATTCCTACACCTCACCGCCATGCTCCCACACTCCTTTCAGTCTTAATTTCAGAAGAGCCACTCCCTGTTGTTTGGCATTCTCCCACCACGAGCAGAGGAAAATCCACCCCCTCATGGTGACTGGAGCCAGAACCAGTTCACCGAACCTCCTGAATGCTGTAGAGATTCAGGTTGTACCGGCCCAGCTCCGGACAGAGAGGAGTGGCAAGCTCTCCTCCGCAGTGAGCATTGTAACATTCCACGTGGTCACTCGCAGCGTTTTTTTGCCATTTCTGGAGGAACCCCGAGGTTCAGACTCCTGGTTCTGCTAAATGGGTTTGGGCCAGGATAATTCATAGACACCTGTCCCCCCAGGGACTCCAGCACAATCTTAGTAAAAAAATTAAGTCATGGTTTAGTGGTAAATGAATGGAAGGTGGAACGATTATGTTGTATATATAGGCCTTTTTCAAAAATTTCTATTAAAAATAATTCTGCCAATTTTTTTTTATCAATCACGGTGTCGAATTGGGCAAAAGGGGGTGATGCGAACCCCCCTCCCCTCACACAGCAGCTGCCCTTCACACTCGGGACCAGGCAGCTGGAGATAAGCCGTAAAAGGTAATTTTAAAAAACCCAAAAACAAAAGAGAAGGGGGGGGGGGGTTGCTAATGAGATTCTGGGGAATCTCTACATGGCTTCAAAGGCCCCCTCAAAAGAGTACAGACAGCAGGCACCACGATTACAAAACAGGCAACTTTTTTGGGTTCTTTTAACACAACGGTAAAAGTCCAAAACTTAGCGACAAGAATAAGTGGACATCAAAGACTGCCAACACACTCACTCCGATTAAAAACCAGGCTACAATCTACATTAGTGGGTTATTATTTCTCATATTATTTAAATACTAATGTTATTCACCTTATTTTTATTATTATTGTTCTATCTACGCGACTTTCCGAAAGAACCAATGAATGAGCTCTGGATAAATATAAAACAAATAATAATTATGAAGTATTAGACCGAGAGTCATCCAGAAGAATAAAAAAAGGTGAAATAGGTCAATCACACAGAACCAAGATAAAATGTATCCCATAGAGAGAGGGCATCTCCCCTTACAAAGAAAAATCAAACACCATGAAGGAATTCCAAACCACGATGGAAGTACTGTAAACACTGCTACAGACATACCTTGAGTCACTTACAGAATCAGAACAGAAGTGGTAGGTATCAAGCTATAAAACAGCGGTCGGGAACCTATGGCTCGCGAGCCATATATGGCTCTTCCGGTGACGGCATATGGCTCCCAGACAATTTTGAGTTGAAATAATAATAATAATTTTAAAAATCAGTTTGGAACTGATTTTAAAATACTTGTGATATTGCTTAATAATACTGTGTCATTTTAAAGTAAACAGAAATTAGTTTTGAAGATCGGGTTGGGAACCAATGGCTCGCGAGCATGTCACGGGTCATTGTAAAGGTGAAGAAATCCATTTGATTAGATAGCCAACTAGTTTATCCGCTTCAACCCTTGTAACGGAAAAGATGGCGAAAAGAAAAAAAGACGATGATTACCGTGCATTCCAGGCTGCGTGGACAGAGGAATTTGCATTTGTGGAGAGAGCAGGATCTGCGATATGTCTAATATGCAATGATAAAATTGCATCGATGAAACGGTCAAATATAAAGCGGCACTTCGATACGCACCATGCTTCATTTGCATCGAAATATCCAGCGGGGGACAGCAGGAAAAAGGCATGCGAAGAGCTACAGCGGAGAGTGCAGACGAGTCAGCAGCAACTACGTGTGTGGAACAAGCAAGGTGACGGGAATTCCACTAGCTTTGCGGGTGCTTTGGCAATAGTAAGGAATGGAAAGCCATTCACAGATGGCGAGTATGCCAAAACATCCATGCTTGATGTGGCCAATGAACTGTTTGATGACTTCCCAAATAAAGACAAGATATCAAACGAATAAAAGACATGCCTCTGTCAGCAAGAACTGTTCACGATCGTAGCATCATGATGGCAAATCAAGTCGAGGAAGCACAAATTAAGGACATAAACGCCGGGACATACTTTTCTCTCGCGTTAGATGAGTCAACAGACGTTAGCCATCTATCTCAGTTCAGTATAATTACCAGGTATGCTGCAGGTGACACACTGCGTGAGGAAAGCTTGGCTGTTTTGCCAATGAAAGGGACAACAAGAGGAAAGGATTTATTCACATCTTTCATGGAGTTTGCTAAAGAAAAAAAAACTACCGATGGATAAACGTATTTCTGTCTGTACTGATGGTGCACCCTGTATGTTGGGGAAGAACAAAGGATTTATAGCGCTTCTCCGTGAACATGAAAAAAGAGCCATCCTAAGTTTTCATTGCATCCTGCACCAGGAGGCGCTTTGCGCTCAGACGTGTGGCCAGGAGCTTGGTGAGGTGATGTCGCTGGTCATTCGAGTGGTCAACTTTATTGTTGCCGGAGCTTTAAATGATCGCCAGTTTAAAGCTCTGTTAAAAGAAGTTGGGAATCATTATCCCGGTCTGCTTTTACACAGCAACGTGTGTTGGTTGTCAAGGGGGAAGGTGCTCAGCCGTTTTGCAGCTTGCCTGAGTGAAATCCTGACTTGTCTTGAAATGAAAGGCGTCAAGCATCCTGAACTAGACAACACTGACTGGCTCCTGCAGTTTGACTATCTCGTGGACATAACTGGCCATCTGAACCAGCTCAATGTGAAAATGCAAGGTATTGGAAATACAATCTCATCCCTTCAACAAGCAGTGTTTGCATTGAAAGCAAGCTGGAAGTCTTTCTCAGGGACTTTGAAACAGGTCGTCTTCTGCACTTTGAAAGACTACGACAATTTAGAGATGCATGCTTAGCAAGTGACTCCACTCAACATCTAGATCTCCAGCAGCTAGCTGGCTTTACGTCCAATCTCCTGCAGTCATTCAAAGCACGTTTTGGAGAATTTCGTGCGAGCACTGGTCTTTTCAAGTTCATCACTCATCCACATGAGTGTGCAGTGGACAAAGTCGACCTGACATGCATCCTGTTGTGTCTATACCCTTTTTTTTATTAAGAACAATTAAAAAAAATGTTTGTTTTATTATATATTTTTATTTTATTTTATCTATATATCTTTTTTTTTTATTAAACAATGAAAACAACTCACTTCTCCTCACAAGCACACCAGGAATCCATGAAACATGGAGGGCGGTTAAAATGATAAGAATTCGGTCACAGAGAGGTCATAGACATCCAGATGGACAAAAAGATGTATGGACTAGCCTCCCAAGACATCTGGAGATGTACAGATAAGGTGCAGAGTAAATAACGGTTGCAACTCGCGTTTTCTTAACGTTTTCCTTACCGAAAAGTAGAAACTTAACAAAGATAATTAACCAACAAACAATAATATTTTTTATTATTAGTAATTCTCTTATATTACCCGTATTCACCGCATACATATTATTTAGAATTATATGTTTCCTATCTACATGACCTTCCTAAAAACTAAAGAGTACGAATTCCAACAGTTAAGGAAGCGTAAGTGGAAACTTAGTTGCACTTAACCTCAGGACATTAAAATATAACTCAAGAATAAATGTAACACACAGGACCACATAAATGTATTGCAAAAATCTCCTCAGCCACCTTTGTCTCCAACGGTCCGGCAAGCAAGAAGGGAGCAAAAAGGTCACAGGGGGGAGTCGGTGCCTGACATTCGAAAACATCTCTATTTTTTCTGTTTGTTTTCTCTCGCAAGAGACGCGTAGAGAGGAGAGGGTGCTCGCGTTTTGGAGTTAAGCACAACCGTCTTTGTCTCCCCGCAGCACAAACAGATGGCCCATAAATGCTTGGAGGGTTAGGAAAGGTCGCGAGGAGGGGTCGCGGGGGTGTCTGCTTTTTCTCGCTCTGTTTGTGTTTTGTCGCCCGCTCGCAAGGAATGCACAGAGAGGGGAGTCACGTTTTTAAGTTAGGCACAGGCGCACATAACAAGCAGTCTGGGTTGAGTCGTGCTCAGTCTCGCAACTCGGCTTGCGACGCGGTGTTGCGACGGGGCTCGCAAGAGAGGTGTGGCAGTCATGCCTCGAGGAGAGATGGGACGACGAGACATCGTTAAAGTGACAGTCTGAGAGCAGTCTGTTCGAGGAGAGATGGAACGACGAGACATCGTTAAAGTGACAGTCTGAGAGCAGTCTGTCCGAGTCGCGCTCAGTCTCACAACTCGGCGTGCGACGCGGCGTTGCGACGGGGCTCGCAAGAGAGCGGGGGCAGATCGTGCCTCGAGAAGTGATGGAACGAGGAGGGGTCGGTTCGAGTCGCAGAAGTCTGAGTTCAACCTGGGTCGGGGCTGGGTTTCAGCCGTGCTCCGGCTGGCGGAGCGTCGTGAGGAAACGAAACACCGATGCCGATAGCAGGTGTCGCTTCTCGCAGAACGAAGTTAAGTGCGAGTGAAGCTGGCAGCTGCACAAACAAGGGAAGCACGGAGCAGAGAGAGTGACGAGTGACGACAAGCAATCAACCTGTAAAAGGGCGGAGATCGCTAAGCGTCGACCAAGCGTGCAAAGCAGAGAGCGCGAAGCAGTGGAGAAAGCCTGATCAAACGGCTGTGAGGAAGAGGACAGCGCCATCGAATGCGCCGTGTGTTTGAGGGCACACCTACCAACGACCAGTGTGAACAGACAAGACGTCCAGAGCAACGGCGAGCGTCGTGCCAACTCGTCATCTAGCAGTAGAGGGAGAGAGAGCGCAAGAGCAGCACGACTCGGACGTCACCGGGCGTCACCGAGCGTCGTGCCAACTCGTCATCTAGCAGTAGAGGGAGAGAGAGCGCAAGAGCAGCACGACTCGGACGTCACCGGGCGTCACCGAGCGTCGTGCCAACTCGTCATCCAGCAGTGGAGAGAGAGAGAGCGCACAAGCAGAAACACGTCCGAGCGAGGGAGCAGCAGGGGCTCGCGGCGGCCACGCCCAATCGAGGGGAACACCTGGCCGCTGTTTGTATCCTCTTACACCACACAAGCTAACGACACAATTAATATTACGAGGGGACAACGCACACACAGCACGCACACGAATAAGACTTTTTAAAAAAAATTTGTCTTTGCGTTTCAAAAAGGGTTGCCATTTCGAGGTGGTGCGTTCAATATCAACTGATCGTGCAAAGCAGTTGCTGCCGTCGAGTTACATGAATAAGAAATGTTTTAGTCATTCATTTTCGTTAACTGCATAATTTCGCCAATGAAGAAGTATTTTTAGTCATTCAATTTCGTTAATTGCATAATCTTACCCATGAATTTATTGACGTATACTCGCTTTCGCATACTAAAGTGTCATGTGCTTGTTTAGAATTAAAATTGCTTAACACCAACTGTTCGAGTGCTTCTTTCCAAGTCCATGCAAAACTATCTTATTCTTGATAACTGTATCCTGTGATGAGATATGAAACTGGAGACCTAAAATAACATAAACACACTAAGATAATCGGTAAACGTTTAATCGATGATAATCGTGTTATCCTGATTGATATAACACTGGATAAACGAAACTAAACTTAATTATCATAACTGATCACAGTAACATAATCGCAAGCATCCGCATAAATTACTACGATTATCTCCGCGATTATCATAATTTATGCATGTTAATACATGCATTATCATAATTTATACATGTTAATACACACATTAACATAATTAATGCGATTTGCTCATTTTTCGGAAAATTATTAATTTTTATTATTTTTATCAAAATTTCATAATCCCAACACATACAACAATCCCCTGGGTCTCTATCGGAGACTTTGAGCTGGAAGTTGCTGACCTGAAGGCATCAGACATGTGGATGAGTAAGTTCAAGTTACTTAATCGAGAGTTGGAAAGTCTTGCGCGACAGTGAGCAGAGCTGGCGAGGGAACACAAGTGGACAGAAATGAAAAATCTTCAACCTGAAGACCAGCTGATTCTTAAAACTTGGAACGAGCTTCCTGTGACATACCACACAATGCAGCGTGTGAGTATTGCCGTATTGACCATGTTTGGCTCTACATATGCATGTGAGCAGTCATTCTCGCATATGAGGAACATTAAGACCAACCTACGCTTACGTTTAACTGATGGAAGCCTCAACGCCTGCATGAAGCTCAACCTCACCACGTATGAACCAGACTACAAGGCCATCAGCAAAACCATGCAGCACCAGAAGTCGCATTAAAAGTAAGACATATTTAATTTATTATACGTTAAAAATACTATATGCCTCTCAATGAAATATATTTAGAAATATTTGGCTTTTATGGCTCTCCCAGTCAAAAAGGTCCCCGATCCCTGCTATAAGAGGTAAAATAATATTTTTCCAAACGGTACAAGAGAAACGACTTAAAAGGCCAGCGCCCCTCTCTGTGAGAGAGAAGAAAATGTAACATCCCACCGCGAGGGAAGAGGGGGGGATGCGACCGGACAGGGGGAATCTCTCCCTCCAGAGAAATTATTAAAAAGTTGAAAAACTAGGAAAACACAAAAGGGCAATTTGGAGCATCTGTTTTCCACGGATGAAAAGGTGGCTCGAGGAGATGGGCAGGAACCAGGCCAGGGTGAGAGCGAAATCAAAGGGATTCCAGTCCTTTGTGAGAAGGCGAGCCGAGGGGAGAGAATTTCACATAAAAACAGAGACACGACCCATACATTGCTACTACTGCAAGTGACAGAAGACTACGGCAAGCGACAGAGAGTACTGCGACGGGCAGACTCCGGGGCATGGCCTCCAGATTAACAATGGGTGTTGTGTCTCGCAGAGAAGAGAGGCGAGGTGATGCTCGGTGCTGAGTTCGGCATGGACCGACAGAGTATCGCTGAAAGATTTATTCTACATTTATCCTGACGTTGAGTCACTTGCAGAGTCAAGGATTGCGATAAATTGTATTGTACTAAGCTCTCACAGTTGTGGAAGAGGTGTGCGAATACAATTTACAAGTTTTGAGAGTGAGTGCCAGCTCCCACGAGCAGCTGCAGCCCGAGAGAAAGAGTGACGAGCAACGTCTGCAATCAACATCGAGAAAGGGCGGAAAGCGCCAAGCATCGACCAAGCGAGCAGTACTGCAAGCGGCAAGCTCGGGGGTGGGACTCTGCAATCGACCAAGGATGGTGAGGCTTGCCGAGTAGCAATATGTCACCGAGTACGAGTTCGGCACTGACAGAAGAAGTATCGCTCAAAGTTATTCTACACTGAGTGCCAGCTCCCACCCGGCAGCGGCACGATCAAGGAGAGAGATAGAGTGACGAGCAATGACGAGCAATCAACCGGGAGAAAGGGCGGAAAGTGCCAAGCATCGACCAAGCCAGCATCGCAGAGAACCAGCTGCACGCGCCATCGGGCATCGCCAGAGAGCACGAAGCCGGAGAGAGAGCGCAGCAGCGCCACCAGCACCACCGAGCAAGGGTGTGAGCTGCCAGCGGACAAGCGGCGAGCGCTATCGTGCACCTTCAAAGACAAGCGTCGTGCCGACTCAGCTCATCCAGCAGGGGAAAGAGCCTGACCAACCGCCCGTGAGGAAGAGGAGAGCGCCGGCGAGGGCACCGTGGGTTCGACCCTCACACACTGACCAGCACTAGCTGGGAACCAAGACAAGAGTGAGGAACGGCGACCAGCGGACGAGCTGCGGGCGCCATCTGACAACGAAATTATCGGGCACCGCCGACGGCGAGCGTTGTGCCGACTCTTTATCCAGCAGTGGACAGCTGCTGCCGAGTGAGAGAGAGCGAGGAAGTTGTTTGTATGCCCCTCCCCCACACTCACAACGCATCGCCCGGCGTCTGCTTAACACAAAGAATAGATCGAGGAGACAAAACCACCAATACACACATATCGGGACTAATAATAAGAAGACCAATGATAAGAGTACGTCAACTATTAGCTGATAATGAAGAACACTGCTGCCCATTGAGTTACGTGGATACGGTCGTTTAGAAGTATTTTAGTCGTTATTTTGTTAATTGTAACTGTACCAATGAATTTATTGACAAAACTAAACGTTTAGAAACCTACGTTACGAATCCACACTCACAGGGAGACTATTGTGTTGAAATCTTTCTTTTGATCACAGAATCTTGCCCGCGAATTTATTTAAGCCTTAGCCAATTGATAAGCATTTGCTGAAGCAGGCACACTGCCGCACACCATTGTTCCAAGACATTTCGACGATTACATAATCTTACCAATTAATTCATTGAGGTCTACCTTTGCCTTCAGGACATGTTTCTTTATTGCCGTTTGTATGAATATCATCACATTCATTATTAAGGACTTTTTCCTATCGCCGTATATGCTCGCGTTACTCCGACGAATTAAATTATTGTTCTGTTACCTAGTTTAACAAACGTAATCATTGAGGGTTAAATGTACGGATCATCTCCAGGAGTACTGTGTTGACAATTCCAAGCATAAGAGTTTGCATAGTAAAGTGTTATGTTTTTGGTTAGAAATTAAAATTGTTTAACACAGAAGTGTCTGAGTGGTGCCTTCCTAAGTTCATGCATATTAATCTTAATTATGAGAACTGTATCCTGCGGTGAGATTTGAATTTGGAGACCTGACATAAAAACACTAAGACATAATCAGTAAACGTTAAAGCGAAAATAATTGTATTATCCTGCTTGATAATACAAACCTAGACAACGAGGCAGAGCCTATTTATCATAACTGCAGACATTATCATAACTGCATACATTTGCATGACTTAATGCAATGACACCTCCCTAATTAGCATAACTTATGTACATAATTACACAAATTAGCATATTTTCGAATATTTACCCATTTCTCCATTTTCATTTTTTAATTAAATTTTCAAGACCAGACATATACAACAGTTACCAGCCCCTCACAACCATCCAGAGCCCCCATTGGCTGCTGTGGTGGCTACGAGCACCATGAGGAGAACAACCAATTGGAATTAGCTTTCCCTCCATGGCACATCCACCACAATGTTACCATCCGGCACCGAAGAGGTAGGGGTTATTTTTGCCCCACACGCACACACTCACTTTTACACACACGTGCATGTGCGTGCACACACACACAAACACTCACTACCAGCACGAGGCTGACTCATTACATCTTGCGGAGGATCGCTCCGTTGAACAAAATAGTTCCGTGGTTCAGTTTTCTCGTGCGAGTTCGCGTTTTAATTCAATGTTTAAAATGTATATGTCATGGAAGCTGGTTTGTAAATGCAGGTATTCGTAAGTCTGGTGTTTATAAGTTGAGGACTGCCTGAATGTTGAACTTATTTTGCACCATAGTCAACCATGCTCATCAGAGGTGCAGGGTGAGGACAACAAACTAAACACAAAAAGTTCAACAACAAAAAATAGTTTTCCATTTAGACAAAGAAAGCCCTGTTCCACGGTGGGGACTATGATCGTCTGATCTGTAATGAGGTGGAACTACCTGACTGACAGCATCAAAACTACCACATGTTTGTGATTTCATGGGTGTTGAACACGAGATCAAGCAAGGGCCATCAGGGTGTTGTCTACACTGAGACACAAACTTGGACTTGTGATGCACAAGTAACAGCACTTCAGTGATAATAGCGACACACACACACATTTGTATTCTGCAGGACGTTGTTGAGAGAAGTGTTTTGTCGCATTTCACTCTGAAGTTAATTAAATACTGCACTGAAAAACTGCCATCTCCTTCGTGTCCATTTGTCTCCAATACAAAAATAAATTACTCTGCAACACCAAAGAGTCTCCCAGTGAATGTAATTTCCCGTATGTGACATTCACACTGGCCAGAAATCTAGAAGAGGTGGGCGTACCGACACTTGAGACTACCACATGCGACCAGCTGATTGACTAATTTTGAAATGGACGGAGAGCCTCCTAATTAGCCCGGTTTCAGATTTCAAATGTTATTTTTTTCCCAATAGAACTGAAAGCAGTGCACTTTGATTGTAGACTATTGAACTGTTCATATTCTTGGTTCTTTCGGTAAAGTCACGTAGAAGGGAAATAATAAAATAATAAAAATAAAACATTATAAAATACAATTCTGTATAAAAATAAAACATAATAAAATACAATTCTGTATTTTATTATGTTTTATTTTTATTATTACCGAAAGAACCAAGAAGATGAATCCCTGCAGTCACGAAAGCTTTAAATCGAAGGATATTGAACTGTTAACAGTTAAACAATATTTGAATGGAACTGCAATGCAAGTGATTCCTGCGTCACCTGCCATTCACGTGACACTGGTGAGGCAAGTGCTGATACAAATACACATGCTGCCATGGTGTGTGCTTATAACCAGCTTCTTCTACCACACATTGTCTCATTTATTAGGAAGCCACTGGATGTATGCACTTTTAAATTCTAGATTGAAAAACACATTTCTTTATAACTGCTTTTCGTGTTTAAGTTTGTCGTCCTGCCCAGTTGGCTATGTACAGTGCGAAATAAGTCCATCATACATACATAGTCGCATTATTGCAGTCAGATTGCTTCATGCATTGAAGCAATCTGACTGCTCTTGATTATTATTAGTATTCGGCTTATTTACCTAGAAAAGCTTCATTGAGGTCTTATGGATCTTTTTCAGGAGGATCCGGCCAATTTTTTGCAAGGAGGGAACAATGATTGTTACGTATAAATCTCAAGTGAGTAGTTTTCGGGTAATTTATTTTTATTATTTGGCAAATTTGGACCCTGACAACGGCACACAATGTTCTACTTTTCTGAATGACACCATGGGATCTTTAACGTCCACTGTGAATCAGACACAGCAAGTACTTTTAGCATGAACCCCTGCAACAAGCGGCGAACGCGCTGCCATAAGCAGAAAACTATCTTCCATAGCAATGAACTGTCAGGATCTATATCAGGATCTAGGTTAATTCTCTTGCCTCAATTATCTTGTTGGTCTCATCTGTAGTCTAAATGTAATATGGGCACAGACACATTTTTTAATTATTTCCTATTCATATTAGCACTGAGGCAGTACTAATCTGGCTACAGCCCTGATCAAGTGATGTCATTTCTGCATTCTCATGGCAGGGGCAAGCTCATCCAGACGACAACCACTGTTGACTTCCCCACACAATTGAAACAAATTTTTCCACTTTTGATCAACCCCAGAGGGATAATGTGCTTAGTCAACCTTAAACAAGAATTTGAGCTTGCGACCTTCCAATTGTGAACCGCTCGCCCTACCACTGGGCCACCTGACCGACACGCATTTTGATTAAGCCATCAACAGATGATTCACCATGCATGCCGCAAAGGCACACACTCCAATAACCCTGGTTTTTGTACATTAGGCCACCATGACAAACCCTGCCATGTACCTGGAGCTGTGCTGTGCGCTGCATCTTGAATGATAAGTCCGGTCACATCGTTTGTGTCTCTCCCTGGCAGAGGAGCATCACACATGATGTGGTAGAAGATGCAGCAGACTGGGTCCAAGTCGGGATCAGGAAGGAGGTGTTTTCTCGAGCGAGCATGCATCTCCATGCTCATCAGGGTTAAATGCTGGACCTGGGGCACATACAATCTCATTGTGAAAGTCGATCATTATTTTAACTACAACTTGTCTCTGAATTTACATTGTTTATTTTTTACCTATGGGAAGGAAACCAGAAAACCCAGAGGAAACCCATGCAGAAGAGGGGGAAAGACAACGTACAAAGTCAACAGAGAACATTGCTTCTTTCTGTTAGGTGCTACCATCCCAATGACACGGCTACAATTCCCTTACACCTAGGCCTTGTCTGTGAAATGTCAGTTTCGTTCCCGCAACAGCTCAGCCTGGGGCCGAAGCCTATTGGACACCACGTGCTGCTGCCTGCCTCCAGCGGAAAACTCCTAGACTGCCATGCAAACCTCAATACTGCCACGCAGACCCCTATACCATCATGCAAACTCCTAGACCGCCACGCAAACCATGGGGAACACATTGTGGTGGTACCAATGAGAACCCTATTGATGATTAAGAAGATGACAGTAGTGGTGTTCATGAGGATAGTAGTGATGTGGTGTTGGTGAGGAGAGTAGTGGTGGTGGTAAAAGTAGAAAACAACTCAGAGGTGCTAAAAAACGCAGACAAGTGGGAATGGCAGCTATGTGGTGAGCCGGAACCAAATCCTCCCTCCCCCCAAGCTATGCAGTTCCATATATGTGAGGTTGCTAACATCCAATTAAGGAGTGTTTACATGTCAGAGGAAAGTGGAGCACCCAGTGATAACCGACGTGTGCAAGGGGGCAATGATCTATCCCATTAAGACAGAACTGGTGGATTCCACATTTTTTCTGTACCACATTCTCCTGGCAAGCCAGGGTATGATACCTCGATGCACACAGGGAGTTTTGCCACATGCGCGTGTGTATGTGTGCGGTGATCCATCAACCCTCACTGCCTCCACAGTGCTGGGTTGCAGGCAGCCCAGTGTGCGCTGCCACCACCAACACCACTGAAAATAACGTCGTCTTTTTAAACTTAATGAAACACATTCACCCATATTCTTTGGGTCTTTTGGTAAAATCACGTAGATAGGTTCAAAGAAAATAATCGCAACACAAGCGGTCCTCTTCCTGAAGCGACCGCTTGTGTTGCGATTGAAACGTCGTAGTTTTTGTTTTTTGTTATTTTCTTTGAACCTATCTACGTGACTTTACTGAAAGACTCAAGACATATTCACCCAGTATTGCATGAATAAAAGCAACTTTGAACACATACCTCGTGCAGAGATTTTGCATTGTTCAGGTTTTGTTGGCTGATTTTAAAGCCATAGGTGTTGTTCAGTGTTGGCCCTTCTATTTGTGACGTCTCTTTTTCACCTGCAGAGAACATCCTTCTCTACAAAACAGAAGTAGAGATGAACAGCACACCAAGACCACCGAACGAACTGTAATGTCACAAGTGAGAATTATCCCTGCCCTACCTTAATTTGGGGTTTAAACACCATGCGTTGCAGAGTGGCAGGTCTCTTCGGCATATCCTCAGCAACGGCATCTGATCATTTACATAAAAAAACATTCATCTAATGTTGATCAATTTACCACATGTTAATTTTCTTACACAGTGGATCACTATCTAGTCCTAAATGTTTAAAGTTTGGTTATGGACGTTGCTGAGGTTAGAACGCTCAACTCGAAAAATCAGGATTAGCCGGGCACAAACTGAGCGTATATTTTCCCTCCGGGGTTGGTGAAATAAGTAGTGCTATGTTGGGATGCAAGAGTGTTGGCTATGCATGAAGACCGGTTCAACAAAGGCCTCGGAAAAACTATGGAGGTGAGCACACGCCATGCTCATTGTATCAAGGAGACACTTTGACTTGCATGCCCCGCACGCCACGCACGCCACACACGTCCCACCACGCACGACAAGCATGCCACACAAGCCACGCAGGATACAAGGGAATCAAATTGTGGGGAGCGGACTTACAATTGAAGATGTTTGTAAAATCAATTGTAACGGATAAAACCCATACAAAAAATTCTATTTGGCTAGGAATAAGGATACCTAAACACATTCAATAAGGTATTTAACAGCTAAATAGCAACACGTTCTGATTGGTGCAGTGGTAAAACTCTTGCCTCACAGCAAGAAAAGTACGAGTTGCAATCCCAACTGGGGCTCCATTCTTCGTAGAGTTTGTACGTTCTCTCTTTGCCCCTGCTCTGCGTGGGTTTCCACCGGGTTCCCCACTTTCCTCCCATAGTTAAGAAAACAAGTCACATGGTTTTGGCCAAACATCCCATTGCAAAAAAAAAATTACCTGCAAATTAATAAATTGCGATTACGCTTAATAGCAACGTCACGTCCCTACTGTGAAAATGTGGCAGGACCCTCCTGAAAAAAAATCTTGAGACTCGGGGAGGCTTGCCCGGATGATCGAGTAATGGAGTGTGATCACTGATCCACACTTTATCATGACACCTTCTCAGCGTAAAATAAATTTCGCTCTCACCATGACCTCTTCTGCACGAAAGTTGAAATTCCACACTCTGCCCTTGCACTACACCAAAATGTTCGGGTCAATCGGTGCCCAGCCAGCAATGTTAAGATCGCTTGCTGCAACTGCTACACAGCATAATGACGAGATGATGTTAACTGGCATGGTTTCAGACAAACACATTGAATTAATGGCACACAAAATGTCATTACGTATTTGACTGAAAATGTTTTAAATATCTTTGTGAATGTAAAATCCGGTCATCATACCTGCAGATTCAGAGGCACAAACTGTGTGGATTGGAGACACTGTTGCAAAATTAATTTTATCGCTGGCTCTGGGTGCGACAGGGGTGCTATGAATTAAGCTTGTAGGCAGCACTGAAACCTCCACACGTCTGCTCTCTGTAGGAAGGTCTACAAGTTCTTGATGTGAGTGATGTTCACTTGGTTGCCGAGCTTCCGATTGTAAAAGTTCACCAGAGCTGCAATGTGCCACATCTGCAAAGGGTCGTTTCACCGGGGACAGCGCCAATATGATCTCTGCATTTTCAGCAGCAGACTCTCCGATCTCTGCCTCCAACATATCCTTTTTTGCGCGAGGAAAAACCGTTGTTGATGCGTCTGGTTGGTCACCAACTCCCAAGTTATTATGACAAACGACAGCCCTAGTGCTGTGCCCCTCCCACTGCCAGGGACGCCCTTCAGTTGCCATTTTGGAGGCGCTTGTGTTTCTCGGTAAAGCGGCACTTGCGAGTTTTGCTTTCGCTTTCTCATAATGGTGCCTCGCTTTCAACCAGTGGCGTACTTGCTGTAGACTCGGTGGAACATTACAAGGAGACATCACCACAATCAATTTGCTGCGAATTGATTTATCTTCTCTGCTATAATCTTGGATATTACTATGTTCTAATTCACGTGTCTGTAATTCACCGGGGTTGAATACAGAGGCGACGTGGCCTTCAGTCTGCGCTACTGCGGTGCGCACAGCGTGCCAGTGCTTCAAGCCTTGGGCAGCAAACCTCCCATCACTCTCGCGCAGGTCAGTACCATGTTTCAACTTCACCTTGAGTGTCCTCTCACCAATTTCCCTGGGACACCAAACAACAATTATGTTGTGTTACATTTAAAGTGTTAATCATAACATGAACATATGTGAACATAACAAAATAAAATGCATCCGATGTAATATGCAGTGCCACATGAATTAGAGCTTTATCCGTGAACAAAAATACTAAAGCTACAGTTGAGCACTACAACACTCCCTTACGCTTTAATGTGTCAACGCTCTGAAGCCGCTTGATGGAATACTTTTTTGGCATGAACAAGGATGCAAACTCTTATATTATCAGGACCACAAGCTTTAGAAGTATCACTTTGGGATATCACACAACACACATCATGCATTGCGGTGGAGTTTTATTTTGGCTTCCAAATTCCGTATTTGATAACCAAAATAGTACACCATTGGAACCTCCTTTGCCAGTAGCAAAATATGATAATTGTTGTTCTACCCTTTTATCTGGCAATAAAACTGACACCTTTTGTTGTTGTGCGCCTTTTGGCGTCATCTGGTCCAACACCATGTGAGACTAGGCTCTAAGAAAAGCTGTTTCAGGTGTGGACCAATCAATTTCAAGAACAGTACATACATTATCAGAGTTGTGTTTTTTGTTTGCATTCCGACCGCAGGTATTGTGGTCAATGCAAACATGACTCCTTGTAAAAAAAGGTATCAGTTTTGTTGCCAGATAAAAGAGTAAAAAAACAATTATCAACCAAAATAGTAGTTTAAGAGATCGTCATTTGCATCAATAACAGACCCAGAGCCACCCCTTATTGATGGAAATTAAGTTATTCAGAAACAATTGAAAACAGTCCATAATCAGGATTTTCTGGGTTAGAGCGCATAATTACAGATGTGGCGTTTAACCTGCCACCACCCGACAGCCAATTAGTAAAGTTTATCCAGTTAAAAAGTCCATTTAGTTACTTCAGCTCACCAGTGTGTTGGAGAGTAAACCCACAACATTTATAATTCTGCTGGTAATTACAACTAGCATCATCAGGCGATAGTCAGAATTGTGAAGAAGTATTCCTGTTTTTGTCTTAAATAGAAGGGTAAAGGTGATGTTATCACCCTGAGCCTATCAATAATCACCAACGAATGTCGTACTCGAATTGTAAATGTTGTGGGTTTACTCTCCAACACACCGGTGTGCTGAAGTGTAACTAATTGGCACATTTTGTTTACGTGACAAACCTTAATAATTAGCTGGAGGGTAGTTGCGGGTTTAACGACACATTTATATTCACGCGTTCAAAGTAAAAAAAAACCTTTATTATAGATAATATTGGTCGCGAAAGCTTGTGTTAAACTGTTAATAACAGCTTTAGCAAACAACCAGAATGGACGACAGTCAACCCTCTGATCCGGATAGAGGAAACGAGCCTGTAGGCTAGGAACATTAAAACGTACAAGGTCAGATGACAGCGAAATATGCATTTCTGTTCAGAAGAGAAGATTTAGTTCAATTACAAGGTGAAAACGAATGGACAAGATGCTATTGTTGATACCAATTGTTAAAACACATAAAAACAAGATTGTCCCAATGTAACAATTATTTTTACACCGCCAAATGTGCTCTCACCTAAGGACAAATGGAGTGGAACCTATTTCTACTGCTTGGTGGACAGAGGTGGGAGGGGGATTTAAGAAACCCGTCTCTTGATTCAACTGCCATGCCTGAAAATCGATCTGTGACCTCTGGCTTTAAAGTCCAATGTGATAACTATTAAACCATTGCAGGATCCGTCAACTGCAACACTAAATAAATTACTGAATTTCTCCATTTCATCACCATTAAACTCAACCTGCTATGGTTCTGGTTATTAAATGTAATATTCTAACCCTATAAAAAAAATCCTATTTACCTCTCTTTTGCAGGAACATCGGCTGGATCACTGCAGTAGGCACCTTGGTATGTGGTCCCTGGCAGGTTATATTTTGTCATTGTTGCCAGCACTTTGCTACATTTTGGAGATGACATTAATGGTTTTGCCATGAATTTCTGTGGGCGTACAGAGTCGGTGCACACTTGATCAGATTTCCAGGTGCGAGCTGCCATGCTTGTCAACGACGGTTCTGAATTACAGGCCTTCTGCTGAAAATCCAAGGCTGGCAGAGAAGGCTGAGAATCAGAGGCAACAATCGGAGCACTCAGCAATAGCGTACGAGATGCACAGGTATCCTGCGTAGGGTCTGCCACCAATGCCACGGTGCTCTTCAAGGTGGTAGGTGCCTGTGAAGCCGCGGTCCACGCAGAGCTTTCAGTAAGCGAGTGGCATGGTGAAGCGCAGGCGGCGCTTATCGGGGATGTGGGGACCACAGCGCATGCAGAGCCCTGAGCTTGGCCTTGAAGAGGCTTATCGTGAATGGCAGTGTCAGAGAGTGAGCCCCCTCTCTGTTTCTTCACTTTTATGGCACTTATTTGACAAGACCAATTCAAGTTGTCCTGTTTCTCGTTTACTTCGGAAGTGATCAAAATGTTCTCGCGCGATCGAGATTCCACCACTTTGTTTGTTTGGACTTCAGGTTGAGTCAGCGTTGGCAAATTGGATGGCAGGGAACTACACTCAATCGTGGAGTCACTTGGGGACCAGCACTGAGGAGGAGAGGCCGCATCCTTCACAGAGCTATGCTGTGACCAGTAGCTCAGCTTTGACATGACATCTGAATATTCACACTCATGGTCACTGATACAAGAACTGTAATACGAGGCAAAACCAGGATGCTGGACATATTCTGTATCATCAGATACTACCTTGGTGGTATCATTTACTGAATGTCTTCTTCTGTTTTCTGAAGGTAGACTGCTAAATGATTTAGACGTCCTATCTGGGTGAAAAATGGCATCTTCATTTTTTACAACTGAAATTTTAAGGTCACTGGAAAATGATGGTGATTGACATGGTTTGAACATTGAAACTTCAACAGCCATTTTCCTGTCCCCCTTGAGTAGCATACGGTCAAAATTGAGTGCGTTGTCATTAATAATCACTGGTGGACCCCTCTGCACTCCACACGGAGACATCGGCATTACACTGCAGTAGCTATCAGTGTCAAAATAGACCCTTGTTGTGGTTATTGTTTGTGTGGCATGTTTTCTGCACTCATCGTGCGCGTCTGCTTCATCTCTTGCACTTTTTTGTTTATTGACAACATATTCTTCACGCGATATTTGTTCCACATTGAATGAACTATCACGTAACATCGCCAGTGGAGATAATGAAGATATTTTGTCGAGATTTTTACCAAAACTATTGACGTTGCAACTTTCAGACGGAAAGCTATACCTCGCCACAGCTTCCATGTGCTTGGCTTTACGAGACGTTTCAGGCAAACCCGTGACAAAGGTCGCAGAGGCACCATGGCGATAGTCGCATGAGGCAGCACTTTGTCCGCTCCTGCTGAACAAAGAGACCGAGGATGCAATATGGTCGTCGCTGCCGACGTCACTGTTGCCTCTTGCTGGCACTTGCCGCGCACACCCTGTGCCCTGTGTCTCACTGGTATCTGCACGAAAGACACAATTCAAAATCACATTACATCTCACAGTAGCACAGAGGGGCGCTGCAGTGGCGAGATGTTAACTACCTTGCCAGGTACGCCGGAGGTTGTGGATCCCGACCCTCATGCCTGTATAATATATTTGGAGTTTGCATTTCTCCGGGTCCTCCGTTTTTTTTCTCCACATTTACCAAAAGACCCAAATAATATTTATAAATGTGTGTATCGAGTATTTTGGTTGCTATAAATTTACACGCAATAAGCCACTTTGTTGAGCTATCATTTTTGATAGTCAGGTCACTTCTGAAAAAAAACTTTATAACTCAGTGGGCCTTACCTGATAAAATAAAAATAATAGTTTAGTTTAGAGGTAAAACTACATCTTAACAACAAATACAAGAAAAGCTTATTTCGCATCACGCAGCCAATCCTAAGCAATGTGCTCAGGCTCAAGTGCTCAGAGGCAAACCTGTGCCATGTGTCGTAGCAGCGATCTTAGGCAAGGTAATAATTCTCTGCTGCTCCTCTGAAGAGTTCTTCAAAGCGTCGCAATGAACTTCTCTGAAAAACAAATTAAACATCATAACCAAACTATATTCAAATGCCAATGCAAGGCAATCATACAGTGCTTCTCTGGTGTTTCATCATTTAGTTTGCTAAATTATTTTAGAAGCAACAAGTACAATGTGTATTATGCCTGCTTAGATGGGATCGCATACATATGTAGTGACATAGAATTGGTCACTAAGTAGCATAGCGCTTGCTGCTGGCAGGGAAGGTGATTTGCAGCTTGTAGCAGCCCTGACTGACAGCAGGCCACGTGATAGACCCGAGAGGGATCTAGGGTAAAGGTTATGTAAGGGACACGTCAAGAGCTCGCTAGTAGGTTCCAGAAGGGGGGCGTGGCCGGGTGGGAGCGAGGCCACACTAGGGGACCCCGAGCGGGAGTTCGGGGCTGTCGTTTGGAGTGGGCTCCTCGTCATCATCGTTGCTGTTGAAGATCGTCGCCATCGCCCCTGTCGTCTCGTGCCTTTGGCGCTGTTGTCTCCACTTGATAACTGCGCTGCTAGATGTATTTGGCTGTCTCGGTTCAGCGCCGTCAGTGTCAGACGGCTAGCGTTGTGTTGTAGGCTAGCAACCAGTGTAGAGTTGCATATAAGCGAGAGACTGAGAGTGTGTAACAGTGTAGGGTGTGTATTGTATAGAGTGTACAAAGTGTGCTCGGTGTTAATTAAAGATTTGCCTCCAAGACGTTACGTCTCCAAGTCAGTCACTACACATAAAGGCTACACTTTTATGTATAAAGTCAAGGAATACGTAATCAAGCATAAACATCTGGTACTGCTTTGGTGGTGGTTATCCATACCGAGATGGTGGTTTTGCCTTTCCCTCAAACCCGCTCAGACACAGAGAGGTGTTGAGCGGCTGTGACAGTGCGCTTCCATCAATTTCCCAGTGCAGCGCCCACGTGACTCTTTGAAAATGGTTGAAAGTGCACCTGTAGTGTACCAGTATCAGTAGTGTACCTGTAGTGTAGCTTTCGTGTACTTGTACCTGTATTGTGCCTGGAGTGTAGCTGTACCTGCAGTGGAGCTGTAGTGTACCTGTACCTGTGCGCGACCGCATCCCATGGCTGCGTCATGACGAAGCTCAGCTCCTCCTCATCTTCATCACCATCCCCACCCCCTTCAAGACAGGTGACGGTGTCCCTGCTATTCAGCAAGGCCACTGCGGGTGATCGACATTCTCCCGTGCCCTTCTCGGTGTCTCCTGAGCAAACCCGCGCTGCACTTTCTTGACGAGTGCCAACATCTGTTTCGAATCCAGCCAGTAAGTGAACCATCGTCTCGTCTCCGCTGTTTTCTGGGGCAGGGCAAATGGGTGGACGTGTCAGATTAACTTAGCCGACATTAACCCAACGCACAAATTCAGACTCGCAGCCTCCAACTCAGCCACAAACAAAGCTTTCTGCACTTGCACTGCGAATAACCTCCGATTAGCACAGTATGTATGTATGTTAAAAGAAGTTCAACATACGTACATACATAGCAACAACGCAGCCATCAAGATACAACGCGCCAGCGTTCGTGTTGCTAGTACCAAACTTGGTAGTACCGAGAAATAAAAAAAATTCATCCTAACTTATTTAATTTTTAAGAAAAACTTTTGTAAATGCATGAAGGCATTTGACTACCCAATGCTGTGTTTATTCCTGATTTATTTGTAAAAGCAATGCCGTTTATCTATAGTGATTAAAAAATATAGTTTTACAAGAAACGTTTTTTTAATTCCAAAATATCAATAATTCGTCATAACGCGTGTTTGGGTGGACACGCGGGCCCGACACATGCTTCCGTGCACACGACTCCTCATGCCGGCCGATCCCCAGACATAGTGCAGGTTTCCCTCCATGGACTGGCGTGCCGGCTTGTGTCGTTATTTGATTAATCTGGATTCAAAAGAAGATTGTCCATTTTGCATAAACGATGATGTTAGCCTTGTCTCAGGTGATACAAGAACACGGAACAGATGGAGCCATTGCGAGGAGGGGACTACCTCCCATCCAGAATAAACCCCTCGTCTGAGACTCAAACATCATCACTCCTCCTGGCTCGGACATTCCTCCTCCTCGAAGACATTGGTGGTGTAACCATCAACTCACTAACTCACTTATTCACCCATCCACTCACCACTGGTGGTGTAACTATCAACATCATCAGAATATCAACAGCAGGCCGATGCGCAACTCTCCTTGGAAAATGTAAAATTAAAGGAACAAGCGATTGTGGCCATGCAACCCAAACTATGGACCATTTGGTAAACCCATAGACACAAAGAGACAAATAGAGACTCATAGAGATGTGTTATAGAAACACGCCACACTTGTGAGATTGTGGGCATGCAACCCAAACTATGAACCGCATAGTAAACCACTGCAGGCTGCACTCCCTTCAATGGAGGATGAAGAATGACACAAACTCTCTCTCCTGAAGCCCTCTCGTAGCTGGCAGACCTCGACATTGAGATTCAGCTTTTGAACACATTGTCGCTGCCATCACGTGTGAGAGTAGAATTTGATGAGTTCGTACCGAGATGCTGAGAATCTCGACTCTGGCTACTGCGCGGCGAGAAGAGCTGGCTGCTCTCGACGACACTCCGAATGGCATCATCGTTTACGATTGCATCACCATGATTATTTGCTTCGGAGACGTGCACTTCGCCTGCATTGATAAAAAGTCCACATTAAGGTTAATGCGAAGACTACGAGATTTGAACAGGTGATCACGTAATGTTTAATGCAGAATGAAAAATCCCTCACCGTCTTCACTGGTCACATCCATGTAGGTAGGTGACCCGAGGCTCACGGATGTCTCCCCTGGCGTATACTCGGCACGTGTACACAGCGGTAGGGTCCCTTCGCTGGGATCCATGAACAGAGTGCGGGGAAATGAGTGTCAGTAACTTACGTGACATCGCTATTTGCTCCTAAATAAAGCTTCATAATGTAGAAACGTTTACAATGTAGTTACTGTGATCGAGAGTTTTTTTGTTCATAATCTGTCAGATTTTTTAAATTCATTCCCAGATGAAGGAGAATGCTGATGCATAATAGGATAACTAATTTTGCTAATTATACTACAGCAGACATACATTTCA
This sequence comes from Lethenteron reissneri, assembly GCF_015708825.2. Taxonomy (NCBI): domain Eukaryota; kingdom Metazoa; phylum Chordata; class Hyperoartia; order Petromyzontiformes; family Petromyzontidae; genus Lethenteron; species Lethenteron reissneri. Next base: position 15,310,501 of record NC_083800.1, read on the forward strand.
TAATAAAAACTAAACACTTCAGCCAGCAAGCCCTTGTCAGTGCAGTACGTACTCTACAACACGAGTTAATTACACTTCTATGACTCGTTTTACCAAGGGGGACAACACTCGTGCTGATCACTGTTTAGTGGGTTGTCACTTCTTCCTCCGCTGTCTGAAACGGACACAATTCATGGTCTCATCTACCCATTGATGACATTCTTCAGCAATGTGTGAGCAGCCTTGCATCACCTCTTTCTATTTATTGATCCGTAGTCCAGAAGCCCACATGAGAAGCCATTCAGTCCCAAGTGATCTTCTGTCGACCGTTATTACTCTCTGGTTATATACAGGATGGCCACAAAGTCAGGCCACATAGGATAACTTAATTTAATTAAACAAATGTTCAAACTGACTTCTATTAACATGAATGCATATGTAGAGACACAAATAGTCACTGCATGTTGTGCCAGCCACGGTTTCTGGCGTGCCGCTGTGTGCCGTGAGCCTCCATTGGTGGTTTGAGGGACACGTGACCGGGAGCAGGGAGCTCGGGTCTTGATACAGCAGGGGACGTGGCCGAGGGCGGAGCGAGGCCGCGGCCAGGGAAATAAAGGGGGAGCGCCGAAGGAATTTGGGGCTCATTCTGTGGGGCTCATTCTGTGGGGATCAACTGGAAGCTCTTCGCTCTTCGTGCAGTCTTGACTGGGATTCATGGGACAGGCGGCATGTGTACTGCTGACCCGTTCGTTTAGTTTAACTCGCACGCACATAGCGACAGATAGCCACACCTAGCTAGCATACTCAGAGTGTTCATAGTTTAATAATAATGCAATTTATAATGCGTGCAAATTTGCGGACGTAATGGCCGCAACTCAGAGGCGTGGGGCCAAGCTCAGAGTCGCTTGAAAGCATGGTTATAAAGGTACGTTAATAAGTGTCTCTTGAAAGAGGCGATTGAGGTGATGCTGCGAATGTGCAAAGGGATAGCGTTCCAGACTGTTGGGGCTGTCACCGAGAAGTAGCGCATAGACATGACCGTCCTGGATCTTGGTATCAAGAGGAGGTCGTGAGTCGCGCTGCACAGGCATCTGCCGTGTGATGAGCTGCAAGTTGTCAATATTGAATAAAGGTACGGCGGGCAGGCAGATATGAAGGCAAGGTGGTAGAGGCAGGCGATCTTGTATATGACCCTACTGGCGATGGGTAGCCAGTTGAGGGTACGGAGACAGGCAAGTGAGTCGAGACGGGGATGAGTGTGGCCAATGACGACGCGTGCTAGGTTGTTTTGTAGTCTTTGAAGTTTTGTTAGGTTGCCAGTGGAGGTCTGGACTAGGACGGAGTTGCAATAGTCGAGGCGAGACCCAACTATGCAACATGCCAATGTGTTAGCAATTTCAGTGGAGATGAGAGGACGTAGGTCTCTGAGAGCCCGCAGGTGAAAGTTACATGAACTGATGATATGATTGGTTTGACGGTCGAAGGATAAGTTGAATCTAGGATGACACCGAGGTAGCTGAAGTGATCGGTGAACCTGATGCTGTGACCGAAGATGTGTATGTGTGTTGGGAGTGCTGATGAGTTGAGACGTTGCTTGGTACCTAACATGATGGCCACTGACTTTTTCGGATTAAGGGCTAGGTTGTGTGCAGTGAACCACTGTTGCAAGGCGGTGGTACATTCTGAGAGCCTCTCGAATCCAGATGCATTGCTAGAATCGATGGCGGTGAATAGAATAGTATCATCCGCATATGAGTGGTGCTTAACACCGAAGCTTGCGATGAGCCGGCCGACTGGGGAAGTGTTGGCTGTGAAGAGCAGGGGACCTAGGACGGAGCACTGGGGAACCCCGCATAATACTTTTGTTTCAGGCGATGTGGACGTGCTCACCCTGACTGAAGATTGCCGGTCAGAAAGGTACGAAACTATCCACTTGAGTGCTGAGCCACATATACCGAAGTCGGATTTCAGGAGGGAAGTAAGGAGCGAGTGGTTGATGGTGTCGAAGGCTGACGAAATGTCCAGACTTACAAGTGCAACAATGGAGCCGGAATCAATGATCGTTAAAATGTCATCGAGCACTCTAGTGAGTGCTGTTTCTGTGGAGTAGTTTTGACGGTAAGCTGACTGGAAGCAGCAGTAGTTTGCGGAGGAGGTGATGTGTGGTTTTAGCTGGGCGAGGGCTAGTCGTTCAAGGAGTTTAGAGAGGTTCGAGAGATCAGTGATGGGACGATAACTAGATGGGTCATCCGGGTCGAGACTTGGTTTCTTTAACAAGGGAGAAACCAGGCCAGATTTGAGGTTGGACGGAAAAGACTCCACAGAGAATGAGGCATTTGCGATGTTCCTGATCATGATGGCGAGTTCCGGAGCACGTTGCTTGAACAAGGAACCAAGGGAGCACGTTGAGTGGAGATGACTTCAATTTAAGTGATTCTATTAGAAAGAAAACGTCTTTTGTAGACACCGGCTTTAGCATAGTTAGAAAGGTGTCTGGGTGAGTGCTTACAATTTCAGGTAACTTGAGCGGGGTACAATGGTGTGGTGTGTGGGTAGACGTGCAAGAGTTTGCGATGGTGATCAGCTTCTTGGTGAAGTAAGTATTAAAAGAGGTGGCAAGTTTCACTGAGGCCAGGGGATCGCCAAGGTGAGGGACCATGGTGCTACCAGGATGTAGAAGATCTTTGAGGGTTATCCATAGAATGCGTGATTTTCTGGTTGCTATTTTGATGCGTTCTTCAATGTAGGAGGAACGTGAGACCAGGATAAGTTTGTTAGTTTTCCTGCAGGCAACTCTGTAGGCAAGTCGATCAGCAGGTAGACCACTGCGGGATGCGATACTTTCAAGGCGCCTCCTGGTTCGCTTAGCAATGATGGCGTCTCTTGAAAGCCAGTGAGTGTCGGGGGAAGACTGCCTAGCGGTTCGTAATTTTAATGGAGCCAGTTTGTCCAGCGCCGCCCTCATGTCAGCTTCTAGTTGGAGAGTGCAGATGGTTGGATCCGATGATGGGGACAACGTTGAAGGCGAATTTGCAAGGAGGTGGTGTAAAGCAGAAAACTTGATACCCTTGAAATTACGCGAGTTGCGGGTGAATTTGATGGTGATTGGCTTGGGAATTTGGAGGAAAAAAAGTATGAGGTGGTGGTCGGAGTAACCAGTTTGGAAAACTCCCAGTGCAGTGATGCGTCAATGCTGGTCAGGTTCCAGAACCAGGTCGAGCATGCTCTCAACGTTTGTTGAGGAAGCTCTGGTGGGGCCTGAGTTAGTGATGACCAGGTTATGGCAGGCCAAGGTTGACTCAAGGTGACTATCGATGGAGGCTGGGGTATTGCCGGGGCAATTAAAGTCACCTGTAAGCACGAGCCTGCGAGATGGGTTAGGAATCAGGTAAAGTAATTCCGAAAGCTCGTTTAAGAAGGTATTGATGCTGCCATCTGGAGGGCAATAAATGGAAATGATGGAAAAGCACTTGTTGTTAGTAGTGAGGGATACGGACTGGACCTCGAAGGTGGCAGGAGCTCTATAATTTTAAAGTGTGCATTGTAAACAGCCGCTAAGCCACCACCCCGCTGGTTAGTTGCGCGAGGTTTATTAAGAACCTTGTATCCCGGGGGCGCAACTTCCAGAGAGATGGCTGGCGGGGAGTCTGCAGGAATTACTCTTTGGTTCTTTCGGTAAAGTCACGTAGAAAGAAAATAAATTAAATAATAGAATACGATGTTTCGATTGCAACACAAACAACCATAATCAGGTATGAATTAATGAAAAAAAACATAGTAAACCCAGAAATACAATGCAATATAACCAGAGAGTCGGCCGACACAACAGTCAATACCCCACCTGCTTGATTATGTTCTTCCAAAGATTGCTAAATTTGAGAGGACAAAACAAAGACACGGAGACACAAAGAGAGAGAGACACAGGAGATGCATCGCCTTCCAATCGGGGGTTTGCGGGCGACGGTTGGCCATGGCGCCCCGCACAAGTGACGGCCCTGTCATGCCGTATTGTCGCAGCGGCGGCGGGTTCGTCCACGGTTGTGGGGACTGTCGAGGGTGTTGAGGTGTGGGTCCTTGTTCACACTGGTGCGTAGGCGACCATCATTTCAGAAATGTTTTTTGAGTGCTTGCCGCCAAAATCGCGTGCCATTTCACCCATTTCGATATCCTGCTTCGCCGCGAACGGCCAGTCTTTAGGAATTGTCGGTAAGATTTCGGCTACAATGGACCTTGGTGACATTCTTTTTACAAATTCGGTACTCATTTCTAAATCTTTAGCTGTATCCTGTCTGTTAGGGACTGACTTCCTAGCTAAAATGCCGCTCAAAATCCTAGTGGATCAGGGCTGCATTGAGTTACCGTCGGGCCGCCGAATGGCATTTTTATCATCACCGACTCTGTTTCGCACAGCGAATGTTTCGGTCCCTGCGATGGCAAAGCAAACGGTGAAAATTCCCCCCGGTGTGCAGATGCTGGTTCCCTTGCATCTGAGGAAGCATCTCGATCACCACACGGTTCCACATGGTGGTTCCCTCCATCAAGGTGGTTCGTGCCCAAAATTTAGTCTGCGCGCAGACATTGGTAGCAAGCGATCGACAACCTTCAATCCAAGTTTTGAACGTCGGTCCGGACATGGCGGTGATTCAAGAGGGCTCATGCATCGGCCGCATGTTGAGAGGAAAAATACTGTGCGAACATGGGTGTTGCAGAGGCTGTGGGGCAGGGTGAGGACGGTGACGAGGCATGGTTAGACACGCTCTGTTCCGAAAGCAAAGATTTGTCAACGGCACAGAGGGTCGATCTGCATGCGCTGTTAACGGAATTCTCCAATGTCTTTAGCGAATCCAAATTCGATATTGGCTGCACGCCTCTATTGCACCACCAAATTAATACGGGAGATTCCGCCCCTATTCGTCAAAACCCTTATCGCCTAAGTCACAAGGAGAAGGACCATGTCCGCCACGCGGTTGACGAGATGTTGAATGCTGACATTATCTCTTTTTCCAACAGTCCATGGGGGGCGCACATTGTTATTGCTAAAAAACAGGACGGCAGTTTGAGGTTCTGTGTGGATTTCTGCAGACTCAACAAAGTCTCCGTGGCAGATGCATATCCGCTCCTGCGGATGGACGACTCGTTGGACGCTTTGTTGGGGGCACGGTTCTTCTCCATGGTTGATTACTTACTGTTGGGATTTTGGTAGCTGCCTTTAGATGACAGCTCTAGGCCAAAGACTGCATTCCGCATGCCCCAGGGCCTTTTTGAGTTAAACCGGCTTCGGACGGGACTTCACTCAGCCCCAGCCACATTCCAACGGCTGATGGAGCTGGTGTTAGCAGGCCGACAATGGGACGCCTGCTTGATTTATCTTGAAGACGTCATCGTATTCGGACGTACGTTCGAGGAGCACCTACAGAGGTTGCAGGCTGTTTTCCTCAAAATGCGGCCTGTTAAATTGAAGTTTAAGCCGCAGAAGTGCCACCTGTTGCAGAGATCGGTTAAGTACCTAGGCCACATCGGCGAATCCGGGATATCAACGAACCCTGACAAAACTGTGTGCGTGCGCACACGGCCAACCCCCAAGTCGCGGGTGAAGTACGTAGTTTTGTTGTGGTTCGCCTCTTATTGTTGACGTTTCATCCCCAAGTTAGCCATGATTGCAAAACCGCTCCACGTCCTCATGGCCAAGGGTCAGACATTTAGTGGGGGGAGGAGGAGGCTGTGTTTACCGCGCTACGTGTTGAGCAGCCATCCGGCCAGCTGTCCCATTGGCTTGAGGTCCTTTAGGACTATGCATTTGTAGTTTCTTATAGAAAGGGCGTCCGCCACACAAATGCTGACGCATTGTCACATTTACCACCCGGTGACAAGTGCGCGTGCATTTCGGGTGTGGGACGGTGCAGGCCCACCGATTCAGCTCTGCCCCGTACGGTTGTCGCTGCAGCCTATGTCGCGCACACGGACGCTGCAGACATGCGTGACCACACGCTCGGTCTCACCAACACCAAGTGGGGGCGACTCCAGGCGGAGGACGCCTCCTTGCTCACCTTTAGGCGCCGTGTTTGTGACTCCGTGGAGGGCGAGAGCCGACGAGTGTTATCCACAGTGATCCTGCTAGGGGGCCTCCTGATGTGATGGGGTGCAGAATTACAAAAATACGTGGTCGTTCCCACCATCCTGCGGGGCAAGTTGATTTGGGCAAGGCATGAACGCGTTATGCATTTGGGGGTCAAAAATACCCTGTCCACCCTTCGCCTCAACTTTTTCTGGCCCGGCATGGCTGCTGACGTTCAGAATGTGTTGCGAGGATGCACTGCACGTGCCCGCCGAAAACCTCCACCAAAATTGGCGTGCCCCCCTCTCTCCAATCGATTTGTGTATCCCGTGTGAATGAGCTCGTTGTGCTCGATATGCTCGGTCCCTTCCCCACCACCCCGCAGGGAAACAAGTATTTCCTGGTGGGTGTAGAGTACCTTTCTCGGTGGCCAATTACCTGGCCGGTGCCGGACCAGTCGGCTGCGACGATCATGGATGCCTTTCTCCACGGGTACGTTTTGGATAAGGGAGCCCCGGAACACCTTCTCACGGATCATCTAAGCTGCTCAAGGAGGTGTGTGACCTGTTGGGCACCAAAAAGATCTGCACCTTGCCCTATCACCCGCAGACTGACAGCATGGTGGAGCGCCTACATAGGACCCTAACATCCATGCTATGTCAGCAGGTCAATGAAGAACAAACGGACTGGGACCTGCATGTTCCGGGTGTTCTTGTCGCTTATAGATTGGCCCCTCATGCGTCCACCGGCTACTCACCATTTTTTCTCATGTACGGGAGGGAACAAGATCTGCCTATTGATGTCCAGCTGAATCCGGGTCTGGCTCGTAAGAAAATGCCCGACCGTATACGCTAGCCTCCAGTGCTTGTCGGAGGCGAGGGAGGCCTGCCGAGGTAATTCGGCTTTAAAACAAGCTGCTAATGAGCGGCGGGTGGAGACCAGGGAATCTGGGACCAAATGAGCAGTAGGGGATAGGGCATGGCTTCACTGCCCCCAGGTCCCTGTGGGGACGTCCCCTAAGCTATAATAACCTTGGCGGGGCACCGTGGAAATCGTTCAGGTAAAGAGCCTGCAAAGTGTCCGCATCCAATTCGGTCGCAGGCGCTGGTTCGTGCATGCATGGCGTCTTAAACCTCTTTTGTCCGCCTGACGGCGCTCCTTCATTTCCAATCCATGGGGGCTGTGTCGGGTGCGCCCGACGAGCTAGGATGCGCATCCGCGGATACGATGCCTCAGGGGTGCTCTGCCTCTTTCCCCACAGGGCCCGAGCACCTGAGGTCTGCGGAGCAGCCTGCTACGCCCACGGTTTCGCCTCAAATTGGGGAAGGACATCCATCGTCCGGTCCTTCCTCTCCAGTCGAACAGCCTTCTCCTTCTCCACCTCAGGAGGGGCCGCGCCCCTCGGGCCAGCTTTGTCCCACTCCAGGACCCCCCGCGGAGGCCGCCCCCACCCCGTCTGGGAGCCCGGTGACGAGGACGTGCTCAAAAACTGGCCGGTTCTGATGATTCTCCCCTGCACGTCAAGATTTCCGCACACGATCGGGTTGCGGTCTCACTCGCGAGTCGGAGGGGCCATTGGTTGAACCGGGCTCATCCTGTGCTCGTGGGGGGAGAGGCACGCATGCGGCTGTGGAATTGTGCTGGCTGCCGGGAGGGCGGATTGACCCTTGTGAATACCCGTCCACCCTTCTCTTTCCCTCGTGGATTTTGTCTTATGATGTTGGGGTGTTTCCCCCGCTCGCGTTGTTCATTGTTTTTATTAACAGTTTTACATTGGGGGCCACGCCTTGCAATTAGTGATTTAACGGTGGGAATAATTGAGTTTTTTTGGAAAATGTTCTCCTCTCCCCTTCAGAATTTCGGGCGATTCCCAGCTGGGGTAGCTATATTTTTATAAAGGGGGGGGGGGGGTAGTGTAGAGACACAAATAGAGGTCACTGCGTGTTGCACCAGCCATGGTTTCTGGAGTGCCGCTGTGCGTCGGGAGCCTCCATTGGTGGTTTGAGGGACACGTGTCCGGGAGCGGGGAGCTCAGGTGTTGATACAGCAGGGGGCGTGGCCAAGGGGGAAGCGAGGCCGCGGTCAGGGAAATAAAGGGGGAGCGCCAAGGGGATTCGGGGTTCCTTGTGTGGGAATCAACTGGAAGCTCTTCTTTCTTCACTCCTCGTTCGTCATACAGTCTTGACTGGGATTCGTGGGTCAGGCGGAATGTGTGCTGCTGACCCGTTCATTTAGTTTAAATCGCACGCACATAGCGACAGATAGCCACACCTAGCTAGTGGACTCAGAGTATTCATAGTTTGTTTATTACACGTGTTGCCTCCAACTTATAGTGTGTGCGCCTCCATGTACAGTACACACGACATGCATTAATTTAGCAGTTATTTAAGATCATAGGTGTGTAATTCATTCAGGGTTCTTGGTCGAGTTTTGTAACGTACAAATTTGACGTGACCCCACAGGAAGAAGAAAAGATATTAATAACAATAATAGATCAAATATTAACTTAAAGAACAAACAACAACAAAAATTCATACCCGTGTTAAAATTAATGAAATAACCATATGCATCATAATTTTTGGGCCACCTTTTATATATTATTACAATGTAACAAAAATACTAATTTACAAATAAGTGATTTATCATGCTTGTGACAGTCTCCTTCAGCCTGGAACGTATATGCCTGTGTATGTTCCTTCCATGATGCACAAGTGATGTCCATGAAGCACAGGTGATATGTGTATGTGTAGTGACTAAATCGGAGACAGTAAGACTTGGAGGCACTTCTTTATTTAGCAAGCACCATCGGGATAACACTATTTATTAAGACCGTCTATTGTCAACATCACTACTTAGTTAGAACAGTTGGTAGGCTGTCTGACGAGCGGCGCTCCGGGATGGTGAAGACGGAGACAAGAAGAGAAGAATGGTAACGAGGACGAGAAGAATGGTGACGATGGACTTGAGCAGCACGACGGGGATCCCACTTCCAGCAACAGCCACGAGGTCCCCCACAGGGGCCCCTCTTATGCTCTCAGCGTGACCTCGCTCCGCACCGGCCACGCCCACTTTCTGGAACCTACTCGGGGGTTCCCGAGGGTGTCCGATGGGCCCCTTCTGTGACCTTTCCCCTAGATCCCCCTCTCGTGTATATCATGGCCTGCTGACTTCAGTACAGCCGTACACCGCAGATCCCCTTTTTCGCCAGCAGCCAGTGCTATGCCACTACTTCACCCCCCCCCCCCCCCAAAAGAAAATAGCCGTCTCGGCTGACAACGCAATTTACCTAACAGGGAGGGTTAACGAACGTGAGAAAAAAACCCTGTAACTATTAACCACGAAACCGCGAAGGAAGCGAACAATCTCCAATGCCCGCAGGCGTGCCGCAGCCCACAAGCATCGGGAAGGACCCCAGGTCAACCAGAAGCCACAGCCCGGCTCGCAGCTGCGGCCACCCACCAGACGACGTCGGAACACAATTGAACAATGGGAAGAGAGCGGTTCAGCAGAACAAAGCCCTCTTTGAGCGAGTCCTTGACGCCGGTCCCCCATCTTGAGCAGGAACTTGCATGCTGGGAACCACCGGGACATCACATAAATAGCCTAAAGTGCGCGGCCCCTCCATGAGAGGAGAAGATGGCGCCCGGGCCTCCACACATGGTCCATTAAAAATAGGCACTGTCGGGGGATCTCTGGACTTCAGGTGCTGGGGTTCCGTGAGGCCGAGGAAGTGGATGTCGGCGGGGCGGAGGACGTTGTAGGCAAGGGGGGCGATCCGGTTCTGTTACGGCATTCCTTGGCGATGTGGCCCAGCTGGCCGCACTTAAAGCAGACGGTTGTGGACCTCCACGCTGAAAGGGGTCCCCCCCTCTCCTGCCGCTCCCACTCCGGTCGTCGACCTTCAACTCCCCTCCCACGTGGGCCCCAGGCGAATGACGCGCAGGTCTGCTCCAGTTCCCGTGGTGCAGGCTCCTCCGGCACCCGCGGGGTGGCAAGCAACCACCCCGCAGGTTGACATGCGCTTGGACGCAGCGGGCCACCTTTAGGGGCGACAGGCCATCCTCTTCCGTGATGGGGAGAGCAACGCCCAACTCCGGGGCCAGCGACAGCAACCTTTCCAGCGCCAGGCAATCCAGGAAGATCTGTTCCATGTGTAATGTGTTCTTTTTATGGAGACGGAGACGTGGAAGTAGAGGCAACAAGGTGTGTTTATTTTTAGCTTATAATAACTTTCTTACGCCCCCTATCTAGGGAGGTACGGCCTCCGGGCTATTGTGACCTAAACACTGCCCCCTGCTGGCTTCCAGCCCTCTGGCTATCCATGTCCTAGGGGAGGCTATCCTGACCCGACCCAGCCAAGGTACGGGTCCGACCACTGGTCCAAGCTCGACCCGACCCTTACAAGGGCAGCGGGCTCGAGGTTCCAGGGTCCTAGCCTAGCTGGCCTTCAGCCTTCAGTCTTCAGCTGCAACTGCTCTTCAGCTCTCCAGAGGGTCCGCCTTATATACAGTTTCTATGCTGAGGGGCGGAGCTCTGTGGGATCGTAGAACACCCCACAGCCCCCACCCATTGGGAGGGGCTGCGGGGGATCCGAGGACACCCCGCAGCCCCCTCCCCCCGGGCTGGGAATCGTAACGATTTTTCCTGCCGGCTCGCGGTACCGCCCATGATGGGCACTGTCCGCCATTGCGGATAATTGCAGCCCATCTACGGCTCTCCACACTTATTTATACGCGATCCGACGCTACACATGCGGGAATACGCTGCGTGGTCCAAGGCCAGCAGCGCGCTGTGGAAGGCAAGAGGCGTCTCTCGACCTCGCCCCGCCTCCGCAGCACATCTCCGGCACACCTTGGACAGCGGGTCGAAAATGGCGGCCATCTGAGCGCACGCCCGAGGCAGAGTCCCTCAATCCGCCACCGGGATGGCCTCAAACACCGCCAAAGAGTCATCGTCCAGAGCCGTCGGCAGAGCCCGCAGACACTCCTCGTCGGACAACCCGACCAAGGTGCAGGCAGCTTTGAAACGCTGTCCAGTCGCCTCCCGCCGCCACGAACTTGCAGGCGGGAGGCAGGCACCTTCATTGAAATGGCACCCCCGCGGAAGCCGCCGATGGCGACTTGAATTTGGCGGGAATCAGCTCCCGCTCCACCGAGCCTGTGGTGGGCGAAATGGCGGCCGCCAGCTCGGGCGAGAAACCTGCCGGTTCCCGTGCTGGCGCGGTGGTGGAAGGTGAGCCGTCTGTCTGCAACTCCTGTGCCGCTGCTCCTCCGGTGGGCGCAGCAGACTCAAGCTGAATGACCAGCTGTGCAGCAGAGGACAGCAGGTGTGCAAGGCGCCCGGTGAGGTCGCGCCATCTCCTCTACGGCCGGCGGCTGCGAGGGGCCGACGTCCTGCTCTCGCTGCTCCGCAGGTGCCGCCACCTTGGGACACATGACCGGGGTCCCAGATTCCCGGGCTGTTGAGGGGATAATGTCCCCGTCGTCCTCCTCTCCCGAGGACACTACACGTAGGTTCTTCACCTGAAGACGGCTGCTTGCGTTGTAGCCGAAACGTCGTGAGAATTATTTTATTTTATTATGTTTTATTTTTATTATTTTATTACTTCCCTTCTACGTGACTTTACCGAAAGAACCAAGAAGAAGAGGTAGGTTCTTCCTCTTTGCTGCTTTTGACATTAATTTTCTTAACACTTCTGACGCCAAATGTTGTGACTAACTCGGAGACAGTAAGACTTGGAGGCACTTCTTTATTTAGCAAGCACCATCGGGATAACACACTATTTATTACCGTCTTATTACCGTCTATTATCGGCGGCACTACTTAGTTACTATAGTTGGTAGGCTGTCTGACTAGCGGTACCCAGGGATGGTGAAGACGGAGGCGAGACGAGAAGAATGGTGACGACGTCGACAAGAGGAATGGTGACGATGGACTTGAGCAGCACTTTCAGCAACAGCCACGAGGTCCCCTACAGGGGCCCCTCATACTCTCAGCGTGGCCTCGCTCCGCCCTGGCCACGCCCCCTTTCTGGAACCTACTAGCGGGTTCCCGAGGCTTCCCGATGGGCCCCTTCTGTGACCTTTCCCCTAAATCCCCCTCTCGTGTATATCATGGCTTGCTGACGTCAGCACAGCGTACACCGCAGATCCCTTTTTTGCCAGCAGCCAGCGCTATGCCACTACATATGTATGCTGAACTTCTTTCTCACCATATGTAACCAACCGTGCTCGTCAGTTGATTTACTCACCGAGACGAATAGCGCTGCAACATTTCCTGAATTTGTTTAACGATATCTCTTTGACCATCGTCTCCAATTAAACGAGCTGAAAAAACAAATTCCACGAATCAAAGACTTGACTATACAATACACTAAGATATATACTTTACTAATTATTATTGTTACAAATGATTACGCTTGTTGACCCAGGAAAGCCTCAGAGTCTCAAGATTCGCTTGTGTGTGCATGTATGTTAATACGTGTGTGTATGTGGGGAGTGGTAGTGCAGCGGTTAGCGTGTTGTTCTATGAACCCAGCAAACCTGAGTTCCATTCCCGTTAATGGCCAACACCAGTGACAATTATCTGAACCAGACTCAGACTAAAATGAGTACCTGGTGCGGTGTATAAAAATGTCATCATTGGGGAGCAAAATGTGGTTGGGCGTGGTGCTGGCCACCCACCGTCTTGCGTGCCATGCCGGCCTTCATAAGTAATCACTAACAGCTACCAATATTTTTCTCTCATGTGTTTGTTTATGATGCTCAAACACCTTGTTTGTTAGTTGTGCAATATTCCTTAAGGATCCTGAACTCATTCTCTCTAATTTCGATGTTTTTGCTGCTGCTGTGCTCATGCACTACAGATCTCCCTTGTAAAATAGCCAACTGGCTAAATGGGAGTAATAAAATCAAAATAAACACAAATAAATAAGTTATATGAAGTGCATCACCCATTTGTTAGTAAATACTGTTTTTAAATGACAAGTCTATCCATTATTTATTATATATTTTGGGTAAAATAATCTAAACAAATTTGTGTCATCAAGACCCTCCACCACCCGATACAGCCAAAGTAATTAAATTGCCGCTGCACAAGCGTTTCACCACGCGCCAAATATTATTGATTCAGCTCAAGCATGGTCACATCAGTACATAACGGCCTCAACTAAAAATATATTCTGAATCTAAACTAAAACTAACTTTACTTTGTATTTTAGCAATGATAGTTCAATGAAGTAGCTTATCATGTGGAAATATATAGCATCCAAATACTCTAAACACACATTTCTAAATGTGAAGGTAGAAACTGGAGGACCTGGAGAAAAATCCAAGTGACCTGGAAAGAACATGCAAACTCCAAATATAGAGGCATCAGGGTTGGGATCAAACCCACGACCTCCTGCATACCAGGGGAGGTGATTAACCTCTCGCCAACGCGGCGCCCCAATATAATATCGGCCGTGAAAAATTACGTGTTAAAAGTCGATGCATGTTGTAAAATTCTTTGGCAATTCAAATCTAGATTGAATTAAGATGTAATCATGAAGTTTAAGAAAAGATAACAATGGTGAAATTACAAAATGCGGTTGTCAGAGTTAGCGTGGTTGGCTATGTATGGTGCGAAAGAAGTTAAACATACAAAACGTAATAAGTAGGCTCGACCTAAATGCTTGTAAAGAGTTGGGTTGACTGCTTGCCTTAAAGTTTCCTGGCTGCCTGAGTCACTTTGTTTGGACTTTACCTCTACTTGCCTAATCTGGTCACTTTCCTTTCCTGCAGTTATATTCGATTTTTTTAAGGAGTATAATGTTTTGTGCAATTTACCTTTTTATCTAGCCTAATTCACATCGTACTGTATTAATATATTGTTAGAATCAGTCAAAAAAACCTATCTATGTGACTTTACCGAAAGAACCAAGAATATCTTTGGGTCAAATGAAGGATTTCAACAGCAGCAACCACAAGGAAGCCGCCGCAACAGATTACAATGTTCCCAACGATTCTCTGGACGTGGTGGGTGGGGTGAGAGCGGGGTGAGAGTGGAGTAAGAGCAGCGTGAGAGCGGCGTGAGAGCGGGCGGGAGCAGGGTGAGAGTGGCCAGCTCACTGTACCCTGCGAGGCTGGGACGCCAATCTGTGAGGAGTCTCCGGCGTCGCGCCGCCGCTGCTTCTCGTCCTCCCAGATGGCCCACAGCCCTGGGTTCTGTCCGATCTGGCCTGCATCGCCGATGGAATGCAGCGTGCGCGAACACGCCTCAGAATCCATAGCCATGCGTGTAAAGCCAGCATCGGTGTCTCCATGTTTGGCGATATGGTGGCCCCGAAGCTTATGGTGGAAATGTCACTACGATGCCAAGAACCAGTCACTTCACATGAAAACCACTATCAACTTTCTAAAAAGCAGTACTCGATTTATTGACCTTGGATCAAAAATAGACCGAGTAGAACATCAACCTCCTGACTGAGTTGCGCACTATGCCACATGCCCATCTGGTCAGGTGTGGACAAGTCAGTATTAGTATTATTATACAAACAGTAGTTATATTAGTAACAAAATAAACCATGGTGTATTCACATACAGTAAGGGAAAAAGTATTTGATCCCCTGCTGATTTTGTACGTTTGCCCACTGACAAAGAAATGGCCAGTCAATAATTTTAATGGTAGGTTTATTTGAACAATGAGAGACAGAATAACAACAACAAAATCCAGAAAACGCATGTCAAAAATGTTATAAATTTATTTGCATTTTAATGAGGGAAATAAGTATTTGACCCCCTCTGAATCAGAAAGATTTCTGGCTCCCAGGTGTCTTTTATACAGGTAACGAGCTAAGATTAGGAAAACACTCTTAAAGGAAGTGCTCCTAATCTCAGCTTGTTACCTGTATAAAAGACACCTGTTCACAGAAGAAATCAATCAATCAGATTCCAAACTCTCCACCATGGCCAAGACCAAAGAGCTCTCCAAGGATGTCAGGGACAAGTTTGTAGACCTACACAAGGCTGGAATGGGCTACAAGACCATCGCCAAGCAGCTTGGTGAGAAGGTGACAACAGTTGGTGCGATTATTCGCAAATGGAAGAAACACAAAAGAACTGTCAATCTCCCTCGACTTGGGGCTCTATGCAAGATCTCACCTCGTGGAGTTGCAATGATCATGAGAACGGTGAGGAATCAGCCCAGAACTACACGGCAGGATCTTGTCAATGATCTCAAGGCAGCTGGGACCATAGTCACCAAGAAAACAGTTGGTAACACACTACGCCGTGAAGAACTGAAATCCTGCAGCGCCCGCAAGGTCCCCCTGCTCAAGAAAGCACATATACATGCCCGTCTGAAGTTTGCCAATGAACATCTGAATGATTCACAGGACAACTGGGTGAAAGTGTTGTGGTCAAATGAGACCAAAATGGAGCTCTTTGGCATCAACTCAACTCGCCGTGTTTGGAGGAGGAGGAATGCTGCCTATGACCCCAAGAACACCATCCCCACCGTCAAACATGGAGGTGGAAACATTATACTTTGGGGGTGTTTTTCTGCTAAGGGGACAGGACAACTTCACCGCATCAAAGGGACGATGGACGGGACCATGTACCGTCAAATCTTGGGTGAGAACCTCCTTCCCTCAACCAGGGCATTGAAAATGGGTCGTGGATGGGTAATCCAGCATGACAATGACCCAAAACACACGGCCAAGGCAACAAAGGAGTGGCTCAAGAAGAAGCACATTAAGGTCCTGGAGTGGCCTAGCCAGTCTCCAGACCTTAATCCCATAGAAAATCTGTGGAGGGAGCTGAAGGTTCGAGTTGCCAAACGTCAGCCTCGAAACCTTAATTACTTGGAGAAGATCTGCAAAGAGGAGTGGGACAAAATCCCTCCTGAGATGTGTGCAAACCTGGTGGCCAACTACAAGAAACGTCTGACCTCTGTGATTGCCAACAAGGGTTTTGCCACCAAGTACTAAGTCATGTTTTGCAGAGGGGTCAAATACTTATTTCCCTCATTAAAATGCAAATCAATTTATAACATATTTGACATGCATTTTCTGGATTTTTTTGTTGTTATTCTGTCTCCCACTGTTCAAATAAACCTACCATTAAAATTATAGACTGATCATTTCTTTGTCAGTGGGCAAACGTACAAAATCAACAGGGGATCAAATACTTTTTCCCTCACTGTATGTATATTACTTTACAGGTACACATCTTGACCAAAGACCGTCATGTGAATGCTTTGCTCAATCTGAGCCTTGAGTGTAATTGCCTTTGATTTAAAAATTACCAGATGCATAGCCAATGCACAATGCATGCACTTGCATTGTGCGTTGTGTGAACGAGGATGTGAGGATGAGAATTCAAAAGACCACTCGTCCTAACTTTGTAAAATAAAGAGCAGGGCTGCTCTCCCAACATTACTCTTCTCTTTTGAGCAGAAAAAATACACACGCGACCTCGGGGCGGATGGGACCAACAGGTGAGCGAGCGACCGGACTGAACCTCTCTCCCGCCCCTCCTACATGACCAACACAGACCCTCATAGGCCCTGAACACCACTCCCGAATGCCATAGAGGGGTGACCACTAGACACACAGCCATGAGATCAGCTCACGTACAAGAGAAGTGTATTGATCATGGATATGGATGATGATGATGTGTTGGCACAGTTACCTTCGATGTCCAGTCTGTTGAGAATGTCTGCTGCTACAGCATCCAGCTCCAGCTCACAGCGGCTCTGCCGCATCACCTCCTCACCCAGCCAAAGCGAACTGCAAATGGAGAGTCGGGAGGGCACAGCCACCTTTATGTTGAGTCTCGTGGTGTCTCAGTTCGGAGTCTGCAAAGCTCTCCTGACGTCACCTCTCGAAATCCTCGGGTCAAGTCCACCTGGCAAATGGCTTGCCGACACACAGCCTGTAGTAATGAGCCTGAACATTTTTGTATATCAGAGATTGTGTACGACCACATCACCACCGTTCACAAAGTCAAGGTGAGTTCCTGCTCAAATGATAATTGAAGTGGTGATGATATAATGTTTATCGCCCTGAGCCATTGTGAAATATTTCAGTCCTACAGGGAGGAGAGGCTATCCGTAGGACAAGCGCTCTCAATGTTCCCAGAAAATATAACACATTGTATCAACCAGGATGTAAACTCGCGGCCTTCCGATTGTGAGTGGCTCGGTCTAACGCCGAGTCACCGGGTCAGATAATACACACGCTCTAAAATCATCCACGACATCAGATTAACTCGTGCGTAAATGTCCAACTACAGAAAATGCAAATAATGAAAACACAGGCACACATCTTATAGCACTACCTCGTATAATGCCGTTTCGTTATAATGCTCTTTGTCCTAGAGAAAATGTATGTGCGGAACAGCCCATGTATGGAATAAAGTGGGCATGGCGTTGCCCACAGGGGCGTCTTTGCCCATATATGGTCTTGCGGAACCTGAATTGAGGTTTCTATTGTATCGATTCTGCTCATAGTCGCTCAGACAGCCACGTTAGAATATCGATTCATCGAGAGTTAATCACTGTGTAATGAGTGACTTCCGCGATACGTCATGTAGAGGGTACTTCTTTATTACTCACACTGAGCACAACACAGGCCAACGCTTATCATTTCCCACACTGAGTACCAAACTAGGTATTAACGTCTCTACTGGCTACACACAGCCGATCACTCGGCGTGGTTCCATCGCCCTCACTCGGCTACGCCGCTAGCTGGCGGCGTAGCCGGTCAAGCCACTTTACGTCACAAAGTGGCTTGACCGGTTCAATGCATATTCTAATAAGGTAGGCAGGGCAGCCAACATAGGATGTTTCTCCAACAGGATATCTTCACATGGTCTAATCCATACTCTGAAAATAAGACTGTCTATGAAAGCCTATAAGAGCTGCAATAGCATAATGAGCTAATTTCTATTATGCGTATGTCACAGATAAGAGTTTTTAGTCAATAATTGAGTCACCTTACAAAGATATGGTAACGAATGCACATGCACACCTTGGTATGCTGCCAGCATGCCACCGTCTCATTAAGCTTGTTTGCGTTTCCTCCATCGGCTCTGAATTGAAAACCCCATGTGCGTCTGTGGGCTTTGGTTCAGGAATGCTGTCTTGAACTTCACCTCGTTTGTCTGAAGGAAGAAACATCTGAAAATTTAGCGAAGCGCACGTCAGGATTCATCATACCTCACGTGGACGTCTAGAATAAACACCTAATTTGAGGCCCAAACATTACACCTCCTGTCTTTGACATTCCTCCTCGAAAACACCGGTGGAACCATCAACTCACTCACTCACCTACCAACCTTCCTGCTCACCACTGGTGGAACCATAAACCGCATATTCTTCATGAATGGAAAGTTAAGACAAGCCACAGTGCGACTGTGGCCAAGCAACCCAAACTCTGAGCTGTACAGTAAACCCACTGTAGTCTGCGCTCCTTCAATCCAGGACTAGAAAAACTACCCAAACTCTCTCCTGAAGCCCTCTTGCCATGGTTAGCAAACCTCTACATTGGCATTTAATTTATGTACATACAGTTTAACATGTAGGCTTTCACTACCAATATTATTCATAATAAAGATTTTGGGTTAGATCGCTTAAGTATAAATGTGTCGAAACCCTCCATCACCCGACACGGCCAATCAGTACAAGATTTGTCACGTAAACAAAATTACAAATAGTTACTACTTCAGCCCACCGGTGTGTTGAAGAGTAAATCCACAACATTTACAATACTCTTTGGGTCTTTCGGTAAAGTCACATAGATAGGTTCTTAGAATCAAAGATTATGAATTCTTTGGTTCAAAGTCACGAAAGCTTTCAGTCAAGATTTACAATACTATCAATGCATATATTATACTGGTCAACAATTTTTTAGACGGCGTCTGCTTCAGAGATGAAATGTGTCGTTTATTATGGATTTTGATGTGCTGAATTCAAATATGACAATTAAAACAACGGATTGGCTACTGTTCCCAAGATATTTAAGTTTTTACATTTTACATCTATGTGTAGATAGTAGAGTTTTACTCATAAATTGTAAAACGAGGTCTTTTCATGTGCTTATGGTTGCTTTACATGACAACACGTCACCTGTCCTGTTCATGTAACACTTAATAACAAGTATAATCCGTAAAAACAAAGTTTTTCACTATAAATCCTTTATATGCGTGGCGGCTAGAGTCCTCTCGTCCTCTGGCTTGAGATGGCTGCCACCTATGGGTCAGATGATTGCATGGCAGCATTAAGCAATTGGTAATTAAATATAATATTTTTGTCCTAAAAAGTGTAAAATTTAGGAAAAAAATTTTCACGAACATTAATTGTCACGCACAACGAGTCTGTGTGGAAAATGTCAGCTCGATTGGATCACGGGAAGTGGGTTAAAAAACGACCGAAAGATTTGCACGGTCCTAAGCAAGCAAGCGAACTTAATATAAAGGATTAAAAAAATCAGCAAAATGGTTAAATAAATAAAATGTATTATGAAACAAAAGGCAAAAAACTATTATGTGTATATAAGCACATAGTTTAGTCCTTATTCAGAGTTTACTCGGCGCTTTTTGGCTTGTCTCTTGAATTCATTAAATGGAGCATCTCTTGTCACTGTCCAGCAATAGCCTGCAAATATTGATGGGCTCCATTTGCCCTGATAGAGTTTCTCCATTGTTGCAATGTCCTGATGAAATCGCTTGCTATGCTTGTCGCTCACTGATCCACAGTTCGGTGGGAAAAAATCTAGATGAGAGTGCAAAAATTGTATCTTTAGTGACATGTTGCAACCAAGGCTTTTGTATGACTTGAGGATGTTTTCCACCAACTCCCTGTAGTTGTCTGCCTTGTTGTTTCTGAGAAAATTTGTTGCCACTAACTGGAAGGCATTCCATGCCGTCTTTTCCTGGCCAGTGAATTGGAACATGTACATCTGGCCCTCAAGATGAACGGATACTCGGACCATGCTATCCGCCAAGCTGTTTCTCCCACCATGGAGAAACAACCCCTTGAGACTCCGATCAAAATCATTACGTTGCCATACATAGCAGGTGTTACCAAAAATATTTCCAAAATCCTAAACAAACACAAGATCCAGGTCTGATTCAGTACAGTACACAAGATCCGTGATCTGATCCCATCCTAACCCTAACCCTGGTGTCTACAAACTGAGTTGCACCTGTGGTGATTGTTATATCGGGGAAACGAAACAACATATTTCTGACCGCATTCGCGAGCACGTCGGATTTGAAGCAAGGCAGGACAAATTCTTCGGCCGTAGCTGACCAGTGTTATAATACTGCTGGTTCTCATGACAGTGTGTTCTCCGATACCAAGGTACTCTGCAAGCCTCCTGGATACTACCAAAGATTTGTCCATGAAGCCATCCAGATATACAAACATAGACATAACTTCAACCGAGATGATGGATTCAAATTGAGCAATCATTGGAAGGATGTAATTAATCAAGTTAAAAAACTTTAGCTGCCATGCAGTTTACTGCTAAACAGCCAGCTTAGATTTATTTTCATAATCATAGCCACATTCACAGTCTGCTTAATCTTCGCTTCCTTATCTACTTCCGCCCCCAGCATCAAAGCTTTAGTTTGAACTCCGTACGTTGCGCCCACCCCGTTCCTCACATCGCCCACACTCACCATGGCCCCTCCACTCCCTCCATCCCCCGCGACTATATAATTCCTCATCACAGCCATCTCTTGGACACACTTAAGCGGTTGTACTTTCGCTACGTTGTCCCCACCTGAAGAAGGACGCTTATGCTGCGCCCGAAATGTCGTGATTTAATTTAGTTGTTTTCATTTATTTGATTAGATTTTTTACCTACGTGACTGTTTTTTTTTTTCATACTTTGGTACTGGCAAAAAGGTCCCATTCTGTAACTGGTATTGGCCAAACATTTGAATGATAAAAATTAGCTGTAAAATGCTCAATTGGGATGATACACAGCAGCAGCAACACTGCCCCAACTGCAAATACCTGGCAGAAACCTCCAGAAGAAGGATTGGGACTCGGTGAGGCTTTGCTGAGTAGACAAAGTTTGAATAAAGTTGATCAAGTAACCAAGTGGAAATTGGACGCACGGCTTCACAGTGGCCTGGGAAAATGTGTTCAACATGTCTCCACACGTGCACTGCGTGAAGTCTTACCCGGAGGAGACCCTCGCCTGAATTTGACAGCAGCCAGCTTGAGGAGGTTCATGCCGTAAAGGTTGTAATCGATGAAGAACTGCAGAACGTACGGGATGTGCGCATCGTGGGGCTGGAAGGACTTATTCATCACAGCGCCTCCCTGTAGAAGCTCGGACACCCTGCACCAGTCCGAGACAACGCACAACGGTGAACCCATTGCACACCGGTGAACCCATCGCACACTGGTAAAGTCATCGTACACCGATTAACTCAATGCACACCGGTGAACCCATCACACACTGGTAAAGCCATCGCACACCAGTGAATCCGACGCACACCTGTGAACTCGAGTTGAAGGAGGTGATTGGGCAGGTGGTAGTGAGAGGGAATGAGCTGAAGGAGGTGGTTGGGCAGGTGGCAGTGAGAGGGAATGAGCTACTCATTAGCTAAACCTTGTCCTCACTCTCCCAAACATGAAGACTTTAGCCTAACCCCAAACATGTCAGTATTCTCATTCCCTTCAACAGCATAAGGACCGATATTCACTACACTGTCGTCACCAATCCTATTCCAAGTTAAGGTTTAAGA
Source organism: Lethenteron reissneri (assembly GCF_015708825.2). Taxonomy (NCBI): domain Eukaryota; kingdom Metazoa; phylum Chordata; class Hyperoartia; order Petromyzontiformes; family Petromyzontidae; genus Lethenteron; species Lethenteron reissneri. The sequence goes on from NC_083800.1 coordinate 15,332,278, forward strand.
TCGTCTATTGTCTTCTCTTTGACAAGTGACCGATCCAATAACACAATACAAAACGCCACGGTTTCAAAATTAAGTGTCTCATTGGCACAGTCGTTCTTGTTTGAACTGATGCTGGTGAACTGACAGACGTTTTGAGGCATTAGTCCTTTCGATAGACATGCACCGAGATGCAGAAAAGCAACTTGAAACATCAGAACGAAGTTCGTAGATATCTCTGATTTTATGTGGATGTGTTATGACAAGATGTGTTTAACACATGGAACTAAGTATTTTTTTGTCTGTCTGTGTGTTTATCCGTCTGCCTGTCCATCTGTCTGCCTGTGTATGCAACTTGCAATGGATTTCACTCAAACTGTGGGGCTTACGTTTAAAAAAATACCCAGATACCACTCGATAAGCCCGGGGGTTCAAGTTCAAGTTCATTTATTAGGTATAGCCCTGTGAGCCATTCGGCTCTTGAATCGGATGCAACCGCAACAAACAGAAAACAAAAACATGAACAAGAAAACATCTTAAAGTGACTATGTGCAAACAGAAAATCCAAGAAAAGACAGCAAAACATTGCAGAAAAAGCACCGCACACCAACACTGTGTGCAAAAATCCCAGTGGGATGCAAGTCAACAACCACAAGACAACTTCGATTAAGGCCATCAGTCTAACTCTGTACTACAACAAACAAACATGGCCAAACCAAAAAACTTTTCGGAAATCACCAAAATAAAGCCATAAAAGCAATAAAACAGTGATCATAGGAACTGTGAACGAATTTTCACAATAAACGACGTAAACAACATGTACTACCAAACTCTGCAGCCATAGCTGGCTGCATGAGTTACTCCACAACAGCAGGAGCATCAGTCGGAATATCAACATTTTTCAATGCACCTTTAAGATCAGCACACTAAATCAAAACACAGAGCATACTTTGCAGCGATCATCCGGAGCGAAACATTTTATTTTATTTTAGGCCACTGAATTGCAGTGGCAGCTAGGGGTGTACAACTCCTCTAGAGCAGTTTTGAGTGAAAATCTCATAGGTAGTGATTCAAGTTGCAGTTTATTGGCAATAGCATTCCAGACCCTAGTGGCATCAATAGCAAAGGCCCTTCCTCCAGTATTTGTACGGCAATAGGGAATGTGAAGCTGGTAAATGAGCTAAGACCTTAGGTCAAATTTGTTCTTTGAAACAGAGAGGAGATCCAGCAGGTAATCTGCGGATATTTTTGTAAGTACATCATGAATAAATAAGATCTGATGCACAAGCCGTCGAACATTGAGAGATGTTAAGTTTGACCCAATGTAGAGATCACAGTGGTGAGTCCTATATGGGCAGTTCAATGCAAATCTTAAGGCCGAGTGATACATTGAGTCAAGCTTCTTCAGTACAGTACTTGGGGCTGATTTATACACGATGTCACATTAATCAAGTAAAGGCAGAATAGTAACTTTTATCAATTCCAAATGGAACATAGGGGGGAAGCAGTGCTTGTGTCGATACAGAAAACCAATTTTTATTTTTGTCTTTTTACCAATATAATCAATTCAGTTTTGAATCAAGAATGACCCCAAGATACTTATAGATCTTGACTTGCTCTATTTGATAATTATTTAAGGAATGTAATTGGGGAAAAATAACTTCCTGCTTTAGTCCTGGTGAGAAGTGTAATGCGGGCGTAAACGGCCTCGCGGATATGACGTAACTGGGGGAGGGGTTAGGTCACGTGGGGGGAGCGGGAGAGCTCTTAAGGGCGGTAACCGGAAGAGACGGGGGAGAGTGTAAGAATAAAGACGGGAGGAGGCCACGCAGGGCAGAGGGTGGAGAGTGGCGCGATCGCCACACGACGGGACTCGGCACCATTGGCCAGCGGTGTCCGGGCAAGGGGGGACCAGAGAGCAGCGGTGGGGCTGCAGAGAGAGCAGCTGAGAGACTGCATAAAGGCGGAGAGGCCGAGAGGAGAGCCAGCAGCGAAGCTGCATCGGGAGCGAGGAGAAAAGGTTACGTGAGCGACGGCAGCTGCCAAGCTGCCGAGCGGGAAACGGAGAAGACTCTGAGCGAGGGCCGTGTGGGGCAAAGTTGTAAAGAACCCAAATAAAGGACAACGGAGACAGACACAGTGAAAGAGTCCTTTATTACACTAGAGTCAGAAGTTAAACGGCATGTCAAAACAGCTCAGAAAAAAGAATATTCCTGCACCATCGTCTACTACATCATTCGACGACGACGACCTTCCTCAGGCAGTGGACCTGCCTACGATGGAGGAGGAGATCCGAGCGGGAACGAGTACGGGTCCGGGAGTTGAAGATGTCGCCGCGTCGGTGGACCCGTCCGCGCCGGAGGACGCTGACTTACGATGGAGGCAGATGGCGGAGCAGCTGGAGACCTTGAAAACCGTACTGGCGCAACTGTGTGACCTCGTCACGCCGGCGACGGCGTCGGGAAGGCCCGGGGGTGATCGGCAGGCCGCGGTCTTGCCTGCGCTGCCAGCGCCATCTGCCACGCGGCACGAAGACGCCATCTTGGGCGTGGCAGGAGAACAGCGGGAAGCCGCCATCTTGCGCCCTCCGCGGCGGGGGGCCGCCATCTTGGACACGTTGCGGTGCGACGCCATCTTGAATATGCCATGCGACGAGTCACCTGCAGAAGACGGCGCAGCAAGGAGTCGCAGCCGTCACTTGACAACTGTAAAATAATTCTCCATCGGTGGCGACTGGAGTGCTTTCGCCTGCAGATTTTTGGCGGCGGTGCGCTCCGCCAGGTGGACTGACGCAGATGCCCTGGAAGTTCTGCCAACTCTTCTCGACGACGAGTCGGTGCGATTCTTCCGTTCTATAAAGGCCGAAAAAAAGAAGACCTTGAGAGGAGTTTTTGACGAGATGGCGGATGCGTACGAGCCGCCGGATGATGCTCACCGCCGGTTCGTTTAACGCCAGCGGGCACCCGAAGAATCGCCGGTGGCATACAGGGGTGCTGTCTTGGAGTTAGCCATGGCCGCATACCCGGAGACGGAGCCTGACCTACTCGAACCCCTCATTTTGGGCAAGATGCTCGAGCTGTCCAGGGATTTGGGGATCCCTATGCCGGTGTGTGGCCATGAAAAGCTGACAACCCGGGCGGCCGCGAAGTGTCTTGATGCCCAATTTAATCTACGCCGCTGGAAGCAAGTCACGGCGTGGACGGGGGGGCCCATCGTCGAGGGAGGTGCCTTGGGGTGGGATCCCAAGAAGGCGGTGTACGTTCCTGACGGGGGGGGCCCGCAGGAGCTGACAGCCGCCTCTGCGCAGTGGTCGGCCCGCGGTGGACCGGGGCCGCGATCTGCGCCGCCGATGCGGGAGCGTCGGGATGGGGGGCCTGCTTTTGCAGCGCAACGACATCGAGTGCTTCCGCTGCGGTTGTAAGGGCCATTACGCCAGGGACTGCTGGGCCCGTATCCCTGGACCGCCCCAGCAGGAGACCTCGACAGCTGACGTGCCGCGAAAGGACCCTCCTGGAAAGGCAAGTCGTTGCGCACCAGACACCCGGCAAGGCTTGACACCTCATTCATCACCATTGCCGCGCGATCCGGGTGTTGTTAATAATGGGAGGCCATCGACTGGGCCATGTCGCTCAGTAACGCAGTGGCGTAAATTGGCACGGCGGGTTGTCGCGGCCGCTACTGGTTCGTCCACTGTCCCGGGTTCTATACAGGGGGTTGACGTGCGCATTTTAGTGGACTCCGGTGCGTCCGCGACCATTATATCGGATGTCATTTTTCATCTGTTGGGCATCCCACCAGAGGCCGTGCATCCGGTTTACGATTCCTGCGTTGCGGCAAACGGGGGTAGCATGGGCATTGTGGGCCAGGTGGACGCTAATATATCTATCGGGGGAGTGTCGGCCTCGGGAATTGTGTTGATCTCGAGGTCCCTTGCGGTTCCATGTTTGTTGGGAACTGATTTTCTGGCCAAAATGCCCATTCTAATTAGAGTTAATCAAAACTGTATCGAATTACCGGGGGGTCGAAAAATTACATTTCTGCCGTCGTCCTGGGGGCTACCTGCCCTGGTCTGCCAGGTGCAGGCGTTGTCCGAAATATCTGTTGATATTCCACCTGGCTCGCAGATGCTTATCCCCTTGTGATATCGGAAACCTGTACCTGGTCGGGAGGGAGCAACTGGGGTTTTGTTATCGCCGTCCGCTACCATAACGGGCGGATCGGCGATCGTCGGGGCGCAGACTATTATCCGGCCGGACCAGCAGCCATTTTTGCAGGTGCTTAATGGGAGTACGGAAAATGTGTGTGTGCCGGCTGGAACGGTTGTGGCACATGCCACTACGGCGTTTACGGCCCAGGATTGTCTGGGCCGCCAGGAGATGGTTGCCGGTGTTTCGGGCCCTGCGGCCCCAGATAATCGCTGGATCGCCGAATTGTGTGGGGAAAATTCTTCCCTTTCCGGGGAACAGCGTTCCGCGCTTCGCGCGCTATTGTTGAGTTATTCCGATGTGTTTAGCTCCGACGATCTGGACTTGGGACGCACCTCCCTGCTTTCCCATCATATTGACACAGGGGACGCTGCTCCTATTCGGTTGAACTCGCATCGGATGAGTCCGGCGGAGCGAGATCATGTGCGAGGGGCAGTGGATGACATGTTGGCTGCGGACTGTTGTATGTGTTGGATATGAAATTTTGATGAAAATAATAAAAATTAATAATTTTCCGAAAAATGCGCAAATCGCATTAATTATGATAGTGTGTGTATTAATATGCATAAATTATGATAATGCGTGTGATTATATGCATAAATTATGATAATCGTAGTAATTTATGCGGAGGCTTGCGATTATGTTAATGTGTGCAGTTATGATAATTTGCTTAGTTTCGTTTATCCAGAGTTATCAATCAGGATAACACGATTATCATAGATTCATTTACCGATTATCCTAGTGTGTGTTATAATATTTTAGGTCTCCATTTTCATATCTCATCACAGGATACAGTTGTCAAGAATAAGACAGTTTTGCATGGACTTGGAAGGAACACTCGATATGCTTCTGTGATAACTATTTTATTCTAACAAGCACGTGACATTCTATCATGCAGGTCAAACATGCGTCAATAATTCATGGGCAAGATTATGCAATTAACTAATATGAACGACAAAACTTATGCAGTTGTGAAATTATGCAATTATGCAATATGAATAACGAAAACTCTTATGCATTTATGTAACTCGACGGCAGCAACTGCTTTGCACGATCAGTTGATATTGAACGCACCACCTCGAAATGGCAACCCTTTTTGAAACGAAAAGACAGTTTTTCTTTTAAAGTCTTATTCGTGTGCGTGCTGTGTGTGCGTTGTCCCCTCGTAATATTAATTGTGTCGTTAGCTTGTGTGGTGTGGGAGGATACGAACAGCTCCCGCTGCTCCCTCGTTCGGCGTGTTGCTCGGCTTTTGCTCTCTCTCTCTCTCCACTGCTGGATTGAGCGGCGTTGGCACGATGTTCCTTGAAGAAACTTGCTTGCTTGGCGCTTGATGGTTCCGGGGGCTTGGTGCTGCTCGTGCGCTCTCTCTTTCTACTGCTAGATGACGAGTTGGCACGATGCTGTCCTTGAAGATGCTCGGTCGCTCGTGTCGCTCGGTGTCGCTCGGTGGCGCAAGGTGTCGCTCGTTGTCGCTCGATGGCGCGCGGTGGCGCAAAGTGGTGCACGGTGGCGCAAGGTTGTTGCTCGTTGGCGCTCGTTCAGCGATCTCCGCCTTTCCTGCGGGTTGTTCGCTGGTCGTCACTCTGACGAGGAGCGATGCTTCGTTCGTGGCAGGGTGGACGTTGGCGTCTTTGTTGGCTTCACTCGCAACTCGGCGACTCAGGGTAGCGATTCTTCTCAGGTGGTGCAGACCTCGGCTTGCCCTGGAGATCTCTGGTGGGCCTTAGCCCGGAGACGAGATGGCTCAGAGCCCTGGCGATCGTGAAGATCTGTGGTGGAGCCGAAGATGGGCTCGTAGCCCGGATGATATGTGATGGGGGCCAGAGCCCCTGACGAACTCTGTGATGGGGGCCAGAGCCCCTGACGAACTGTGATGGAGGCCAGAGCCCCTGTCGATCCGCGTTGGAGCTAGAGCCCCTGACGAACTGAGTTGTATGGATTTTCCTTCGGTTTATATCGGAAAATTCCACTCGGCTTCCCGAGTTGTTCAAAAGCTGTGTCAAAAAACCTTCCTGTGGGGGTGGACCATCTGCGTCCGTGTGTGTGTCCGTCCGTGTGTTTCGCGTGCGTGTTTGTCCGTGTGTTTCGCGTGCGTGTTTGTCCGTGTGTTTATTAGCTTTGAAGACACAGCTGTGTGTGTCGTTCTGGAAGAAAGGGGGTGGGGGCCTCGTGTCGGCTGCTTCAGAAGTTATCCATTAGCCAGACCGATGATTCGCGTTGAGTTAAAAAAAAAAAAACATTCGAATCCATGTTTTGTTACTGAATAATATTTGTCGCGAAAACCTACGCGTTAAGCGAGCTTAACTATTCACTCCCTTGCTCTGGGATCACATCCTTTGTCTCACACAGCTTAAGTTGGTTTGGTTTGGAAGTTGAAATGCGACTTATTTGCTGCTTGGTTATGCCGAAACCGTGTTCACGATGTTTCATCGTGACCCAACCTTTATGGGTGTCATTTCCTGGCTTGGTGCCTGTGTGTGGAGATCCTCTCGGAAAGACAAAGGCGGTCGTGTTGCTCGCTTCCCATGGGTGTTGTGTTTGGTTAATTTTGAGAGCCTTCTCCGCCCTTGATTCCTCTTCTATTTTAATTCCGTACTTATTATTCGACTTCTTGTGATTATTTGATCTGATATCCCGGCTAGGAATTTGTTTTGGAGCGAAATAGATGCCCTAATTATTCTTTGATGCTTCGGCCCGGCCGTGTAGATATTCTTTAAAGGTAAATAATGTCAGTACTTAATTAACAATGATGGGTCGCGATTCTGGTGCAATTTTTGTCTGGTTTTCAATTGGAGTGAGGATGGATACTGTTTGCTTAATCTTTATGGTTAAGTTGGTAACTTGTGTATTTAACATGGTTCAAAGACCCATCTGTGCTTTTTGTCGTCGATGCTGTTTCTTTGTTAAGAATATAATTATCTCTTCCTCCGTGTCTCCTGGTTCTGCAACCCCCCGCCTGCAATTCCCCCCCTCCCTTGTTCCTCTTGTGTGAATTTAGGGGAGTTTTTTTTATTACCTTATTGCCCCCCCTTTCATGTCCTCTCTCCTTTGAAATGAGGTATGCGCGCATCTGTGGAAGTGTGGGGGCCTCTGTGGAAGTGTGGGGGCGTGTTCGTTCCCACGTGGCCGCGTCTATTAAAAAAAACGATATTATCTATGTTGGCAGAATAATTCTTAAAAAAAAAATTAATATTAAAAAAAATAAAAAGGGGGTACATACACAACAGGACATAATATCTCCATCTAACAGCCCATGGGGCGCGCCTGTTGTCTTGGTTAAAATGAAAGACGGGAAATTGCGATTTTGCGTGGATTTTCGGAAATTGAATAAAGTGTCCGTGGCAGATGCGTACCCCCTGCCGCGTATGGATGATTCCCTCGATGCCTTGTCGGGGGCCAAATTCTTTTCGACGCTGGATCTCTCTTCGGGATTCTGGCAGCTTCCCCTCGATGAGTCCTCGCGGGAAAATACTGCTTTCCGTACGCCGCAGGGGTTATTTCAATTTAATTGTCTTCCGATGGGGTTGAATGCTGCCCCCGCCACATTTCAGAGGTTGATGGAACTGGTATTAACGCGGTTGCAGTGGGAGACATGTCTGATATATTTAGACGATATTATCGTCTTCAGCCGCACATTTGACGAACATTTACTGAGGTTGGAGGCGGTGTTCGCCAGGATGCGCTCCGCCAACCTGAAATTTAAACCTAAGAAATGTCACCTACTGCAACGGTCCGTGCGCTATTTGGGACACATAGTTAGTGCGGACGGGGTTGCCACGGATCCGGACAAGACGGCGTGCGTCCGTGACTGGCCAACCCCGGCCACGGTGGGGGATGTGCGTCGTTTTTTGGGGTTTGCTTCATATTATCGTAGGTTTGTTCCCAACTTTGCAACGATCGCGAGGCCTCTGCACCTCCTTACGGGTAAAGGACGGAAGTTTGATTGGGGACCACCGGAGGAGGCGGCGTTTAAAGGCCTGCGCGATCGGTTGGCTACGGCGCCGACGTTGGACTATCCAGATTTTGATCACCCCTTCATTCTGGATACGGACGCGAGTGACACGGGCATTGGGGCCGTGTTGTCACAGTCCAAAGGCGGTGTGGAGCGCGTGGTGGCGTACGGTAGCCGGGTTTTGTCCCCCGCCGAAACCCGCTACTGCGTCACTCGCCGGGAACTTTTGGCTATTGTCTATTTTCTCCGCCAATTTCGACCGTATCTTTATGGCCGTTCATTTATTGTGCGCACGGATCATGCGGCTTTGCAGTATGCCCTGAAGGTGGACCAACCATCCGGCCAGTTGGCGCGATGGTTGGACACGCTGCAGGAGTTTTCTTTCCAAATTCAACATCGGAAGGGGGTGCGTCACGCCAATGCGGACGCGCTCTCTAGGTTGCCGCAGCGATCCCCTTGCGCGTGCGCGTCGGGGACGCATAGGTGTACGCCGATCCAACAGCTCCCTCGGCCTGTTGCGTTGGCGGTCGAGGTGCCGGAGGCTCCAAAGTGGCCGGGACCGGCCGATGGCATTTTGAACCTTCCAAGGGCTGTATGGATTCGTGAACAAATGCTGGACGACTCATTCGGGACCCTGCGGAGTCGGGCTGCGAAGGAGAGTGGGGGACCGGGTTCCAGGGGTACGCCGGGAACCGCTCTCCGCGACGGACTGCTCATGTGGAGGGAAGGGTTACAGGAACGCTGGCGTCTTGTTGTACCGGCATCCTTGCGGTACGAATTTATTAGGACTCTGCATTGCGACACGCTATTACATGGGGGGGTGCAGAAGACCCTATTGACGTTGCAGCGAGATTACTTTTGGCACGGCATGACGACGGATGTCGTCGGGCACGTTCGCGTGTGTCCCGAGTGTGCCCGGCGGAAGCCGCCTAAACACCCATATGTACCACCAATACAGTCTATTCAGGTGTCTCGAGTTAATGAGCTGGTGGCGTTAGATATTTTGGGACCCTTCCCGCCATCCGCTAAGGGGAATAAATACTTGCTAGTTGGGGTGGAGTACCTCTCCCGCTGGCCGATGGCCTGGCCCTTGCCCGACCAGTCGGCGGCGTCTATTACGGACGCCTTTCTATTCGGGTACGTTATGGACAAGGGGGCGCCGGAGAGGCTCCTCACGGATCAGGGCCGAAATTTTTCTTCGAAATTGTTGGGGGAGGTGTGCGCGGCTCTGGGATCTAAAAAGATCCGGATATCCCCCTACCACCCGCAGACGGATGGCATGGTTGAACGGCTGAATCGGACTCTGTCCGCCATGCTATGTCACACGGTGAATGAAAAACAAGCGGATTGGGATTTGCATATCCCTGGGGTACTCTCGGCGTACCGGATGACGCCGCATGCGTCTACGGGATATTCGCCGTTTTGTCTTATGTACGGTCGCGAAAAAGTGCCTCCGATGGATGTGCAGTTGGGGACAGGAGTGAGGGGACCTACTAAACCTCTTCCTGATTACATTCAGGACACCGTTCGCCGCGTCACTGAGGCGCGGGAAGAGGCCCGCATGGCAACGGCCAAAGCCCAGGCCCGGAACGAACGGTACGCTCGACGCTCAAAGGGGAAGTGCCCCTGGAATGTGGGGGATATGGCCTGGCTGCATTGCCCGCAGGTGCGGCCAGGGACCTCCCCTAAATTACATAAACCATGGCAGGGGCCTGTTCGGCTTATCGAGGTTCCCAACCCGCAGTCTGCACGCGTTCGGTTCGGATCTCGGCGTTGGTACGTCCATACGTCTCGCTTAAAACCATACGTGGCCCCTCGAACGGATGCGTCATCTCCTCATGTTGCCTTGCTGGTGTCTGTTGCTACCGACGCACCCTTGCCGGTGCCTGTTGACCCTGCAAGAGCGCCTGTCGTGCCTTTTACAGACAAACCAGCCGTGACACCGCAGGAGACAGGGGACTCTGCTCGGGGTGGGCCTACGCCCTTCCGACCCCGCCACAGACATGATTGCGGGACACCCCGGACTCTGGTCCTTCGGGGAAACGGGACCGTGGCGTTGGCGGGCCTCCAATAGCGACAGGCAGTTTTGAACCTGTCGCTCCTAAAACCCCGTCGCGTTCTCGGTCTGCAGGGGGGCCGCTGCCCGTCCGGGACGGGCCGGCGACCCGCACGCGGTCGAAGTCCCTTACTTTTCGTTAATTAATGCTGTTCTTGTTCTTGTTGTTATTGTTATATTTATTGTATGCTTCGTTGTCCTTGCATGTCTGATGGTTGGTGGTCGCCCGCATTACTTGTGGTTGTTTAGCCGAGGACGGCTGAAATTTTCTCCACGGGGGAGGGTGGTGTAATGCGGGCGTAAACGGCCTCGCGGATATGACGTAACTGGGGGAGGGGTTAGGTCACGTGGGGGGAGCGGGAGAGCTCTTAAGGGCGGTAACCGGAAGAGACGGGGGAGAGTGTAAGAATAAAGATGGGAGGAGGCCACGCAGGGCAGAGGGTGGAGAATGGTGTGATCGCCACACGACGGGACTCGGCACCGTTGGCCAGCGGTGTCCGGGCACGGGGGAACCAGAGAGCAGCGGTGGGGCTGCAGAGAGAGCAGCTGAGAGACTGCATAAAGGCGGAGAGGCTGAGAGGAGAGCCAGCAGCGAAGCTGCATCGGGAGCGAGGAGAAAAGGCTACGTGAGCGACGGCAGCTACCAAGCTGCCGAGCGGGAGACGGAGAAGACTCTGAGCGAGGGCCGTGTGGGGCAAAGTTGTAAAGAACCCAAATAAAGGACAACGGAGACAGACACAGTGAAAGAGTCTTTTATTACAGAAGCATAGAGCCAGCGCTATTCATATTTCCCATCCGTCAACTTTTAAGTAGTTAAATTAACAATTATTCCTTCTATAAGCACAGGGCGGCGCCAGAGCACGCATCTGCGCATGCGTGAAACGATGACCCGTGGTTGCCCTTAGGTACGTGGATGACATGTTTGTCATCTGTCCACATGGCCCACTGACTCTGAAACAATTTCTCAACCACATCAATTCCATTCACCCAGAAATCAAATTCACCATGGAGATAGAAAAGGATGGCATGCAACCCTTCTTGGATGTCTTAATTAAAAGGAGACCAGATGGCTCAATGAGCCACTCTATCTACAGGAAAGTAACCCATACTGACACCTACCTAAAACCTGATTCCCATCACCATTCATCCCAGAAGAATTCCATCATCAAAACGCTACAATATAGAGCTCAAAGTATCTCCGACCATGAACATCTGACCAGTGAACTCAAACACGTACACCGGGCTCTCAAGGCAAATGGATACTCTGACTACACAATCCGCAAAGCCATCAAACCATCCGTGAGGAAGGAGCCATCTGAAGATCCAATCAAAACCGTCACCTTACGGTACATAGCAAGGATAACCATAAAGATTTCCAAAATCTTAAAGAAACACAAGATCCAGGTCCGATTTAACAGAGTACACAAAATTCGTGACCTGATCCCATCTGTGAAGATCCCTGACATGCAATAGCCCGGCATCTACAAACTAAGCTGTACCTGCGGCAGCCGTTACATTGGGGAAACCATACGACATGTCTCGGACCGTGTTTGTGAACACACGGTAGATCTGAAACACGGCAGGACCAATACTTCTGCCGTAGCTGACCACTACATTAATGCGGCTGGCTCACATGAAATGTATTTCTCTAAAACGATGGTATTTTGCAAGCAGACTGGCTATCAACAAAGATTCGTTCATGAAAGATTAGTTTAACCGAGATGACGGTTTTAAACTCAGCAATCATTGGAAAGATATCATCAACCACTTTGGGTCATGATTTGAATTTGTGTTTCCTTGTCAACCTCTACTGTCAGTAGTGTGGATGGGCGTAGCGAGGTGAAATCCCCCCTCCCATCTCTACCCCTCCCCCCCAATCTCTGCTCCACCCCCTCTCTCTCCCCGTCTCTGCCCCATTCTCCCCCCCCCCCCCCCCAATTTTCTGATGGGTGTACCGAGGTGTAAGTCCTCCTTCCTCCCATCTCTACCCCCCCCCTATCTCTGCCCCACCCCCTCTCTTTCCCCCTGTCTCTCTCGCCGCTATTTTATCCCCATTCCCCCCCCCCCCCCCCCATCGTCTGCTCACACAGCCCTTTCCCCCGCCCACTCACTCTGGAGCCCTTATAAGCAGCTGCATTTTGAAACTTGCCCCCTCTTTTCTCTCCACCTGAAGAAGATCGCTTGTGTTGCGATCGTAACGTCATGGGTTTTTTTGCTTTTAATTTAAATTTTTGTTTTCTATCTACATGATTTTACCGACAGAACTAAGAATATAGACTCTGTGAAGTTAGTACTATTATATAGTCGATATATACTAATATAAAGTCGGTGTATACGACTGTAGTGTTGTAAATATTGACGAATAAACGTCTCATGAGGCAACACTATATTTATTGTCTTTACTACACAGTCCCTAACACAAAGGGAATATCCGTCCCTTTACCCGATACCTGGGGAGGTATGGCCTCCGGACTATACGGGACCTAACACTGGTAACCCGTTCCCTATCGTCCTCCGGCTGGGACCTAGGGGAGGCTATCCGATCCGACCTCCTGGTCCGTGGGTCCTGACCACTGGCCTCACTGAGCTCCGGCCCTGAGAAGGACAGCGGAGCTTGGGGTCCAGGGTCCTATCCTGCAGGGACCTATTCTCCCCTGACCACTAGCCTCACTGAGCTCCGGCCCTTAGAAGTGTAGTGGTGGTATTGACGTGCGCCGGCAGTGATGGATCACGGGGCGCGGGGTTGGGCACGCGATGTGGGCGTGGCATGGACGCGCGCGCCGGTGGTAAGGCGCTCACACAAGCTGGGAAAAGAGGATCGTAGCGAGTGCGCAGTGATTGGTCAGATAAGTGGGTGCTCTCAGCGACGTCCGCAGGAGGGGTATAAAGGGGGACGCGCGAGAGCACTCGTGGTCAGAGTTAACCAGTTGAAGACCGAAGACGGGGTGGAGGAGGTAGTGGCCCGAGACCCCTAGTCCCGCCGTCCTTGTGGGGACCGGGGCCTTGTGTGGCTCGGAGCCGAGACTGGGGGACCGTAGTCCGACGCCCGTGTGGGTCGGGACGGTGGTACCCAGAGCCGAGACGGGCACCCCGGCTGGGTGTGTCCCGGAAGGCTACGGGGCGTAAGAGCCCGTGTCAGTACAGCTGAGTGGGTGTTAGTCACCCGTGTAGCTAAGTGGGTGTTGGTCACCCGTGTAACGAAGTAGGGTGTTAGTCACCCGTGTAGCTGAGTGGGTGTCCGTCGCCCGTGTAGCTAAGTGGGTGTTGGTCACCCGTGTAACGAAGTAGGGTGTTAGTCACCCGTGTAGCTGAGTGGGTGTCCGTCGCCCGTGTAGCTAAGTGGGTGTTGGTCACCCGTGTAACGAAGTAGGGTGTTAGTCATCCGTGTAACTACAAGTTGGTGAAAATAAAGAGTGTGCTACCCGTGAAGTCGTCTCCTGCCGAGTTACTACTTTACAACTGGCGTCAGAAGTAAACCTGTCTTCAAGGAGAATGGACACAAGGAAGACTTCTCGTTCCCACGTGCAAGACCGGGGAGACGACGACGTACCGGTGACACCACCCTCGGGAGGAGAGGACGAGGAGTTGCCGCCGATGCAGCACTTCGCGGAAATGGCCGATGCTCCGCCCGCCTCCGACACCAGCCTGCAGGACGCGCACTCCCGCCTGGCGGACTTGCTGCTCGCCGCCGCTGCGATCTTGGCGGAGATCTCCGTTCCAGCGACCGGTGGAACGCCTGCGGGGTTGGAAGAGGCGGCGCGGCTGGAGGGTTCCCGCCATAAGGCGTTTCGCGCCAAAAGTTTTGGAGTTGGCGCCATTTTTGAGGGTCCGCCTCCGGTTGGCGGGAAACGCGGACACCACGTGGCCAGAGGTCTCCACACAGCGCAGCCCGCGTCATCGGCGAGCGCCGGAGCTCTCCATTTTGTGCCTGCAGAGGGAGCCGACATTTTCTACAACCACAGCGGCGCGCGGGAAAATCGTTCCAACGACGACGACGACGATCGAGTTCTCCAGCAACGATTGCCCGCGCTGTCGGTGTTCAAGGCGGACGGGGGCGACTGGGGAGCCTTCCAGCGACGGTTCATCGCGCATCAAGAAATGTCGGGGTGGTCCGACACCACTGCCCTGCGCGCGCTGCCAGCGATGCTCGACGACGACGCGCTTGCGGCCTTCACGTCTGCCCCGAGGTCGTCCCGCTCAACGCTCCAGGCCGCGCTGCACCTGTTGGCCAAGGTGTTCGGGCCGCCCTCGACCTGTCGCCACCAGTTCTACGATCGGCGGAAGGTGGCTGGAGAAACAACGCTCGCCTATCGCACGGCGCTGCTCGCCCTGGCGGACTCAGCTTTTCCCCGCATGGACAAGGAGGGGAAGGACGCCATGGTGACGGAGCAGCTGCTGGCGTTGGCTCACGGATTGGGAGTTCCCATTAATACGGCGGACGAAATGGACATCTGCTCCCTGGGGATTGCCACGAGTATCCACGCTTACGAGGTCCTACAGCGGAAGCCGACGGTCGTCTGCGCATCGATGGAGAACGGGGCACCGGCCGCCACGATCATCGGACCTCAGCCTGCTGTGCCTCGGGAGGAGGCCTTCGCTGGTTCGAGGCCGGGGTAGTGGAGAACGGGAGGTCGTTCGCCCACACGCTCCTCCCGCAAGCTGGAGCAACCGAAACCTACGGCGTCCCTCGTCGTCTGCTACAACTGCGGCCTTCGGGGCCACGTCGCGTCCGGGTGCCGGGCCCCGCGTCAACGCACCGCGGGACCACGTCCGGACGACGACCAGGGACTCAAGACATCCCAACTGAACCCGGCAAGTCGCGGCACCTCACACGTTCGGTCCACACGCACGGCACGTTCGGGTCGCCGCTTAGCGGTGGGGGGACCGTATATGGGCACCGGGGGTTCGGTTCGGCGAGAGGGGTCCGCGTACGGCCCGAAGGCAGTCGAGTGGTCCGAATTGGCCCACAGGATTGTGGCTGCGTCGGCCGGGTCGTCCGTGGTAACGGGGTACATTGACGGGGTTGAGGTCCGGGTGCTCGTGGACACGGGTGCGTCGGCCACTATTATTTCGGACCTTATTTATAATATTCTTCCCGTACAATGTCGACCACTTCTGCCGGTGGACGTACCATTTTACGCGGCAAACGGGGGATCTTTGGGAATCATCGGCCAGATTCGGGCGAATATTTGTATTGGCGACATTAAATTGGCAGGTCCTATTTTTGTATCTTCATCGTTGGCCGTTCCTTGTTTACTAGGCACGGACTTTCTGTCTAAAATGCCCATCAAAATTCTTATAGACCAGGCCTGCATTGAGCTTCCGTCGGGTCGGCGGGTTGAGTTTTTGAAGAGTCCAAATAAGATACGCACGGCTTGTGCGACGGTGCAGGCGCTGGCGACCCGGACTGTACGGGTGCCCCCGGGATCGCAAATGTTGGTACCCCTTCGGTTGAGAAAACCCCTTGGGGCGGATGCGGGGGCGCAGGGAGTTCTATTGGGGCCGTCTAACAGGGCTAAAGGGGACCTCGACTTAGCGGTGGCCCAGACCATGGTGAGGGGGGACAGTGAGCCGTTCGTTGTGGTCCTGAATACGGGGTCGCGGCCGGCCGTCATTACGCAGGGAACGGTGCTCGCTCACGCCGCGCCGCTACCCGTCGAGGAACAGCTCGTTGCTCACGCCGATTCAAATGTCGATACGCATCCCCAAAGTGAGGAGGGGACGGAGTGGTTGGACTCGTTGTGTGCCGGGTCCAGTACCTTGTCCAGTGTACAGTTGGGTGCATTGAGGGGCTTGCTGCTCGAGTTCGCTGACGTGTTTAGCAGGCACAAGTACGACATTGGCTGCACAGACCTGTTGCGCCACCACATAGAGACTGGGGACGCGGCCCCTATTCGACAGAATCCCTTCCGGCTCAGTCCAGCCGAGAAGGAGCATGTGCAGTCGGCAGTAAATGACATGTTGGCGGACGACATCATTGCGCCCTCTTCCAGTCCGTGGGGTGCTCCTATCGTCTTGGTTAAAAAACAGGATGGATCCCTGCGGTTCTGTGTTGATTTCCGCCGCCTAAACAAAATATCAATGGCCGATGCGTATCCGCTCCCCAGGATGGATGAGTCGCTGGATGCCTTGGCAGGAGCACAGTTTTTTTCGACGCTCGATTTGCTTTCGGGATTTTGGCAATTGCCCCTCGATGACGAATCAAAACCTAAAACCGCTTTCCGGACACCGGGAGGCCTATTTGAGTTCAACCGATTGCCCATGGGTTTACATTCCGCTCCTGCCACGTTCCAGAGGCTCATGGAATTGGTTTTGTCAGGCCTTCAATGGGACACCTGTTTGATTTACCTCGATGATATCATCGTTTTCAGCCGAACCTTTGAGGAGCACCTCCAGCGACTGAGAGCAGTGTTTCTCAGGATGCGTTCCGCGAAGCTTAAATTTAAACCGGCTAAATGTTTTCTGCTTCGGGAATCGGTCAGGTATTTGGGCCATATCGTTAGCCGTTCGGGGATCTCGACGGACCCTGCTAAGACGCAATGCGTCGGCTCATGGCCAACACCGACCTCTGTTACTGAAGTTCGCAGCTTCATAGGATTTGCCTCCTATTACCGTCGTTTTGTCAAGCAGTTTGCCACCATAGCCAGGCCCCTGCACGCCTTGACGGCTAAAGGGGTGCGGTTTCACTGGGGGCCGGAGGAGGAGGCCGCGTTCTGCTCCCTTCGTGACGCCTTGGTGCAGGCTCCCCCCTTGTGTTACCCCGATTTCACGCAACCGTTTGTGCTCGACACGGATGCCAGTAACACGGGTATCGGGGGAGCAATTCAGGCCGTATCTGTATGGCCGTCACTTTACGGTTCGCACGGACCATGCGGCTCTCCAATACGCTATGCGGGTGGCGCAGCCATCCGGCCAATTGTCCCGATGGTTGGAGGTCCTTCAGGACTACCAATTCACGACGATTTACCGCAAGGGGTTGCGCCACTCGAATGCGGATGCACTGTCACGGTTGCCGACGCGTACGGAATGCGCATGTCAGTTAGGATCGGCGCGGTGTAAACCTTCTGTCGATGTCCCCGCGGAAGTGGTGCTAGCCGCCACGGATACTACGGGGGTCGACGCCCCCACGGGGAGGGACTCGCTGTTAGCATTGCCTCTCATCGAGTGGGGCCGGCTGCAAATGGCCGACAGCTCCCTACTCGCGCTACGTCGGAAGGTTAACGTTCCCGAGGGCGGGGAAACGCGGGTCGGTTCCTGGGTGTGCAGACAGGGCCTCTTGATGAAGTGGGACTTCATGTCCCGGCGTCACATGCTTGTGGTGCCGGTTGCTGTACGGGGTAAGGTCGTCCTGGCTGCCCATGAACGACTCATGCATCTGGGGTTTCACAAAACGCTCGCCCTCATTCAGCGAGACTACTATTGGCCTGGGATGGGCAATGACGTGGCGAACATTCTTAAGGGGTGTGTAGGGTGCGCTAAAAGGAAACCGCCACCAATAGCGGCCAATCCACCGCTTCAATCCATTCAAGTTTCGCGCACGAACGAATTGGTCGCGCTAGACATCTTGGGGCCCTTTCCCACTACACCTCGGGGAAATAAGTTCCTGCTGGTTGGCGTAGAGTACTTCACCCGCTGGCCCATGGCGTGGCCACTCGCCAACCAGTCGGCTGCGGCAGTGGCGGACGCCTTTGTCCAAGGTTACGTTTTGGACAAAGGCGCCCCCGAACGCTTGCTGACAGATCAAGGGAAAAACTTTTCGAGTGTTTTGTTGCGCGAGGTGTGCGACCTGTTGGGTACAAAGAAAGTACGTACCTCCCCGTACCACCCGCAGACTGACGGTATGGTTGAACGTCTGAACAGGACGATTACGTCTATGCTGTGCCAACAGGTATGCGACGACCAGGTGGATTGGGACTTACAGGTACCGGGGGTACTAGCGGCCTATCGGATGGCACCCCATGCGGCGACGGGGTTTTCTCCATTTTTTCTGATGTATGGGCGGGAGGCTGATCCGGCCATGGACGTCCAACTGGGGATTTCACAGCCACGTGCAAAATCAAAATTGGCAGACCACATTAAGTTTAACATTGCCAAATTGGCTGAGGCGCGAGAGGCTGCGAGATTGAATTCACGCTCTCGGCAGATCGCGAACGAGCGATTGCATGAACGGAAGGTGCATACGCACAATTGGGAACCGGGCGATAAGGCCTGGCTGCATTGTCCACACGCACCGTTGGCTACGTCCCCCAAACTGTTGAGACCATGGAGGGGACCGGTGGAAATTGTGCGGGTTGCACGACCCCAGAGTATACAGATTAAATGGGGAAAACGCCGTTGGTACGTGCACCCCTCCCGACTGAAACCCTACGCGGCGCCGCGTGACCCCGGGTTGTGCCGTGACGACCGAGCGTGTGATGTGACCGTCGACTCGGGGAGGGATGTGTCGCAGGCTGATCCTCACGTGTCTCCACCTGACCCACCCCCAGGTGTCTCGGACCTGACGGCTGTTGACCGTCGGGAACCGGAACCCCGCGGCTCGCGCGGAGCCCCGATGCCTGGCCCATGCCTTCCTGAACTGCCGGCGCCGCCGGATGGACAACTGCGTCCTGTGCCGTACGACGGTCCGGCAAGGCGGACTCGGGCAAGGACGCAACACTTTTCATGAAAAAAAAAAAAAAAATGTTTTCGTTAAAGCCCGACTTCGTTGCCGGCTTCCCCCTCTGCCGGGGTAATGTCCCGTTCAAGGGACGCTCGGACACATGGGGACGCTGCATGAGTCGGAGAGAAAAGAAGAGAAAATGATTAAAGAAATTTTTTATTGTTACTCTTCCCACATACACAGTATCGTTGCCACTCGCCGGATTGTGCATGTTGTTCTTGTTGTGGGTGTGGCGGTTGCTGGGTTTTGCGGATTGCGGTGTTCATGTTGTGTTGTTAGGGTTTGTGTTATGTTACGGGGCACACATGGGGGTGAAGGGGTGTTGTATGTTTTATTAGCAGCCGGGTCGGCTGCGAGCTATGTGGTAGGGGGTGATGTAGTGGTGGTATTGACGTGCGCCGGCAGTGATGGATCACGGGGCGCGGGGTTGGGCACGCGATGTGGGCGTGGCATGGACGCGCGCGCCGGTGGTAAGGCGCTCACACAAGCTGGGAAAAGAGGATCGTAGCGAGTGCGCAGTGATTGGTCAGATAAGTGGGTGCTCTCAGCGACGTCCGCAGGAGGGGTATAAAGGGGGACGCGCGAGAGCACTCGTGGTCAGAGTTAACCAGTTGAAGACCGAAGACGGGGTGGAGGAGGTAGTGGCCCGAGACCCCTAGTCCCGCCGTCCTTGTGGGGACCGGGGCCTTGTGTGGCTCGGAGCCGAGACTGGGGGACCGTAGTCCGACGCCCGTGTGGGTCGGGACGGTGGTACCCAGAGCCGAGACGGGCACCCCGGCTGGGTGTGTCCCGGAAGGCTACGGGGCGTAAGAGCCCGTGTCAGTACAGCTGAGTGGGTGTTAGTCACCCATGTAGCTAAGTGGGTGTTGGTCACCCGTGTAACGAAGTAGGGTGTTAGTCACCCGTGTAGCTGAGTGGGTGTCCGTCGCCCGTGTAGCTAAGTGGGTGTTGGTCACCCGTGTAACGAAGTAGGGTGTTAGTCACCCGTGTAGCTGAGTGGGTGTCCGTCGCCCGTGTAGCTAAGTGGGTGTTGGTCACCCGTGTAACGAAGTAGGGTGTTAGTCACCCGTGTAGCTGAGTGGGTGTCCGTCGCCCGTGTAGCTAAGTGGGTGTTGGTCACCCGTGTAACGAAGTAGGGTGTTAGTCATCCGTGTAACTACAAGTTGGTGAAAATAAAGAGTGTGCTACCCGTGAAGTCGTCTCCTGCCGAGTTACTACTTTACAGAAGGACTGCGGAGCTTGGGGTCCAGGGTCCTATCCTCCAGCCCGGTCTTCAGTCTTCGGCGTGTAGATAACTGAGCCAGAGCTCTGAATGCTCTGGCTTATATACTCGTTTGTGGCTTGCCACGCCTTCCTTCTGGAACACTCTGGACCATCCTGGAAGATGACATCATTCCCCCAGTTCCCCCTCACCCGGGGGCCTGGGGAATGTCCCAGGATCCGTTTACTCTTTACTGGGATCGGCCGTTGGCCCCTTTCTGGCCCATGGACATTTGCCCTGGCGAGGTAATGCTTCTGCCCCCTATCGATAATAAGGGGAACTACCGGCCTACTGAATAGTGAGTGACAATCTGCAGAGTCGTCAGATGCTACTGTAGAGTCAGTAGATACTGCTATAGAGTAAGCAGATACTGCTATAGAGTCAGCTGATATTACTATAGAGTCAGCAGATACTGATATAGAGTCAGCAGATTCTGCAAAAAAGTTAGTTACTACTAGCGTAAGTGGATACTACTATAGAGTCAGTAGATACTAATAGTCAGGAGATACTACTACAGTCAGTATATACTGCTGTAGAGTCGGTAGATACGACTATAAAGTCAGCAGATACTGCTGTTGTCAGCAGATACTACTGTAAAGTTAACAGTTACTGCTATAGTCAGTTGATACTAATTTAGAGTCAATATATACGATTATAGATTTGTAGTGACATCACGGGATGTCACTGTGCTGTGCCAGTCCTAGACAGGCACGGCGTGCAATGTAATGACATCGCGGACACCACTATGATGTGGGTGTAGTATCGGCCCTAGAGGGGCTCGGTGAGCGCTGGGTTGATAGCGGTAGGTGGCGCCACGCTTGGCGTGCAGTGCCAGCCCTACAGGTTAGGGTGTGGGTGTGCCGGGGTTACAAGGCCATGGCACTCTGGTTGACCCGAGAGGACACATGACCGGTTAAGTCTACAAAAGGATTCTAGATTTGAAGCTTTCGTGACTGCTACAAAGGGACCCCAAGTGGGGGCTAGGGGTGGTCAAGTGGTCCGGGCCCAGATCCTGCTCGAGGATTCTGGAAGGTGGTCGTGGCCAAGGGCGGAGTCAGCCACGCCGCAGAGAATATAAGCCAGGTCCCCCAGAGATACTGGCGTTGTTGTTTATCTTGAAGCCTTCGTCTACGTCCTACGTTCAACCGAGCCTCCAACACGTGGACCTGGACCCAAGCTGTGGTTTGGTCCATTGTAGCTAGTTACGTTGCAATTAGTGTAGTTAGCCTGGTGGTCACCACCATAGGTTGTTATTATGTTAAGGGGCAGTTACCCAGTGTGTTGGTGTTAAATAAATGTGTTGCCTCCAAGAGTATGTCTGCGACTCAGTTGAACTCACTACAGACTCAGTAGATACTGTAGTCATTAGATACTACTATAGTATTCCCTAATATAGAGTTGGTTGATACTACTATAGAGTCATAAGATAATACTGTAGAGTCAGAAGTTACTACTATAAAGTCAGAAGTTACTACTATAGATTTAGTTACTACGATAGTCAGTGGATACTACTATAGCCAGTAGATACTACTATATAGTCAGACACTACACAGATGTAGAGTTGGTAGATATGATGATAGAGTCAGTAGATACTGCTATAGAGTCAGCAGATACTGCCAGAGTCAGCAGATACTACTATAAAGTTAATAGTTACTACTATAGTCAGTTGTTACTACTTTAGAGTCAACTAGCGGTTAGTACCCGGCGTTGCCCGGGTGAAAAAGGCAGACACATGTAGTTACACATGCAAATCCATTGATACACACACATAGAGTTACACGCACAAATGGACTCATACATACATAGACTGAACAACAACAACCGCCATTCGCCACTAAGTGGCGGTGATGTCACAACAAGGCTTGTGCCAGGCTATGTGCACCTTGAGGCCACGTGAAGTGTCGAACGCCCGCTGGAAAGAGGTCAGGGGGCAAACCCAGATGGCACAGGTCGACTGACTGAGATGACTGGCTGATGCACCACCTGTGGCATCTACTGTGGCAACTTTCTGTGCTTTAGCCACCCGCGCTCCGCTCGTTGTTGTGAGCATCGCTCCTCCGCCCTCCGTTGTTGTTGGAGGGTGACTGCCTCCAACTGGCCAGTAGCGTCCTTCAGGAGCCTCCTCCACAGTGGCCGATCTTGACACGGCTGGTACCAGTCATCCGCAAGTGGACTCAGCTCCAAGTCCTCCTGTAGCACATCACTCCATGTCTTCTCCAGCCCGTGCCGCGCCTGTTTAGGCCCCTCGATCCGGCGGAACAAAAGCTGTTTAGGCATGCGGTGGCTGGCCATGCGGGCTACATGACTCAGGCAACACAGCTTTGCCTGCCGGAGGTCACCGATGGGACTTTGTCCACATCTTTCAAGGATTTGTGAGCTCCTCACACAATGCAGCCTGGTTAAACCCAGGATGGATCGTAGGCAGGCCAGCCTAAATGTTTCTAACCGGCGAAGATGTTCCATTATGGGGGGTCCAAGTTTCGCCAGCGTAGAGAAGGGAGGGAATGACCGTGGCCGAGAAGACCTGAAGCTTCGTATGGAGTGATAGAGCAGGTAGCTTCCACACAGCGTTGCGCAGCCAATGAAAATATACTGCAGCTCGACTGATTCGGAGTGAGACCTCTGCTGTTAAACCGGAGCCGGTGATTAGCACACTGCCCAGGGAAACTCTCCACTGTCTAAACAAATGCCCCATCACCAATTGGGAGTTGTGGGGGTGGAGTGTCCATGTCCAATGGTACAAAATAGCCAGGCAGGTGCTTAGCTTTGGTTGGGCTGATGGTAAGGCCCCACCTGTTGGTGGCAAGCTCCAGATTCGGGAGCAGCACCTCGAACTCCTCCTCCGAGTGAGCAGCCATTAGCAGATCATCAGCATACATAACGTGGTTGAGCAACAGGGAGCCATCCCTTGACCGCACCCGGGCATCGATCAGCCTCCCATTGTATCTGTAGCAGATGGGAATTCTTCCGGTACAGGTATTGAAGGCTCGACGAACTACATGGTCCAATGTGGGAGCCAGAGGACATCCCTGTTGCACCCCAAGGTGTACAGGGAATGGCTCTGACTCAAGGCCACGTAGTTAAGACGCGGGGCCGCTCACCATCATAAAGTTCCTTAAGGATGGTGATGAGTGGGTTCGGGACTCGGAAAGCACGAAGAGCAACCCAGAGGCCAGGCCTACTGATGATATCATAGGCCTTGAGCAGGTCAATAAAGCACACGCATGGACTAAGATGCACACATAGAGGCATGCAAACACAGCGACTAACACACACGCACATATGGACTGACACACACAAACACATCGACTTACAGACACACACTTATGGACTCACACACACATAGACATGCACTTGAGAAACGCACACATGGAGTTACACACACATATCGACGTACACACATACAGCGACACACATAAACACACATAGAGTGACACACACATTGCCGTACACACACATACACATGTGGACTGTCACACAGACATCCACTTGAGATATACACACATGGAGTTGCACACACATATATGGACGTACACACATACAGCGACTCACACACACACACACGGACTCGCACACAGCGATACGTGGACTAAAACACACATTGATGTAAACACACATATGTACTTACACACACACATATGGACTAAGACACACACACATAAACTTACACATACATAGACTGACACACACATAGCCCTACACACACATACACATATGGACTGTGACACACAGATATCTACTTTAGATACACAGACATGGATTAACACACATATGGACTCACACACAGACGCATTGACTTACACACACACATCGAGTGACACACACATGTACACACATGTGGACTAACACACACACATATGGACTGACATACACATGGACGTACACACACACAGATCGACTGACACACACACATGGACTAACACACACACAAAAACACTTTGACGTTGTCCGTTCGAAAAAGACACCCACATGGAGTTAAAGACACGCATGGCTCTACACGCACACACATATGGACTCAAAAACACACACATGGACTCACACACACACATCGACGGGCACAGCAATCCCCGATGATGGCACAGCTATCAGTATCGCAGTACTACGTATGAGTAAATAGCGTGACGTGAGCGATGGAAACAATAGAAATGTATTTAAGAAATAAGCAGAAATCACAGACTGGAAGTAGACCGTGGCAACGTTATAAAAGCGCAGCAAAAAAAGGGGAAATTGAGCAAATAATATAATTATTGTAACATGTCAACTCGTTTCATAATGGTAAACAATGAACCTGAGTTGTTATCTTCACGCAAACATAATTATTGTAACATCTGTGAACTTGTTTCATAATAGTAAACAATGAAGCTGAGTTTTTATCTGCACACAAACATTATTATTGTAATGTTTGTTAACTAATGTGTTTAACAATAATAAACAATGGACTTGAGTTGTTAGCGTAAGAAGCAGGGACATTTGTACTTGGCATAGGCGTGTTGAGGCCTTGTGCGATGCGTAGCCCCCGTCCTGGCCTACATTGGCGAGCCACGGAGTTGGCACGTTGCCAGGCTAGGGGCTGGGCCGCTACCCGCCCCCCCCAACATCCGCCGTCCGTGCAAGAATAATGGTATGTAAGCAGTAAAATATTATTATCTACGGAGTCTGTAGTATAAACTGAACGCATCGTGTTGGGGGGGGGGGGCGAAGAGGACATGACACTGTGAATAAATATCCGCAGCGTGATGTGTGTATGTGTTGACTGTAAAACGCGTAAAAGAAAATGTCTCCGGTGAGGTCGAGCGAACGCGCATGACTTGGCAGGGTCCGCTCCCCCCACGCAATTGGCGTCACTTGGTACGGTCGATGTCGTGCAATAAGTAAATAATGAATAATAGAAACGGCACAAATGTGTTAATTAAACTACTTTAAAGTTTACGGATGGGAAAACGGAATAGCCTATTCCCACCACGGGGCTTAGGGCGTGCCGCCTGGCAAATTATTTCGGTCTTAAACCCCACCGTCCGAGAGCCAAATCCCCCGCAAGCGCGAGCACACGGAGACTTTTATATATAAGAAATAAATAATAATGTGGGAGCCAAACGACATCCCTGTTGCACCCCAAGGTGTACAGGGAATGGCTCTGACTCACGGCCACGTAGTTTGATGCGGGCTGCTCAGCATCATGAAGGTCTTTAAGGATCGTGAGCAGTGGGTCAGGGACTCGGAAAGCACGAAGAACAACCCAGAGGCCAGGCCTACTGATGATATCATAGGCCTTGAGCAGGTCAATAAAGCACACACATGGACTAAGACGCACACATGGGCCTACAGACACGCAAACAAATGACGTACACTGACTAACATGGAGGCATGCACACACAGCAACTAACACACACGCATATGGACTCAGACACACACATATGGACTCACACACACAAACACATCGACTTACACACACAGACATATGAACTGACACACACATAGACATCCACTTGAGATACACACACATGGAGTTACACACACACATATGGATGTACACACATACAGCGACTCACACACATATATAGAGTGACACACACATTGCCGTACACACACATACAGACTGTCACACATCGACATCCACTTGAGATATACACACATGGAGTTACACACACATATATCGATGTACACACATACAGCGTCTCACACACAGACATACGTGGACTCACACACACATTGACGTAAACACACATATGTACTTACACACATATAGACTAAGACACACACACATGGACTTAGACACACATAGATAGACTGACACACACACATGCCTACACACATACACATGTGACACACAGACATCTACTTGAGATACACAGACATGGATGAACACACACATATGGACTCACACAAACACATGGACTTACACACATATACATATACATAGACTGACACACACATTGCCCTACACACACATAGACATATGGACTGTGACACACAGACATCTACTTTAGATACACACACATGGATTAACACACACACATCGACTGACACACATTGACACACAAACGCACATTGACTTACACACTCAGATGGAGCCATGCACACACATCGACTCACACACACGCATTGACTTATACACATCGAGTGAAACACACACGTATGGACTAACACACACATGTGGACTAACACACACAGCGACAGATACGCACACAAATGGACTGACACACCCACACAAACACTTATACGTACACACACACGGGGCATTGTCCGTTTGAAAAAGACAGACACACAAATGGTCTTACACACAGACATGGACCCACACACATAGAAACCCATCGACTTACACGCACACAAACACATATGGACTCACACACACAGACATCGAGTCTAGGCGCACGCATGTAGTTTCTGCACACGAACATTATAATAGTAATAGAGTATTAGGCAACTTATTAGTTTCATAATAGTACAGAATGAATCAGAGTTGTTATGTGCACACAAACATTATTGTAATATTGTAAACGTATTTGTTTAATAATAGTAAACAATAAATCAGAGTTCTTAGCAAAGATTGAATAAAATTGTACTTTACATTGGCGTGGTGACGCCTCGTCCCGTGCAGAGCCCGCGACCTCGCCTAGATTGGCAAGCCGGAGGAGGTGAGATGTTGCCAGGCTGCGAGCTGGGCCGCTACCCCCCTCCACCATCCCCCCGCCCTCGCCAGAATAATACTACGTAACTGCTTTAATAATATTAAATTAATATCTAAGGACTTTATATCAGTAACTGCACGCATTGGGGTGGGGGGAAGAGGACATCACACTGTGAAGAGAAATCGACAGCATTATGTGTATATGTATTCCATGTTAAACGCGTAAAATGAAATGTCCCCGTGAGCTCAAGCGAACGCGCATGACTTGGCAGGGTCCGCCCCCCCCCCATGCATTTGGCGTCACTTGGTACGGTCGACGGCGCGCAATAAGTAAATAATTAATAATAGAAACGGCACAAATGCGTTAATTAAACTACTTTAACGTTTACGGATGGGAAAACGGAATAGCCTATTCCCAGCGCGGGGCTTAGGGCGTGCCGCCTGTCTAATTTTTTTCTACGTTGAGCCCACCGTCCGAGAGCCAAATCCCCCGCAAGCGCGAGCGTGCGGAGACTTTTATATATAAAAAAGAAAAAGACTAGCGGAAGTACCCGGCGTTGCCCGGGTGAAAAATATATTTCTTAAAAACCTTACATATATATACACAGATACTAAGGTATTGTCAAAGCCCGGTGGGCCGTTTGTACATTTCTATACCAACAAATATATAAGAGGCTTGCACAAGTCAAAAAAGTTGTAGAAAGTGTGGGGTAAATAGTTGATGTAAAAGGTTTCCGAAAATTGTGGACCCCCCCCCCCCCTCAAAAAATATATTTACCCCTCGTAGGTATATATACCTACACACCTTACATACAACAGAGGAAGTAGTATCTATTGACTCTGTAGTAGTATCTACTGACTGTACCGTAGTATCTACTGAGCCAGTAGTAGCTACTGACTGTGTAGTAGTATTTAGTGACTGTAGTAACTACTGACCATAGTAGTATTTACTGGGCCTACAGTAGTATCTACCGACTATATAGTCGTAACGACTAACTGTATAGTATCTGCTGACTCTATAGTAGTATCCACTGACTATAGTAGTAACTACTAACTCTATAGCAGTATCTACTCACTCTATAATAATATCTACTGACTCTAGTAGCTACTCACCGTGGTAGTATGTACTGACTGTATAGTCGTATATACTGACTGTAGCAGTATTGACTGACTGTAGTGGTATATACTGACTGTTTTAGTATCTACTAACTCTATATAGCAGTATCTACCAACTCGATAGCAGTATCTACTATCAATACAGCAGTGTATGCCGACTGAGATGGTACCTGCTATCACTACAGCAGTGCATACTGACTGGTGGTACCTGCTATTATTACAGCAGTACATACTGTGTTGGTACCTATGATTACAGCAGTGCATATTGTGTTGGTACCTGCTATTATTACAGCAGTACATACTGTGTTGGTACCTGCTATGATTACAGCAGTGCATACTGCTGTGGTGGTACTTGCTATGATTACAGCTGTGCAAACTGACTGGTGGTACCTGCTATGATTACAGCAGTGCATATTGTGGTGGTATCTGCTATGATGAGAGGAGTACATATTGTGGTGGTGGTACCTGCTATGATGACAGCAGTATATACCGAGTGTGGTGGAACCTGTTATGACGACAGCAGTACATACTGTGGTGGTGGTACCTGCTCTGATGGTACCTACTATGGTTACAGCAGTGCATATTGACTGTACTCACCACTCACCCTCACCATTCACAACTCACAGCTCACCCTCACCACTCATCCTCACCACTCACCCTCACCATTCACCTTCACAACTCACCACTCACTAATCTCCCTCACCACTCACCCTCACCACTCACCATCACCATTCACCCTCACCATTCACCCTCACCAATCACCACTCACCCTCACCACTCACCCTCACCACTAACCCTCACCACTCACCCTCACCACTCACCCTCACCACTCCCCACTCTCCCTCACCACTCACTCTCACCATTCAACTCACCATTCAGCCTCACCACTCACTCTCACCACTCACCCTCACCACTCTCCCTCACCACTCACCCTCACCACTCACCCTCACCACTCACCCTCACCACTCACCCTCACTACTCACCCTCACTACTCACCCTAACCACTCACCACTCACCCTCAACACTCACCCTCACCACCACCACTCACCCTATTCCCGTTTTCAAAAAACTTGCTTACGTGTCGCTAAGTATGCTCAACATTTCTGACATTACACATACAAAACGTCAGCTTGTACTACTGTCATGATAGCATGTACCACCACCACAGTGATGGTGAGTGGTGAGGGTGAGTGGTGAGCGGTGAGTGGTGAGGGAAAGTGGTGAGTGGTGAGGGAAATCGGTGAGTGGTGAGGGTGAGTGGTGAGTAGTGAGGGGTGAGTGGTGAGGGTGAGTGGTGAGGGTGAGTGGTGAAGGGGAGGGTGAGTGGTGAGTGCTGAGGGTGAGTGGAGAGGGTGAGTGGTGAGGGTGAGAGGTGAGGGTGAGTGGTGAGGGTGAGTGGTTAAGGTGAGGGTGAGTGGTGAGTGGTGAGGGAGAGTGGTGGTGGTGAGGGTGAGGATGGTTGGTGAGGGTGAGTGGTGAGCGTGAGTGGTGAGGGAAAGGGGTGAATGGTGAGCATGAGGGAAAGTGGTGAGGGTGAGTAGTGGTGGTGAGGGTGAGTAGTGAGTGGTGAGGGTGAGTGGTGATTAGTGAGTAGTGAGTGGTGAGGGTGAGTGGTGAGCGTGAGTGGTGAGGAGCGAGGAAGAGTGGTGAGGAAGAGTGGTGAGGAAGAGTGGTGAGGGTGAGTGGTGAGCGTGAGTGGTGGGGAGAGGGGTGAGTGGTGAGTGGTGAGGGAGAGGGGTTAGTGTTGAGGGTTAGTGGTGAGCGTGAGTGGTGAGGGTGAGTGGTAAGCGTGAGTGGTGAGAGTGAGTGGTGAGGGTCAGTGGTGAGTAGTGAGGATGATTGGTGAGGGTGAGTGGTGAGGGTGAGTGGTCAGGGTGAGTGGTGAGGGTGAGTGGAAAAGGTGAGTGGTGAGTGGTGAGGGTGAGTGGTGAGGGTGAGTGGTGAGGGTGAGTAGTGAGTGGTTAGGGTGAGTAGTGAAGGTGAGGGTGAGTGGTGAATGTGAGTGGTGAGGGTGAGTGGTGAGGATGAGTGGTGAGGGTGAGGGGTGAGTGGTGAGGGTGATTGGTGAGGGTGAGTGGTGAAGGTGAGGGTGAATTGTGAGGGTGAGTGGTCAGGGTGAGTGGTGAGAGTGGTGAGTGTGAGGGTGAGTGGTGAGGGTGAGTGGTGAAGGGGAGGGTGAGTGGTGAGTGGTGAGTGCTGAGGGTGAGTGGAGAGGGTGAGTGGTGAGGGTGAGTGGTGAGGGAGAGTGGTGAGGGTGAGTAGTGGTGGTGAGGGTGAGTAGTGAGTGGTGAAGGTGAGTGGTGAGGGTGATTAGTGAGTAGTGAGGGTGAGTGGTTAAGGTGAGTGGTGAGCGTGAGTGGTGAAGAGTGAGGAAGAGTGGTGAGGAAGAGTGGTGAGGAAGAGTGGTGAGGGTGAGTGGTGAGGGAGAGGGGTGAGTGGTGAGGTTGAGTGGTGAGGGAGAGGGGTGAGTGGTGAGGGTGAGTGGTGAGGGGTCTGTGGTGAGTGTGAGTGGTGAGTGATGAGTGGTGAGATGGTGAGTGGTGAGGTGGTGAGTGTGAGTGGTGAGTGTGAGTGGTGAGTGTGAGTGGTGAGCGGTGAGTGGTGAGGGTGAGTGGTGAGGGTCAGTGGTGAGTGGTGAGGGTGAGTGTTGAGGGTGAGTGAGAGGTGAGGGTGAGTGGTGGTGGTGAGGGCGAGGATGATTGGTGAGGATGAGCGTGAGTGTTGAGGGAGAAGGGTGAGTGGTGAAAGTGGTGAGGGAGAGTGGTGAGGGAGAGTGGTGAGGGAGAGTGGTGAGGGTGAGTAGTGGTGGTGAGGGTGAGTAGTGAGTAGTGAGGGTGAGTGAGTGGTGAGGGTGAGTGGTGAGGGTGAGTGATGGTGAGTGGTGAGTGTGAGTGGTGAGTGATAGTGAGTGGTGAGTGATAGTGAGTGGTGATGGTGAGTGGTGAGGGTGAGTGAGGGAGAGTGGTGAGAGAGAGTGGTGAGGGTGTATATATTTTTGCCTATGATGACAGCAGTACATGCTGACGTTTTGTATGTTAAATGTAAAAGCTAAATGTGTGAATGTGTGTCTGTTGGAAATGTTAAGCAAACTTGGCGACATGCAGTTTTAAAACGGGAATAGGCCGATTCTAAAGTAATCTACAACCTTCGATGATTCCTTTGCGCGATTCAAATAATCGATTCTTGGCGCGCTGGAGGTTTACATTTTTAATTACAGAGTTTTATTTTCATTGGTATGTTATGTTTTAAAGTTTTCAGGAGTTTTTAATTATATTTTTGCCCCGGTCAACGCCGGATATTTCCCATTCGTAGCAGTTTATATCAACTCTATATCCAACTTATATTAAACAGGAATAAGCCGATTCTAAATGAATCTACAACCTTCGATTCGTTTGCGAGATTCAGGGAATCGATTCTTGGCGCGGTTGGTTTAAAAATTTTAATTACACAGTTGTATTTTCGTTGGTATGTTATGTTTAAAAGTTTTCAGAAGATGTTAAATGTATTTTTCCCCCGGGCAACGCTGGGTGTATCGAGTTTATAGCACAAAGTCTTCGCCTGACAAAGAGTGGCATGTCGAGGCCTACTACCGTGCAGAGCCTCTGGCCTCGCCTAGATTGCCCAGGCGGCCGAGGCTGGGTGCTGGGCCGCTACCCCCCCCCCCTCGCGCTAGAATAATACTGTCTAATCACTATAATTGTATTATCTACCGACCCTATAATAGTAATTGCACAAATTGGGGTGGGGGGGGAGTGAAGAGGACGTGAAACTTTGATGAATTTACCTCAGCGTCGCATGTTAATGCGTGTGCATATTTTTTACGGGAATTAAAAATGGCGTCCACCCCGCAGCGACGGCGTCTCGCGCATGCGCAACGGTGTGCTTTGTCACGTGCCGGCCGGCAATAGTAATTAAATAAATAAAGAGAAATTGCACTAAATCGATAATCGGACCACTTTAAAGGCGACGGACGAAAAAATGGAAATGCCTATTCCCACCGCGGGGCACAGGACGTGCCTCCCGGCAAATTTTTTCGTCCTAGACCCCACGGCCTGAGCGCCAAATCCCTCGCAAGCGAGCGTACACAGACAGACGGACAGACAGAGAGACGGACAGACAGACAGACAACACGTTCCTTTGGAGTGGGCAGGTAGGAACTTGGTTGGACAGCGCATTCGTGCACGACAGACAGACAAATAATCCCTGGTGGGGAGTGTGGAACCTGTTGTTCCTACCTGTATAAAAGATAACTTGACTTGAGGTAGCCAGGCAGCCAGCCAGGTAGCCAGCCCCCTTAACTATCGGCCCCTCCCCCTTGCTTAGGCACCTCCCATTACCCCCCTCCCTTAGGCCCCTCCCCTGACCAACCCCCCATATCCTTAGGCCCCTCCCCTGACCCCCCCTCCCTTAGGCCCCTCCCCTGACCCTCCTCCCTTCGGCACCTCCCCTCTCCGTACCCGGCAGTAGGTCTCCACCAATCAAAGAGCTGTTTGTAAGGTCTCCACCAATCTAAGAGCTGTGTGTATTATATATTTATTTATGCACAACAGACAGACAGTCAGACAGACAATAAATCCCTGGTGGGCAGTGTGGAACATTGTTCCTACCTGTAAAAAGTGACGTTTATAGGTAAGAAGAGAAGAGAAGAAGACTAGCGGTAAGTACCCGGCGTTGCTCGGGCTAAAAAGGCAGACACACACATGGGCTTACACACAGACATTGACCCACACACATAGAAACACATCGACGTAGACGCACACACACACATATATGGTTAAACCCAGGATGGATGTTTCTAACCGGCGAAGATGTTCCATTAGGGGGATGCACGTTTCGCAAGCGTATAGAAGGGAGGGAATTACCGTGGCCGAGAAGACCTGACGCTTCGTGCGGAGCGACAGACCAGGTAGCTTCCACACAGCGTAACGCAGCCGATGAAAAGATAATGGCGCTCGACTGATTTGAAGTGAGACCTCTGCTGTTAAACCGGAGCCGGTCATGAGCACACTGGCCAGGTATGGGAATCTCGGCAATCTCTCCAAAACTGGCACATCACGAATTGTGAGCTGTGGGGGTGGATTGTTCGATGGTACAAAATACCCAGGCAGGTGCTTAGTTTTGGTGGGGCTGATGGTAAGGCCCCACCTCTTAGTGGCAAGCTCCAGGTTCAGCAGCAGTGAGCAGCAATCACCAGAGCATCGGCATACATAACATGGTTGAGCAATAGGGAGGCATCCGTTGACCGCACCCGGGCATCGATCAGCCTCCCATTGTATCTGTACCTTATGGTAATTCATCGGGTACAGCCATTGAAGGCTTCACGAACTACGTGGTCAAAAGATATGTTAAATAATGTGGAGCCAGAGGACATCCCTGTCACACCCCAATGTGTAGAAGGAATGGCTCTGACTGACAGCCACGTAGTTTGACGCGGGGCCGCTCACCATCATGAAGATCCTTAAGGATCGTGAGCAAAGTTTTAGGGACTCCGAAAGCATGAAAAACAACCCAGAAGCCAGGCCTACTGATGGTATCATAGGCCTAGAACAGGTCAATAAAGCACATACATTCACTCACACACACGGACCTACAGACACGCAAAGAAATGTACTTACACTGACTGACATGGAGCCATGCACACAAAGCGACTAACACAGACGCCCATGGACTAACACACACAGACATATCGACTGACACACACAAACACATGGATTTACACACACACACATATGGACTGACACACGCATAGACATGCACTTTAGATACACACACATGGAGTTACACACACATACATAGACTGACACACATACAACGACTCACACACACACATCGACTCACACACAGACATACGTGGACTCACACACACATTGACGTAAACACACATGTACTTACACACACACATATCGACTAAGACACACACACATGGACTTACACACACATACATAGACTGACACACACATTGCCCTACACACACATAGACATATGTACTGTGACACACAGACATCTACTTTAGATACACACATGTAGATTAACACACACACATCGACTCACACAACACGCATTCACTTAGACACACACACATCGAGTGAAACACACACGTATGGACTTACACACACGTAGACTAACACACACACAGCGACTGATACGCACACAAATGAACTGACACACAAACACTTGTACGTACAACACACACACACAAGGGGTGTTGTCCGTTTGAAAAAGACAGACACACATGGACTCACACACAGACATGGACCCACACACATAGAAACCCATAGACTTACACGCACACAAAGACATATGGACTCACACACACAGACATCGACTTTAGGGACATACATGTAGTTTCTGCACACAAACATTATTATTGTAATATTTGTAAACTTATTTGTTTAATAATAGTAAACAATAAACCTCAGTTCTTTGCGAAAGATGCAAGAAAATTATACTTTACATTGGCTTGGTGACGCGTCGTCCCGTGCAGAGCCCGCGGCCGCGCCTAGATTGGCAAGCCAGAGGAGGTGAGACGTTGCCAGGCTGCGAGCTGGGCCGCTACCCTTCCCCACCATCCCCCCGCCCGAGGCAGAATAATACCATGTAAACGTTGTCATAATATTAAATTAATATGTAAGGGCTTTATAGCAATAACTGCACGCATTGTGGTGGGGGAGGGGGGGGAAGACGACATGACACTGTGAAGAGAAATCGGCAGCGTGATGTGGATATTTATTCCATGTTAAACGCGTAAAATAAAATGTCTCCCGTGAGGTGGAGTGAACGCGCATGACTTGGCAGGGTCTGCCCCCCCCCATGCAATTGTCGTGATTTGGTACGGTCGATGTCGTGCAATAAGTAAATAATGAATAATATAAACGGCACAAATGTGTTAATTAAAATACTTTAAAGTTTAGGGATGGGAAAACGGAATAGCCTATTCCCACCGCGGGGCTTAGGGCGTGCTGCCTGTCAAAAAAATTTCTACGCGAAGCCCACCGTCTGAGAGCCAAATCCCCCGCAAGCGCGAGCGCGGAGACTTTTATATATAAAAAAAAGAAGGAAGAAGAAGATAAAGAACAAGATAGATAGATAGATACGACTATAGATTCATTAGATACTATAGTCATTAGAAACTACTGCAGAGTCAGTATATACTACTATAGAGATGGTTGATACTATTACAGAATTAGCAGATACTACTATTGAGTCGGTAGATACTAATGTAGTCAGTAGGTACCACTATGGTCAGTAAATACTGCTAGTCAGTAGATCCTACTATACAGTCAGTAGATACTACTATAGAGTCAGTAGATATTACTTTAGAGTTAGTAGATACTACCATGGTCAGTAAATACTACTACAGTCAGTAGATACTACCATAGAGTCAGTAGATACTACTGTAGCATTAGTAGTTACTACTATAGTTAGTGGATACTAATATCAACATTAGTAACTACTATAGAGTCAGTAGATGCTACAATAGCGTCGGTAGATACTACTGCAGTCAGTAGAAACCACTACGGTAATTAAATACTGCTACAATCAGTAGATACTACTATAGAGTCAGTAGATACTACTACAGTCAGTAGATACTACTATAGAGACAGTAGATACTATTGTAGAGTTAGTAGATACTACTACGGTCAGTAATACTTCTACATTAAATAGATATGACGATTGATTCAACAGATACTACTATAATTATTGGATACTACTATAGAGTGAGTATTTACTACTATAGAGTTAGTTGATACTACTATAGAGTCGGCAGATACTACAACTGAGTCAGTAGATTCTACTGCAGTCAGAAGATACCACTATGGTCAATAAATATTGCTACAGTCAATAGATACGACTATAAATTCAGTAGATACTACTATAATCATTAGATACTACTGTAGAGTCCGTAGATACTATGGTCAGTAAATACTTCTACAGTAAGTAGATACTACTATAGAGTCAGTAGATGCTAGTTTAGTGTTAGTAGTTACTACTATAGTCAATGGATACTATTATAGAGTCAGTAGTTACTATCGAGTAGGTAGATACTACTATAATCATTAACAAAGCAAGGTGTCGCAAGTTTACTCGTTTAAGTTTGTTGTACATTTGTTTATGAGATAAGAAAATAAATAGTGGTTTCTCTTAGATACCAGACAGGGAGTGTTCTGCCTCATGGCAGGTATGGGGGTGTGCTTACACAGGAATTTCCTGATATGGTGTTGAGTTTGGTCACGTGACCAGGAAGTTACGATTTAAGATTCTCTAAGCCATGCGAAAGGGTGTCAGCCATAACACAGAGTACAAAATCGAGGCACAAATAGCATCTCAGTGAAGACAGGTGCATCTGTTCATTGTGGGACTTTAAGAAGCATTGTCTGTAAGTTCGTTTATGTTCTTATAATACTGGGAATGCTGTTCATGTTAGGATTGCCGGCATAATGCTGTAAATCCCCTTATAATGCTGTTAATTGTTATGATAAATATGAGGCCTAGTTTACAACGAAGCCTGCCACTTGCATTATTGTGAATGTTATTTGTAGTCGAGCCAAACTTGTACCCATGTAACTTTAATGTGATCTTGAGAGCAAGGATGAAGAAGTATCTCATCCACAGTTCAGTGTTATGTGCAGCGTTGTACATTTAGGCTGCAGTATGGTGATTACACAATGTGACCTTATTTAACACATTAGCATGTTGTCTTGTATAGGTATTCAGTGCTAATGTAGGCACCTGGTCTATCCAGGACCTATTGTTGAGTTTCATGTTATCTAAGACAATGTTATGATGCTCCTTGTGTTATTCATTGTATCGATATTGCAAGTATTAACAGATGCTGCATTCTGTGCTGTGTTTTTTCATCAGTTTGTTGTGTATGTACCCCCTTTTTATTTTTTTTAATATTATTTTTTTAAAGAATTATTCTGCCAACATAGATAATATCGTTTTTTTTAATAGACGCGGCCACGTGGGAACGAACACGCCCCCACACTTCCACAGAGGCCCCCACACTTCCACAGATGCGCGCATACCTCATTTCAAAGGAAAGAGGACATGA
Organism: Lethenteron reissneri; assembly: GCF_015708825.2. NCBI lineage: Eukaryota > Metazoa > Chordata > Hyperoartia > Petromyzontiformes > Petromyzontidae > Lethenteron > Lethenteron reissneri. The sequence continues at coordinate 15,369,189 of NC_083800.1, forward strand.
AAGGGGGGCAATAAGGTAATAAACTCCCCTAAATTCACACAAGAGGAACAAGGGAGGGGGGAATTGCAGGCGGGGGGGGGGGGGTCAGCAGGACGCCCTTTTGAAAAAAAAACCCCACAGAACCAGGAGACACGGAGGAAGAGATAATTATATTCTTAACAAAGAAACAGCATCGACGACAAAAAGCACAGATGGGTCTTTGAACCATGTTAAATACACAAGTTACCAACTTAACCATAAAGATTAAGCAAACAGTATCCATCCTCACTCCAATTGAAAACCAGACAAAAATTGCACCAGAATCGCGACCCATCATTGTTAATTAAGTACTGACATTATTTACCTTTAAAGAATATCTACACGGCCGGGCCGAAGCATCAAAGAATAATTATGGCATCTGTTTCGCTCCAAAACAAATTCCTAGCCGGGATATCAGATCAAATAATCACAAGAAGTCAAATAATAAGTACGGAATTAAAGTAGAAGAGGAATCAAGGGCGGAGAAGG
>NC_083800.1:15377359-15439390 GCF_015708825.2 Lethenteron reissneri
CCGCCTCTCTTCCTCCGTCACCCGCGGCACCTGTTGACGTCTCGAGCCTCCTGCTGCTGTGGTGGTGGTGGTTGTGTTGTTGTGGTTGTGCTGCTGCTGTTGTTGTGGTTGTGTTGTGGTGGTTGTGCTGCTGTGGTGGTGGTTGTGTTGTTGTGGTTGTGCTGCTGTTGTGTTGTTGTGGTGGTTGTGGTTGTGCTGCTGTTGTGTTGTGCTGCTGCTGTTGTGGTTGTGGTTGTGCTGCTGTGGTTGTGCTGCTGTGGTGGTGGTTGTGTTGTTATGGTTGTGCTGCTGTTGTTGTGGTGCTGTGGTGGTGGTTGTGCTGTTGTTGTGGTTGTGGTGGTTGTTGTGCTGTTGTTTGCTCGTCCACTGCGCGGCTGCGTCTATGTGAGGCGATGAGGCCGACGCCGGGTACTGATCCGACACTTCTACTCCCACCCGAGTGGTGAGTCGTGATCGGGTCTGGGTGAGTGGTGAGTGGTTGTGGGTGAGTGGTTGTGGGTCGGACTGGGTGAGTGGTGATTGGGTCTGGGAGAGTGGTGAGTGGTTGTGGGTGAGGCAGACTGGGGTGAGTGGTTGTGGGTGAGGCAGACTGGGTGAGTGGTTGTGGGTGAGGCAGACTGGGTGAGTGGTTGTGGGTGAGGCAGACTGGGGTGAGTGGTTGTGGGTGAGGCAGACTGGGGTGAGTGGTTGTGGGTGAGTGGTTGTGGGTGAGGCAGACTGGGTGAGTGGTTGTGGGTGAGGCAGACTGGGGTGAGTGGTTGTGGGTGAGGCAGACTGGGTGAGTGGTTGTGGGTGAGGCAGACTGGGTGAGTGGTTGTGGGTGAGGCAGACTGGGTGAGTGGTTGTGGGTGAGGCAGACTGGGTGAGTGGTTGTGGGTGAGGCAGACTGGGGTGAGTGGTTGTGGGTGAGGCAGACTGGGTGAGTGGTTGTGGGTGAGGCAGACTGGGTGAGTGGTTGTGGATGAGTGGTTGTGGGTGAGTGGCGAGTGCCCCCGGGTTCGTTAGAGTGTGGTGTGAGTGTGGTCTGTGCATGGATGTGTGCGGTGCATGTGTGTGGTGTGTGTGTGGTGGATGTGTGTGGGGTGTGTGTGGTGCGTGTGTGTGTGTGGTGCGTGGTGCGTGATGGATGCATGAATGACACCAGCTATTGATGGGAGTGCATTCTGTCTTCTGCTGGGTCCCGGGCGGTGCAGGAGGTGTCTCGGCTGAAGGTCCCGGTCTCTAACGAGCACAAGGCATGTGGGAGGAGGACCCGGAGCTCACAGATAGATCCCCTGGGCATGACGGTTTCGCGCCCAAAGCTCCACACAGACGCATTCAAGAAACAATCGCTCTTCTGTCATCTCGCAGCCTAAGCCGATAACACCTGGTGTTCTCGCACAGTGTCCCGTAAAAGCACTAACCAGGTAAGATAACTGCTGAGCTTGCATACTCGAACATGATGGCGCGCTGTTAGAGTGATTTTGGTTATTTAACCTTGCGGAAGAGTAAACTCTACGAGATTGAATGAACGAACTGGTGATCGTGGGCCCTTTTGGGGCTGTGTTATGGTGTCTAACCCTAAGGTGCACGTTTTGTGCTTTAACCGCCTTGGCTCCATTGTCCTCGGCAGTGAGTGGCTGCATCCATTTGGAGATCGCTGAGGACAACACAGATGGGTATACGCATAGCCCATCAATGTACGCCTGTCAGGTTGCAAAAGAGAAATGTCTTGAACGTTAATCCAGTTCATATTCAGACGCGTCCGACAAGGAGGCGTGCGGTGTCCTGAGCCTGAGCCTTTCCTTCGACAGTGGGTCCTAGGGCAGGCGCAAGGGCCCACAAACCCAATCGGCTAAGCTCTGCACGGCCACACGTCGTGGGGTTCTCAGTCTGGGTCGACATAAAATCCCTTCCCTGCAGCTTAGTGGAAAGTAGGCCAGTGAGGAAAGGTCGCACTTGCTTCTCAGCTGTCACGATTCAGGATCACTATTTTATTTCAAGAATGGAAATTCAGAACCTCTAGTGGCGGCAAGGTTTTTAAGTTCTGTTTGTTATTTATTAATTAAAATATTTTATCCGGATCATTGGTTGAGATGGAACATCTCGCTTGCAAGGGTGTAAAGTGATATGCAAAGCCTTAAAGTGCAACAAGATAAGAAAATAATTCTTAGACACAATTATATGCATGTATTGTGAAACTTGATTTCCATGACTCGATGCATGGCTGCTTGTTTGCTTGAGTGGTATGCCACTGTGAGCTATGCGAGTAGTAATGCTTGTGTATAGGGGCTCATAGTGCCACAGGAGGTCGTGGGTTCGATCCCAACCCTGAAGCCTGCTGTATATTTGGAGTTTGCATGTTCTCCCCGTGGTCGCGTGGATTTTCTCCGGGTCCTCCGGTTTTTCCCTCCACATTTAGTAACAAGCGTTTAGAGTATTTGGCTGCTATAAATTTCCACATGCTAAGCCACTTAGTTGAGCTATCATTTCGTGGCCAGGTTGCTTCTGAAAAAGAGCTTCATAGTTCAGTGGGCCTTACCTGGTAAAATAGAAAATAGTTTTAGTTGAATTGCCCGAACCTGCTCCTCTACGGAGTGTTTATTCTGTCAGTGAAGCAAATCGAGTGATGCGTCAACGTTGTAACAAGCGGTGACACCTCGCCCCTTGGTGGATGGCTGTTCGCGTACTTTTGTTCAGTTGAGACCACAAACGGCTTGTGCCTTTAAGTTGCAACGTCTGGTTACTCGATCTGAACAGACCGGGTTTCCACCGGCTCGGGTTCCCAGCGAGCGGAGGGGGGGCGAGGCCTTCGGTTGCCGGAAGCCGCGTGATCTCCATGGGGCCGTTTTCCCTGACTGCAAAACTCCCCTCGTGCCGTTTGACGATCTTCCTTCTCGCCTACAGCAGCAGAACCTTGTTTAACCATATTTGTTGATCTCTTTATAAGAGTGGGTGGACCATTTTATCGTCAAACTAAAAAAACTAAACTAAACCATTTTTATTTATTCTACCAGGTTAGACCCACTCAGCTATGTATGTCTTTTTCAGAAGCGATTTGTCCACAAATGATAGCTCAACAAAGTGGCTTACGTGGAAATGTATAGCAACCAAATAATCTAAACGCATGTTTCTAAATGTGGAGGGAGAAACCAGAGGACCCGGAGAAAAATCCAAATATACAGTAGGCATCAGGGTCGGGATTGAACCCACAACCTCCTGTATACCAGGCGATGAAGTTAACATCTCCGAGCCACCGCGGCGCCCCAGTCACGAGGCAGCTTAGAGAGAGGTGGTGTGCGGTGAGTGCACGCCAGCACTGCAGAGGGCCCGGCCTCCTGGGTCTCCTGGCAGACGCGGCGGTTGGGCCAGGCGGCAGCAGCGGCACGTGTGGGCATGCTCGGCGTCGAGAGCACCTGCGAGCGGTTTGTGCCACGTCCAGGCATTAACCCCTCCATAGTCACTCGCTACGGCGTCCTGCGAGGGGGATTTGGTGGCACTTTGATACAGGATAGAGGTGTAAGAGAGTCACACGAGTCGTAGGGAGCGCTCTCCCCAGCCCCATCCACACATCGCACTCTCTATCTCCTCCTGCCCGTCCATTCTGACCCTTTCAGAAGGTTCTCCTCCCACTCTTCCTTTCCACCAACCCTGTACCTTGGTCTCTTCCTCCGCCTCGAACTGTCTTCTCTAGTTTCTCTTTCCCCTCCATATCTCTCTCCAAGTCCTCCCATGCTCCCTCCCCCTGGATGCTCCCTCCCCCTGGATGCGCCCCTAGCCGTCGTTATTTAATTAATTACTGCAGAGTGTTTTTCCACCGTTTAGTTGAAGGCAAATTTGAAATTGTGGATTTAATCAGTTCGTAATAATTACATAATTGTTTTTGTTTACCCAAGAAAGCGTCAAGACTTTTTCAGCAGGGTCCTGACACATTTTTGCAGTAGGGGGAGATGTCGTTATATGTAATCACACTTCCGTAATTTGCAGTTTAGTTGTTATGCATTGGGATGGTTTGGCCAACACCGGTTACATTGCGTGGTTTTTTTTATCTTTCGGAGGAAACCGGACAACTCGGAGGTATCCCATGCAGAGCAGGTGGAGAGAACATGCAACTCCACACAGGAAGGTGCCTGAGTTTGGACTCGAACCCAGGGCCCTCTTGTTGTGAGGCACCAGTATTGCCACTGCGCTGCTGCCGTGCTGCCCCGTCTGTGTTCAATACCGATGGAACTTGTGCTCTCGCCATATTGAAAACGCATTTAGTCGGCGATTTCGTCACTGTTTCTAACATTTGAATGTGCGATTATTGTTTCAGGATACATGATGGCAGTGACGGAACATTTGAAGAGAGCTTCATAAACGACACTCACCTTGTTTTATGCAGACACAACTGTTGTTCTTACACAGAAATGAAAGTATGGAATTGCGATTCAAGGGCATTGTATAACCACTGTGTTCACAACACATTAATCCTCGGAAAAAGTGGTTCTATGAACACAGCATCTTTTTACTTGCCCGTCCAACTGATTTCATTTGAAGACTGCATGCTCTCTTGAGTTCCGAGTGCGCTGCTGGCATGAATTTAAAGGCCGATGGGAACCACGAGGCAGCTCCTGCAGCGAACGGCCCCAGTTCTGTACAGACGTTGAGAACGATGGAGCTCAAGGGTCCGGTGGTCTCCGAGAGTCCTTGTGATGCTGCCGAGAAGACAGAGAAGACGAACGATGGAATCTCTGTCCCGGTGCTGCAAGTCGGTGACCCGGATGCCGCTCACCCCAGGTCGAGGGGCAAAACAAGTTCTCTTTGCTTGGGCCAGTCCGATGCAAGCGGCGCCTGCGCGGTCAGCGAGAGCTCTCGCAGCCTGCCGCCGGCGCCGTCGTTCGGCTCCGCGCGGTACGAGGCTGGTCACGGCGTGCGGCGCCCCTTGCCCGCGCCGCGACCCGGCTGCAACGGCGACCTGGGCGACGTCCCGGACGGGTTGCAGGGCTGGCACGGCAGGACGGATGGCCTGAGCCTGTCCAGCACCAGCACCGAGCTGTCGGGCAGCGTGAGCCTCTCGGACTTTTCTGGGATGCACCTGGACAGCGCCTCGAGCGCCATCGTGCCACTGCACACGGACGAGTCGATGTTCATGGACGTGAACCTACACGCGCGCAACAGCTGCGAGTGGGCTCCTGGGCAGAAGGCCGAGCCGCGGCCTCCCGGTGCCGAGCCGACGCACGCACCCCAGGGCAGCCTGCAGGGCCTCAGCGGATTCTTCTCCCGGTGGGTGTTCAATATAACGCATTCATCGGAAGCGCTACCTTCAAAGGAAAAGGCGAAGTTTCAGCCATTGGCATCTTCATAGCGCACAGAGAATTCAGAGAAACCATTTCATTCACACACCTTCTAAAACAGCTTTTCATTCTGTTGCAGCTCAGTGATCATAGATACAAAAATATTCTGTATGGAATTTTAACAAATGCCAAGGTGCCTGGATTCTGCTGGGTGGCAATTCTTGGGCCCAGACTCTGGGTGTCAATCCGGGGTAATCACCCAACATAAACCAGGCTCTCAAGTCGAGGATGTTGATTATGATACTTTTAATTGATGTCACGTATAAAAATACCCAAGCATCTCAAGATACTGCACAGGACTAACACTCTTCATATTTTGTTCCACGGTCTCTGTCATAGCCATGTTTCCGATCCCAGTGTCATGGCAGGTAATGTGCACTGGTTGAAACGTTATCGTTTAGGCACTATTGATGCGTTTCGTCTGTAAAATGAACAATAATAATAATCACAATCTGTTATATTAAAACTATGGCTTGTGAGAGGCTCCTCTGCCTTCAGACATGGTCAGTGCTGCACCAGGGCCTCCACACCCAGAACCGAGAGCCATTCAGCTACCACTCTCAGAACGACCGACCAATTGCCCATCTCCTACGACGATGACAGGGGTTGACATTTCAGAGTCATCTGTAGATAAACAAAAATCACATTACATTAACTCAATCACTGAGGCCTGGCCTAGCCCTGGTCTGCACAGTGCGAAGCCGCGGCTGCATCGCGCTGCACTGTGGACGCCGGGACCCACTGGCGCTTGTACTGTGAAGTGTGGCGTTCGGCGGAGGAGTTCACAAAACAGCAACAGTGACTGGGAGGCGGCCACAGGCTCCAGTGAGACCAGCACCGGGCACGTGGATTTGGATGGGCGTTGTGCAATATTAAATTCGTTGTTTCTCTGTTGTTATTTCCGGTTGTGTCTTGCGTGAAGTGGCGACGCAAACTGAGCATGGTGCGAATCTCTGTTCCCACAGGAGCTTGTTTGGGGCCAAGGTGCCGAGCTCCTCGGTGGGAGCGGGCCCGAGCGTGCCGGGGTGGAGGCTGTTCGGCAGGGTCCCGGTGCGCAGTGGCTCCAACCGCGACTCTCGAGCCATCCAAAAGGTACGGCGAGCGTGCGTGCACGTGCAGAGGCTACAAGCGCACGGCCTGGGACAGAAGTGGCCGGCCGTTTAAGAGTTGTCGTTTAAGATTTTATGTTTAAGGGGTGTGTTTAAGGGTTTATATATAAGGGTTGGCGTTTAAGGGTTGGCGTTTAAACGTTGGCGTTTAAGGGTTGGCGTTTAAGCGTTGGCGTTTAAGGGTTGGCGTTTCAGTGTTGGCGTTTCGCGGGATTTAAGTAGCCCTCCACGCGGTGGGTTGGACGGAGGCTAGGAGCACAGCAAGTGGGTTCTCATGCCCTTCTGTGCAAACCTTTGTTACACCTGGAATACCCCATAGGGAAACGCTGCTGAGTTACATAATGTCATTGAAATGCATTAACAAACCCTGCCGCATGCGGCTCTTTAAGGACTGATTCCTGACGTTATTTATTAAAGACCACCGTCTCATTCACGTGCATTTTAGCTCTTGAAATTCGAAAAAAATGGCTTCTTATTTTTGGTTGCCGACTCCTGTATTAGTTTATCATCAGGTCTTCATCTCTTCATCTCTTCTACCTGATGGACTTTCCCCCCTGGCACAGGGGAGGGCGTTGTGGATCCGGGTGATTCCGACATGCGGCATGGTCAGCAGTCCACCCCTTGGTAGGGTTGATGTGTTCGTACGCTCGCCCGGCAGTGCTTCCTGCCTTGAAAAGCAAAGGCCTGTGCATGTAGAGCCGGCTTTGCCAAACAAGAATGTGGCTACAGCACGTTTGGGGAAGGCTCTCACATAGCAGCAGCAGCAGCAGGGCGCACACAACTTGATGTGACGTCACGTGTTCAAATCGATCCACAACAAAATCGTTTTTTCATTTTCAAAAACCTCCATACCTTTGCCAAAATTTTTGGATGAACACCAATAATATTATTGGAACATATCCCTCCTGCGTGCACGCGCACGTGCAATTCACTGTAGAACTCGTGATCATGCCAGCCTCTGCCTACGGGGGCAGTATTTGTCGGCACCACTGCCTCTAGGCAGCCCGTCCCTGCGGCTCGCGCTCAGGGGGATGGGCTACAACTGCTAACGGGCAACACGGACGGCTGCGTGTGTGGGGAAAGCGCCGCCTTAGTTGGGTTTAAATGTGTGAACTGGCTTGCCGGGGCGATAGACTCGCAGGCACTCAGTGAGGTCACGTCACTCACTCGCGCCATTACCCACACCTTCACTCACCCACGCCGTAACTCACCCACACGTCACCCACGCCGTCACTCACACGTCACTCACCCACACGTCACCCACACCTTCACTCACCCACACGTCACCCACCCACACGTCACTCACCCACACCTTCACTTACCCACACCTTCACTAACCCACACCTTCACTAACCCACACATCACCCACGCCGTCACTCACCCACACATCACCCACGCCGTCACTCACACGTCACTCACCCACACGTCACCCACACCTTCACTCACCCACACGTCACCCACCCACACGTCACTCACCCACACCTTCACTCACCCACACCTTCACTAACCCACACCTTCACTAACCCACACATCACCCACGCCGTCACTCACCCACACGTCACCCACACCGCCACTCACCCACACGTCACCCACACATCACCCACCCACACGTCACCCACCCACACGTCACCCACTCCGTCACTCACCCACACGTCACCCACACCGCCACTCACCCACACGTCACCCACACATCACCCACCCACACGTCACCCACCCACACGTCACCCACTCCGTCACTCACCCACACGTCACCCACACGTCACCCACGCCGTCATTCACCCACATGCCACCGACACTGTCACTCACCCACAGGTCACCCACACTGTCACTCACCCACACGTCACCCACACCGTCACCCATTCACTCACTGCACATATAGAACTCACATATGTCTCTCACTCGCACTTCACTCAATTAACTCAATCACCACTGTGTGGTGAGTGCTCTGTGTGGCGAGTTCTGTGTGGGCGAGTTCTGTGTGGGTGAGTGCTCTGTGGGTGAGAGCCCTGTGTGTGGTGAATGCTCTAGCAAGTGTTCTGTGCGTGGTGAGTACTCTGTGTGTGGTAAGTAATCTGTGCGTGTGTGTGTGATTGCTCCGTGTACTTGTGGGTTGGGGTCTGCATTGTCAATGTTTGCACAGCTGCAAATCCAGCAACAGGGACACGCATACACACACAGGTGCCTGGCTTCTAACCTCTCTCCTCCGCTCTGTGGAGTCATTATGGCACGGAAAACTTAAAATGCATTTCCTATACAGGGTGATGACCACAGGTGACACCTTCACTGCATACGTGCAGTGTGGAAACTCACAGACTGATGATTAGTGCATCACTCCGTTGGGTAAGTGGTTAGCTGCAGCTACGTTCAAATATAACATCATGTGCAGTGTTGTAGCTATGCTTTTGCACCTGGCCAGTAATGCAGCACTGTGGAGGCATCGAGGGTTGGTGGATAACATTCGTAAAACTCCCAAACCCACTGGACGGTGAGATCGCCACCTTTCAGCGTGCCAGGGTATGATGGCAGTAGAGCAAGTGGGTTAATTTCCATCTGTATTCCATGTGTACAAGTGCAGGGGATTGAGTTACCCCCTTCGCAAGCGTGGGTCTTCTCCCGGTGTTCCGGTTTCCTCCCCTATGTATGGACACTCATTGATGGAGTTGACCAAACGTTCCAATATAGGACCACAGAGGTAGGGCAATTCCTCCCTTGCTTTTTTGTGGTTTCCTACGCCTCTGAATTTAATTAAACAAGTGCGTATTATAAATGTATTAATTTCTTTGACTTATGCAAATTATTTTGTATTATGTGACCTGCGTATAATGGCAATATTTTGAGGACCAATGTCGAGGTCTGCTAGCCGCGAGACGGCTTCAAGAGTTTTGCGATTCCTTAGTTGCAGGAGCGCAGACGACGGTAGTTTACTATATGGTGCACAGTTTTAGTTGCATGGCCACAATCACTCGCCCTCCTGCGGCTTGTCTTTAATCGATCTCTGGGGCTCTGTCTATGGGTTTAATGTACGGTCCACAGTTTGGGTTGCAGGGTGACAATCGCACTGCCGTGCTGTGGATTGTCTTTATTTTTCCATTCATAAAGGAGATGTACGCATTGGCCTGGTGATGGTCTCATGCGAGTAAGCTCATTGGCCTTCCAGCACTCGGGGGATGCTTCGCATTCAAAGCCTGGGCGTGCCCATGTCTTGTCTGTTGTCCTACATCATTGTATAACTGAATCAGAATATTTATTTATCCTGGAGGAAGCCAATGAGCTTTTGAAGCTCTTTTTTCACAGATGTCCAGTAGGGGGTGGGTCAGAAGGTTACATCAATACGAATGGGTTTGTGACTGGAATGTGAACGGTCTTTAATCTCCAGTCGAGTTGTGATGACCCATTGTCCGATGGACTGAATTATAATATTTTTTTAATACTTATAATGAGCTATTTATGCTACTTCAAACATGAGGTTGCCCTCACAGGTGCCATGAAACATCATTTATTTATTTTTCTATAGCGCTGCCCTTTATACGGGTACGGGGGTGATTGTCTTAGAGCGTTTTAAATCACATCTCATGTCAACACAATTCACGGTACTTTGATGATCAATACACCCGCAGTAATCATACCAGTCAACCCCTGATCAATGACTACCCTATTACAGACCAATTCAGACCTTATTGGTCACCCCGTGCCCTTATACATCTCAACGTTCATCCTACAAAGTCCCATCACAAGGGAGAAACACAAATAGACAAAACAAATGTTTGTCCATATTGAAACGGCTGTACGCCGTATGGAGCTGAAAACTAAATTTCCCTGTGCAAGAATAGGGCAAAGCGTACAGCTCTGAGTAATACAGACCCGCAGTAATAACCAGCCCTGGCCACGGTGTTCAAACCGCAAACCTTTGCAAGGAGCGGTGGTGAACGCGTTACCGCCCTCGACATGGATTTGCCTGAGGTTCTCTGTGAGGCTCCTACAGACAGCATCAGCTGGTTGCCCCGGGGCCTCTGTGTCGCTCCTACAGACAGCATCAGCTGGTTGCCCCGGGGCCTCTGTGTCGCTCCTACAGACAGCATCAGCTGGTTGCCCCGGGGCCTCTGTGTCGCTCCTACAGACAGCATCAGCTGGTTGCCCCGGGGCCTCTGTGTCACTCCTACAGACAGCATCAGCTGGTTGCCCCGGGGCCTCTGTGTCGCTCCTACAGACAGCATCAGCTGGTTGCCCCGGGGCCTCTGTGACACTCCTACAGACAGCATCAGCTGGTTGCCCCGGGGCCTCTGTGAGGCTCCTACAGACAGCATGAGCTGGTTGCCCCGGGGCCTCTGTGTCGCTCCTACAGACAGCATCAGCTGGTTGCCCCGGGGACTCTGTGACACTCCTACAGACAACATCAGCTGGTGGCCCCGGGGCCTCTGTGGGGCTCCTACAGACAACATCAGCTGGTTGCTCCGGGGCCTCTGTGAGGCTCCTACAGACAACATCAGCTGGTTGCCCCGGGGCCTCTGAGGCTCTTACAGACATCATCAGCTGGTTGCCCCGGGGACTCTGTGACACTCCTACAGACAACATCAGCTGGTGGCCCCGGGGCCTCTGTGGGGCTCCTACAGACAACATCAGCTGGTTGCCCCGGGGCCTCTGAGGCTCTTACAGACATCATCAGCTGGTTGCCCCGGGGACTCTGTGACACTCCTACAGACAACATCAGCTGGTTGCCCCGGGGCCTCTGAGGCTCTTACAGACATCATCAGCTGGTTGCCCCGGGGACTCTGTGACACTCCTACAGACAACATCAGCTGGTTGCCCCGGGGCCTCTGTGACACTCCTACAGACAGCATCAGCTGATTGCCCCGGGGCCTCTGTGGGGGTCCTACAGACAGCATGAGCTGGTTGCCCCGGGGCCTCTGTGTCGCTGCCTACAGACAGCATCAGCTGGTTGCCCCGGGGACTCTGTGACACTCCTACAGACAACATCAGCTGGTGGCCCCGGGGCCTCTGTGTCGCTCCTACAGACAGCATCAGCTGGTTGCCCTGGGGACTCTGTGACACTCCTACAGACAACATCAGCTGGTGGCCCCGGGGACTCTGTGACACTCCTACAGACAACATCAGCTGGTGGCCCCGGGGACTCTGTGACACTCCTACAGACAACATCAGCTGGTTGCCCTGGGGACTCTGTGAGGCTCCTACAGACAGCATCAGCTGGTTGCCCCGGGGCCTCTGTGATGCTCCTACAGACAGCATCAGCTGATTGCCCCGGGGCCTCTGTGATGCTCCTACAGACATCAGCTGGTTGCCCCAGGGCCTCTGTGATGCTCCTACAGACATCAGCTGGTTGCCCCGGGGCCTCTGTGGGGCTCCTACAGACAGCAGCTGATTGCCCCGGGGCCTCTGTGGGGCTCCTACAGACATCAGCTGGTTGCCCCGGGGCCTCTGTGGGGCTCCTACAGACAGCAGCTGATTGCCCCGGGGCCTCTGTGGGGCTCCTACAGACATCAGCTGGTTGCCCCGGGGCCTCTGTGGGGCTGCTACAGACAGCAGCTGATTGCCCCGGGGCCTCTGTGAGGCTCCTACAGACAGCATCAGCTGATTGCCCCGGGGCCTCTGTGTCGCTCCTACAGACAACATCAGCTGGTTGTCCTCGCTGATCCATCGCATTCCAGTCTGGCACCAGTCGCCTGTTAACTCGCCCGCCCAGTCTCCACCGTGGCAAGAAGGAAGTCCTTGCAGCTGATATTCATCCCAATGTTTTAAGTGTCCATGTTATTTTTCATATTACCGATTGTCCGTTTGTAGCAAATGTTCGCACCTCCGAGTAGCACGTTTGGCTACGTACCGTGCGAAAGAAGTTCAACATACCTGCACGCGTTAAGACTGACGCGTTAGCACAGCTCGGCAGTCAGCGTGTTGGGAGTTACATTCACACACACACAGCCACTCTGCTCCTTGCAGATCGCGTCATGACGCCTGCTTTGATCTCTTCACATTCAGCCTGGGCCACCACCACCACGGCAGCAGCAGCAGCAGCCATAAGCCTCGTCTCTCTCGCTCGTGTTTCATTTGATTTCGTGTTTAAGACATTACAGCAATCGGCCGGCCTATAACCTCGTGATAACAACAACAACAACGCAGAGAACCTTCGGCGCGTGTTTACGTCATCACAGTAGCGCGCAACAATTCCCAGCGAATGGATCACAAAGTTGAGCATGACGTGGTTTGAGGGCGAGCAGTGTGACGAGGGGAAAATGAAGTGGTGAGGGTGAGTTGTGGTGAGCGGTAGTGGTGAGGGTGAGTTGTGGTGAGCGGTAGTGGTGAGGGGGAATTGTGGTGAGCGGTAGTGGTGAGGGTTAGCGGTGGTGGGGAAGAGCGGTGGTGGTGAGTGGTGGTGAGGGGGAGTGGTGGTGAGGGGGAGCGGTGGTGGTGGTGAGGGTGAGTGGTGGTGAGTGGTGTTGGTGGTGAGTGGTGGTGAGGGGGACTGGTGTTGGTGGTGTTGGTGGTGAGTGGTGGTGAGGGGGAGTGGTGTGGTGGTGGTGGTGAGTGGTGGTGAGGGGGAGCGGTGGTGGTGGTGAGGGTGAGTGGTGGTGAGTGGTGGTGAGGGGGACTGGTGTTGGTGGTGAGTGGTGGTGGCTGCGCTGTTCGCGCCACTCGAGGCAAGTGGCGGCGCCGTGAGGCTGCAGCTGCTGCCGCGGGCTCTCAGTGAGTGAGCGAGAGGCTCCTCTGAGTGAGTGAGAGACGAGGGGGGAGCCGGCGGATGGCGGCGACCTCGCGGCGCGGCCTCTGAGCCATGGCCGGCACGGGCAGACTCCGCGCGGAGCCCCGCGCCGCCTCGGCCCACGGTGAGCGGCGTCTCCCCCGCACGCGTACAGTGCGACTGGTGTACAGTGCGGTGTGTGTACCGTGAGACTGGGGTACAGTGGGCACGTGTACAGTGAGACTGGTGTACAGTGCGGTGTGTGTACAGTGCGACTGGTGTACAGTGCGGTGTGTGTACCGTGAGACTGGGGTACAGTGGGCACGTGTACAGTGAGACTGGTGTACAGTGCGGTGTGTGTACAGTGCGACTGGTGTACAGTGGGCACGTGTACAGTGTGACTGGTGTACAGTGCGACTGGTGTACAGTGCGTTGTGTGTACCGTGAGACTGGGGTACAGTGGGCACGTGTACAGTGAGACTGGTGTACAGTGCGGTGTGTGTACAGTGCGACTGGTGTACAGTGGGCACGTGTACAGTGTGACTGGTGTACAGTGCGACTGGTGTACAGCGCGGCTGGTGTACAGTGCGACACATGTACAGTGCGGTGTGTGTACAGTGCGGTGTGTAGGTAATCACGTGTACAGTGCGCGTTGTGTACAGCGTGCCGTCAATACAGTCGATTGGCACGATAATATTCGTACGGTGCAAAAGAAGTTCCACTCCCAGTCCTCGGCGCGGCAGTTCGTGGCGCTGCGCTACGAATCCCGCTCACGGCCAACACCGGTGACGATTATGTGAGCGTGTCCTGGGCCTCCCCTAGGTGGACTCGGCATCAAATGAGTTACTGGTGCGGTGTGTAAACATGGCCACTGGGGTGACAAAGGCGGCCGGGCGTGGTGTTGAGAACAGCGCTTGCCCCAACAGTGTGTCCAGGCTACACGGGGGATGTTTGCGAGGACAGTTCGGTGTGTAAAGTGTCTGTGTGTGGTTAGTCCAGTGCGAGTATGCAGTACACCTAGCCTGGCACAAGCACCATGGTCATTCGTCCGAATTTTATTTCGAACTTCTTTTCGTGCTTATTTGCCCTTCCTCCGTACCTCCGATTCGCACCGTTGGCTATGTACGTTGCGAAATAAGTTCAAAATAGGTGCATACAAGACTCATGGCATTTGAAGAAAGAGCTGTCAACTGATAATTCCATCCTCATCGCTTGAGCTCTGTGAAATTAGCCGCAGTGTGCTGCAGTGTCAGGACGTGTAGGCCCACGCGTTGCTTAATCTGTAGACTTTCTTTCACGAGCTGAAAAGCCAAGTGAGACCCCAAGTCTCTCCTGCTGTGGTGACCTGGGTCAACACGGGCCTCACAACACACAGCTGAGACCAAACAGGAGAGAATGTAAAGCAGAGTGCAAATGACTTGGACAAATGCAGAAACAACCATGATCGGCATCTGTGCTCAAAGTTTCCGAGAAAAGTATCTAGTTTATCGTCTCGGAGAGATGAGAAATGTAGAAATTATCAGGCATTTCTGGAAAATCACCTGATCGCGAGAACGAGGAGCTTAGTCCATGTTCCCGTAGTCGGCCACGTTTTCCCTGGTTTCACCGGGACGGGGCGGTTATATTCACGTGGGCATTGCTGTGCAGAGTATTTTTCCAGTTCTGCAGCTATGGTTTTGGATCTTAAAACAAAAGAGCAACTCATTTCGGGTTCTATAAAAGACCGTGTTCTGTCCAAACTTCCAGTGAACTGAGTACGAAGTCTTTGTATGCCTCCTCTGCGCATGTGTACATCTCTTGTGTGTGTTCTCTCCTTTCCCACTTTCCTAGGTGACTCCAGCTGGCTGGAATCCCAGAGCCCGTCGGACTCAGTGTCTCCTATATTAACTTGTTGTGGGTTTAAGGCATGTCAAACGACCCCCCCCACCCTACCCGGCCCTCTTAGCATGCCCCTGTTGCCATCACGCCGACCCCTCGCGCTCTCTCGGAGAGTGTGCCTCGAGGCAGAGCAGCCTTGCACCTCGGGCCTGTTGCCTCAACCAATTGCTTTTCGTGGTTCACATTCGTCTAACACTTGGTGGTTGTGGTTTTGTGTAAACTATATGTTCTTGCTCAATGCATGTGTTTCATACTCGCCTTTTAGTTGCATGTGGTTTTGGTTTGCTTAGTTCCACTGCAAACACAATGGTAACTCGCACAAGGCTGTTAAGTTTTGCATGAAGAGGAAAGAGCCTTTGCGTCGGCTCACCTGGCGAGTTAAGGAACCTGAATTCTCCTCATTCCCAGTGCACGCTTGGCCATGCTGGATATGCCCACGTTAAACCCACTGACATGGTGCGAATTTATTCAGTGTGTTACGTGGCGTGACAGTAATTTACACGCAGAGAGTAGACGACGTTTAGCTGCAGCCAATAATTATTTAGCTTTCAGGGTGCCTGCTGTGTGACGTTTCGGCAGCGTGGTCTTTTGAAAGTGCCGCACCAGCGGATTTAAGTGCATGCTGGCCAATGACACGGCGCAGCGGTACCGCGTTCGGTGCTCGTAGCAGAGGTTGACAGTTCCAATCCAGCAGCCACCCTGGTTAATACTGCAGTATTTAACAACACAAAAATGCTCTGTCAGCTTAACAGCATACGTTAAAGATACCCTGCCGTCATTCGCGAGTCTCGGCCATTGTATCCCATCATCGTGGTCCTAATTTGCTAAATTCAAAAAATTACCCGAAAATGACTCCATTTGAATAGACAAAGTACTTAACGCTACCTACTGTGAAAACTTGGCAGGACCCTCCACAAAAAGTAATGAAACTCAGTGAGGCTTTCCTAGGTAAATAAGCTTAATAATAAAAGTATAATAATGTAATATTTTGCCTATTACAATTTTTCATCAAGTCTTGCAAACATATGTGTAGCCCAATGGACTTTTACCTGGCTCGCAGTGCTGCCAATGTAATGGAGCTCCATCCAAGGCTTATTTGAGAGTTCGGTCACACGTTGACCGAATTAAATATACATTTGCATGCTAACTCCGAATGGCAAGCAAGGTTAGTTTTGTTTAGTTAGCTTGTGAGATGAATATGAAAGAAAAGTCACCACATTTGCCATCACAGTCGAACTCCATGAATCCTCGGTGATGGGGTGGAACTGCTCATAGATCCTGTAACCGCGGCGACCACAGATTACCCCGAAATCTGCGCCGGAAAGATTAGCCGTGGTGCGGCAGTGTGCCACAGATTTAAGGAGCTTTTAGTTTCTGCATTGTCAGTCTCTGTGTCTCCGTTTGTTTCTCCCGTTTGTGGACTGGACAGTATGAAAATGTTGAGTTCGACTATAATGACAACATACAAGTGTGGCTTAAGAAAGCATTGGCTGTACAAAAGAGACCACAGCACACTTACAGAATGGCAACACCTTTACACACAGCAGAGCAGAGCTGCAACAACTGTGCCAATACTACAGCCATTACGTAAAGCAGGCCAATCGCACAGAGCAGTGGTTTCCAACGATTCTGCTCCCATGGACACAGTCGGCCCTTCAAACCGTGTTTGGCGGACCACTGTGCAGTCGTGGTAAATTGGTGTTTAGTGAAAGAAGTCTTGTCCGCAAGAGTTCTGCAGACCACTTCCCATGGTGCTACGGAGCACCAGTGGTCCTTGTACCACAGGTTGGGAGCCACTGCCAACAATATGATTACCAAACCGTGCTCCTAATGATTAATGACTGCAATATCTACTGTGTGACACGGAGTAAATACAGCGATGTGTCAAATAGAGGATATAATTTTGTTAACATACAATCTCTACTATGTCAGTTGCATGATACAACCTGTGGAGTCAAAACAGCACCACTGCTACCATGCTCTTGCCATTCACTGCATGGTGAGAAAGGGAGCGAGGGAGGAGGGAACAAGCAAGTGAGAGAGAGAGAGTAAGAGAACGAGGTAGAGGGTGAGTGAGCGAAGGATGGGGCTAGGGAGGGAGCGAGCGAGCGAGTGAGTGCGCGCGCGAGGGAGGGATCGAGTGAGCGAAGGATAGAGCCAGGGAAGGAGCGAGTGAGTGAGAGGGCGAGTAAGTAAGAGATGGAGCTAGGAAGCGAGTGAGTGAGAGGGCGTGTGAGCGAGGAGGGAGGTGTGGTTGAGGAGCTCACGCCGCCTGCACCGTCCTACAGGAGTACGAGGATCGTGCGCGACGCTCGTCAGCGGTGCTGTCAGGGCCACCGGTGGTGAGGAGGCCCCTGGAGTTCGAGCCCCTGTCCACGACGGCGCTCATCCTGGAAAACCGCCCCGCGTGAGTGCGCGGCTGCCGCCACCGCGTCCCAGCAGAACCGCTCGGGGAGACGCAGCCTATGACGTTCACAGCTCGTCGTTAAGCTTACAAAAATAACGTTTATATTTCATGAATGCTTAACGATGTCGCAGTGGCTGCACTCTAGAGCCATTGTGATGCGTGTGAATTAAGTTTAAAATCCCTGCCGGCCATCCCGAAGTGTTCATGAGCCAAGAGCTATTTAGATTTTGGTTTGAGTCTCGAGGTAGCAAATGTGATCTCAGAGTCAGAAGCGTGTGGTTACAAATTAAGAATACCAATGTCCTCATGGGCTTTAGTTTGGATTGGTCTCTTTCATTATTCCTGCATGACACCATCCTCAGCTCGGTAGCTCGTGAGGGGCGAAGGGTCGCAGAGGCCAGACCTTGCATCTGCATGTCTCTGGCAGCGGCCGGCATGGGGCCCAAGTGCCCATGCACACCTCTCTTGGCTTGTGTGATATCTCTGAGACTGTTGCCTATGATTTTCTGATTGTGTTGGCTTTCCCTTCGTAGCCAAGTGCAGTTTGGCACCATGGTGGCGAGATGTTACCTACCGTGCCTGGTATACAGGAGGTCGTGCGTACGATCCTGACTCTGATGCCTGCTATATATTTGGAGTTTGCATGTCTCTCTCTCTCCACGTGGTCGCGTGTATTTTTCTGCATGTCCTCTGGTTTTTCCCTCCACATAAAAAAATACGAATTTAGAGTATTTGGCTGCTATAAATTTCCACATGATAAGCCACTTCACACCTCCGATTAGCATGGTTGACTACGTACGGTGCGAAAAAAATGCAACACACATACATACTTGGTTGAGCTCTCATTCGTGGCCAGGTTGCTTCTGAAAAAGAGCTGTATTGCTGGTAAAATAAAAAAATTATATAAAAAGTTTAGTTTTACTTCCATCATGGGTGTATTCCCCCAATCATTCCCGTCATTAGTGTTGTCAGCGACGATGATAACTGCGGTCATGACTCGTGATTACAGCTCCCGAATGCGATGTGGCATGATTGTGCGTCGCGTTCCTTGATGCTGTGTTGGGGGCCGCCACATGCGTGTCTATCCTCAGTCACCTCCCCGCCAAGCCCCCGGACGAGGCAGAGAGACACCAGCAGCTGTACGATGAGATGGTGCTGCAGGCCAAGAAGAGAGGTGGGGCGTACATTGGAACTCGTGAACCTCTTGGTTGTGTATAACATTTACATTTTTTTTACATTTTTATTCCATTCATGTATACAGTAATTCCTCATTTGATGCGGTCGATGCATTTCTGAGAAAAGTGCCGAGTTAAACGAAAAAGCGTTTAGCGAGGAATCACTGTACTGATCACGTATGCACTGTAAATCAGCCTGTAGTCATCACATGGTGGGAGAAATAACTGAGATTAGGGTACGACGCCGCGCACCGTATCATTCCGCTTACTGTATTACACCACTCAGCTGCGCAGCTCGAGAAAGCAGTTGTCGACCACTCAGAAACCGCGTTCTAATGGGAAAATGTTTCCGAATAGATGAACTGGATGATAGCGAAAATGCGTTGTGTGAAAACGCGTTAAGTGAGAACTTACCGTACACCACGCAAAGTACACACTCTATTCGACAAGTCTATTCACCAGTGAGTTTGGGTTCATGAATTGTGACAAACCGGTGCTACGATGTAGGAGTCGATTCCTAATTGACTGAATTTCAAGATAATACTACTCACTGTCTACAAGGTTCTCCATGGACTCACCCCTCTCCTACCTCTCCCCTCTCATCTCATTCTACTCCCCTCCACACACTCTCCCCTCTCATCTTACTCTACTCCCCTCCACGCACTCTGCTACCTCTCCCCTCTCATCTCACTCTACTCCCCTCCACGCAATCTCCTACCTCTCCCCTCTCATCTCATTCTACTCCTCTCCACACACTCTCCTACCTCTCATCTCACTCTACTCCCCTCCTCGCACTTGCCTCCCTCTCCCCTCTCATCTCATTCTACTCCCCTCCACACACTCTCCTACCTCTCCCCTCTCATGTCACTCTACTCCCCTCCACGCAATCTCCTACCTCTCCCCTCTCATCTCACTCTACTCCCTGCCACGCACTCACTTACCTCTCCCATCTCATCTCACTCTACAAAATTACTGTTTATGGACTGCATCTTGACATGCAGTTCCATCTCAAGACAGTCAAAAGCTTGGGTTTCCTCCAGGCTCCCCACTTACCTCCACAAATATACTCCTCGTGGAATTGCCCATTCATCCCAAACAAGCTTGAGTCTTTGAGACTCCTTGAGGCTTTCCTCGGTAAATTTGTGCGAATGTGTTTATTGTTTCTGTTCCTTTCATGGTAATGTAGAGTGTGTGTGTGTGAAGCAACGGGAAGTTTTCCAGTGGTGTGTCCTTGGAAAAGCAGCCGCATGGACTCCTGCTGTGGCTCTCCGGGGCTCGCTGTCGGTCGTGTGCAGAGGTACGAGAAATGCAGAGGCGTAAGAAGCAGCTGAAGGAGCGGTGCAAGCAGGAGGAGAACATCTCCATCTCGGTTGCCGTGTGGAACACGGAAATTCTGCCCCACTGGGACCGCACGTGAGTTCCCATGACACCCATCCCGCCATGCTGTGATGTTACAGGAAACCGGAACGATCACATGGGTCTGCTCACCGTGACACTGCTGCTCTCACTGCCCCTGTACCGAGGGAACAAATAGACCTTGGTCGCAGCGATAGCCAGGTCGGCAGATACCTTTATTTTTTGTTAATTAGGCACCTTCGATGTGGTACGTGGTACAATAAAGCCGAGAGGTGTAATATTATAATTACTCAGGTTAGAGTGGAGCGCTGCATATTGTGTGGGTTCAATCCTAATATAGGGTGTATGGGCTTCGACCACGTGTTTGAAATGAGAGGGATAGTGAAGTGGCACAGGATGAGCCGGTTCTGGGTTTGGCAGGGGATAAAGGAATTGAGGAGCCTCATTCAGGTCGCCAATTCATTCGGCATGCAGCATGCACCGAGTGAAATAATTAGCTGCGGAACCCATGCGGCAATATTCAGAACAGGTGCAGGGCTAAATTTCATCAGGAAATTAACCTATGGACTGTGCCAAACCTAGCCCAAGTTTCATATGTATTGGAACCCCCTCTCACGCAATTGAGAGGCGAGATGAGACCACAGCAGCAGGACACCAGCCACTAGCAGGTCTGCCCAACATCCAGCCAGCAGTGGAGAGAGGAGCCGACCACAGAGAACAGTCATGTTGAATGCTTGGCCATCTGCTCGGGGAGCAGAGGCACATTTGATGATGAGAAAACGCTTCAGCAGTGGGGCGAGCGCAAGGAGGCCACCTTGAGCGCCATCCTGTGGAGGAAAGCAGCGGTGCGAACGGGGCAGCTGAGTACACAGAAGCCAATAATCTGCTGCCATTGTCCGACTTGTGCCGTTAAGTCCAATATTGTACTGTTGAGCGTGGTGATTGTGGTACTGTGAATGAGAAGGGGTGCTTGGGGATTTCTGTGTACTGCATCTCACAATAAGTACACTGGTGAGGTGGTTTAATATTGGCCACTTAGAGTTCGTGATCGTGAGGAGTGCCATCTACTGGAGTGGAGAGGTGTGAGGGGATGTCTGATAACAGGGGCGTTGGAAGGCTGAGTGGTCTCAACAACTCCCAGAACCCTGAAGACGAATCATGAACTTTATTTACTATGGAGAAATCTGATGAGCTATGAAGCTCTTTTTCATAGATGTTCAGGGTAAAAATCACGAAAGTGCGAAATCCAACGGGCCTCGCACTACTGTGACAGAGTGGGAACTTCCTCATATCTGGACGAAGAAGCAAAACAGCATTAAGTGCCAACGGTGGCCAAGATAGCCCTATCCCAGAGTCCGGGAATGCGCTTGGACATTGATGCGAGTGGGTACATGTTTGTATGTTACTATTTATAAGATACCGTGTGTGAGACTTGCTGTTCGAAGTTGTGGAAGCATATCGGGTGACTGACCGTTTAAAGACAATCAATTCTAGTAATGCTTCGCCTCAGGTGAAAGGTTGCCTCGTTCTCACACGACTAAAACCATCATATGAGCACTCGTGACCTGGCTAACCAAAAATGTCATAGCGACACCGGCAACGGTCTATATAGTTAGCGACTACGTCACACGGTGCCAGCATTACAAACGAAGCGAATGTGAGACGTTGGTGATGTTAACGTGAGAACGCTCTACATTTAGGAGGCAGACCCGGAAAGCCAAGGACCTCTGGTGGCAAGGCATCCCTCCCAGCGTGCGGGGCAGAGTGTGGAGGCTGACCATCGGCAATGAGCTCAACATCACACACGGTCAGCGGCATGCCGTGCCTGCACACTGGCATGCCACATCCTCTGCCGCACTCTCACTGCTGTGGCGGCCACGTGGTTCCACACACGCCCCCCCCCCCCAGTACCGAACCACTGATGTCAGTATTCTGCACAAATATAACTGAGAGACTTGCGGGTCAGAGCTCTGTTATTATTGCCGATGGAGAGAAGTGCGGGACTGGACTGTGAGGCATGGCCGTGTGAATAACGGTGGAACAATGCAATGATTTAGAACATGCTTTTACAGGATATGGCCGTTATAAATTTGCACATGATAAGCCACTTTGTTGAGCGATCATTTGTGGCCAGGCTGCTTCTGAAAAAGAGCTATATAGCTCAGTGAGCCTTTCCTGATAAAATATAAATAGTACATTTATTTTAAAATATAAATCTTCAATCTGCCGATGTGTGAATCGAGAGCCCACTCTTTGACGGATCTCTAAAAAGCACGTGTCCTCTCCGCTCGTTTCAGAGCTGTACGAGATCTTCCTTTCTCGAGCAGAAGAACGGTGGAAAAGCTTCAGTGAGACGAGCTCCAACGTTGAAGCTGAAGGTAACCATAGAATTCACCAAGAGGGCATTGGAAACCTCAGCCTTGCTGGCGCTCCTAACACAGGGAATTGGGAGTTTTCCCTCTCGCCCAATGCCAATGCATTGAGAGAGGCCAGGATTAGGGTTTAATTTAATGGTCCCAGGTTATTTCGTTACATTGGTGGCAAAATACAGTCCAGCCAATTACAGGGCATGGACCCGAACATGGACGGAATCGCCACCAAAGTTGTGCATTGTTTATGTTTCAGTGCCACAAATCTAACAAGTGAAGGAGTACAAATACTTGGGGTCCATCACCAACTCTAAATTTAAGTTTCACTCCATCTTTGCTTACATTTAAAGAAAATGAAGGTTAAAAGTGGCTTCCTATACAGGCATAAGGACTGCATGCCGTCTATGCTAATTTTAGATATGGTAAGAGCAACAATACTTCCAATGTTTATTGCCATGATTTACTTCATCAGTTTGCTTCTGAGGTTTGCATTAAAGAAGCTAAACTCAATCGACCAATTCAGGTCTTAGCTTTGCTCTGGATGCTCTCTTCAGTACCCACCATTGTGACAATTACATTGGTTCATCTTGAAACTGTCTCTGCCCATAGAAACATCCCACTGGGCTCTGTTTATTTTAAAGGTCCTCTTGGATAAATCTGATAAATACTAGATGGATCAATTGACCCTGAAAGAAAATAAACTAAGCCTAAAAAGCTCCTCCGACTTACTCTTAGAAACCCCCCAGGTTCGATTCGGTCTGCAGTAAAAAGGTCCTTCTCGGTGGCTGCTCCCTCGTTGTGAAATCGCTTTCATGTTAGCTTTGGGAATTAAATTGTTGATGACCGTGAGACAGTTACGTTCATTCTTCAAACTCAAGTTCCTTGATAGGTGTAGCCGTCGTCAATAATCGTCAGAGATGTGTGAGCTGGAGCTTATTTGGAGCATAAAATTCCGGTTGCTCATTGTGTTTATTTGTTAATGAATTTTTTTTTCCTTTTATTTTTGTTCACAAAAGAATCTAGTCTTGTTATTTACTTTTGACATTTTTTCATTGGTTCCCACTTCCTGTAGCATGTAAAGCACATGCACCAATACTCACTGTTTGTATCATGACCTATGTAACCATGATTGTAACTCAGATCCGTACTGTGGTAGTAACATTTGTGTAATTGCAGAATGTAATAAATAAAATAAATCTAATATAAATAATCACAACCACAATTGAACCTTATGCCGGTACTCCGGGGTACCATTCCCGCACAATGTCCGTGATGCAGTCGTTTTTAGTCTGCTGATTGTCGGCGATGCGGCAATCGACTCATCTCGGCGAGCTGTACATGATGCATTATTCAAAGTTTAACTTTTCGATAACGGATTTTTTTATGCTAATGTTTGACGATTCGACATCGTGGAGTAGTACTGATTTCGGATTTATTGGTACCCCATTCGCGGAGTTAAGTAACACCCCTGGAAAAAATAGTGTCCCAGAAATAAAATATTTAATTGCCTCGGCCATTTTGTATTATTTGGTACTCCGGGGTATCGCCATGAGGATCAATTATCCCCTCCACTCACAGGTCTTGCCTCCCAGCGGTAGAGGCACCAGTGGCTGCATTTCCATGTCTTTGGTCCACAGCATATGTTTGTCAACATTCTATTAACATTTGGAAAAAAATATAAAAAACTGTACTTTTGGAAAAGCACAGTCAGTGCCACGAATAAACCCGTAAATTAGACTTGAGATGATTTAAAATGTGAATGTTAATGGACGAGACAGACCAAATGCAAATTAGGAGGGTGGTAGGGTGGTGCTTTGGTAACGCTTGTGTCACACAGCAAGAAGGGCCTGGGTTCGATTCCTAACCCAGGCTACTTTCTGTGTACGCTGTGTAGATTCTCCCCCTGCTCTAAATTGATATCCTCCGGTTTCTCCAGTTTCCTCCAATAGCTAAAACATGCTGAAACGGTATCTGCAAATTACTCTTGGGAGTAGACACGGTGACATCGCCCTCTGGATTTGAGACTCGCTAAGACTTCCCTGGGTAAACAAGCGTCACATTCACCCTTTCCTGTTCCGAGACGTCTGCAATTTGCAGGGTGGGGCCCCGTTCACCGCTGAATCTCGGAACATGCAAGCGGTTAGCGTTAATTGTATTTAGAGAGGCATGGTGCCGTTGTTTTTTTAAGACATTGTGCTGACCGCATAGGACTGTAGCAACATGACCGCACTCTACGATAGCTGGCGCCAAACTGCTACACGCCCTCCCACATGGCGTTGTGGGAGCCTCGGTAGCGATAAAGTTATTTTATTTTAGTTTTCCTTCCGGTTCCGCTCCAATGACGTACGTGTCCATGAAGATGTTATAATTTCATTGGGAGGCGTTGATGCACTGTGCTGCGGGGGTGGTGCAGAGGCTGCTGCTGCTGCTGTTGCTGCCACAGCGGAGGCCGACCGGGAGGCCAGCCTGGAGCTCATCAAACTCGACATCTCGCGCACCTTCCCCACGCTCTGCATCTTCCAGAAGGTGCGTTTCCTCCCAGGCCGCCCCCAATGCCCGATAAAATAAGCGATTGCCTTCTGGGGCCAATAGCCGCACGCAAAGACATGGAGAATCTCAACCGCTACCTTAGGTTTCAGCGACATTTTAACTACTGTCTCCACCTGCACACAATTGGTCAACTGTGTCCAACTTTTGTCGTAGGGCGAGAATGTCTCTGGTTGTTTGACCGCTCAGCTAGCGCTGTTGTCCCCAGCCGTTGGTGGCGTCCCTACTGAGCAGGGAACGTGCAGTTTTGGCTCTGCCAGATGTCGTCTCTTGGCGGTCAACAGAAAGCATTTGCTGGTGCACAAAGAAGCACGAAGTTTATATAAATAAAAAACTGAGCTACAAAAATTTGCATGCGCATCGCAGTACTCAGCCCTTCGGGAATCGGTGTAGTTGTTTTCCTCGGTAAGAAAACTGCAGTTTGACACGTAGTTTCCCGTGACTCGTGACCTCTAACCCGGAGTATCTCCTACGTTTCCTCGTCCTGAGAAAAGTGACTCCCAAACATGGAACGGGAAGTATTTTAATGTAAAATATAATTAATATTTTATATATTGTTAAATACAACTCGTACAGTCAATGTATAGAATGAAAATATTTAATATAGTGGACCGAACTGTACTGTACATGTAAAAGTAAACCTGAATATAAGGTTAATGACATGTACTGTCCAGTAAATATTACACAGTTTAAAAACGAACAAACTATAAATATTCACTACCACTTAATTTTAATTTAGGGGCCCATTGCAAAACAATAAGAGCACTGATAAATAAAGAAAAATTGTGCATCTGAACCTCACTGGAGGATGCTGGGAGCATATGAACTGGGACCTGCGATGCGCCGCTTGGGAGACAAGATGGAGATGAGACGGCGCGTGTTTTCTTCCGCAGCAGCATAATCGCAAGCAGTACAGTTACGATGCAAACAGGAATATTGCAGTTAACTGCGAATGGTCGAGGCACAGGGGTGTGATCGGCAAACCTGTATCTCAATACATTTTGCGTGAATAGTCAAATCCGCTTTGGGGAAACCCTCGATGGCCAAGGTTTCGGTGAAGTAACTACAAGGTTAAACCACAGTCAGGTGTTCAGCTCACCAGCCACTATGGCATTCATCTTATTAGCGGAGAGACGCACGGCATATTTATATAATTCTCTTCTTTGCTTCCAGTAAACACCATTGAGCTGTTTATGTTGTTGGGGTTACTGCAGAACATGCGATTCCTCCTCGGAACTTAATTGTCAACCCTCACACAGAAGAGTTTATCGCAACCCAAACTCCTAACCCAGGAGTTGGCAACGAAAATAATAATAATAATAATACCCATATTGTTCGAATTCTGTAAATTCAATATTTTAAGAGCCACCAATGCATGTTAATAGGAGACAGTCCTTAATAGCTAACGTCGCAAAGCAGTACTTAATGAGTCACAGGTTGCCGAGCCCCTGCCCTCACCTGAACCCTAACCAGCTCATCACACCCATGATAATTGCACCTCTGATGAGGCAGTCTCTAAACCGTGACATAATGTGCCTCCTTTTGTTACAAAAGTGTTAGGTGTGTGGTTTCCCAAATATTAAGACTACGGGGGTTTACCTCCAGTCAGCTCACGCTCGTCTCACAAACTGAGAAGCGTCAAACGCGGTGGTGTTGATTGAAGGGGTGTCGATAGTTATTGTGCCCCTGCCAGGCGGTGGTCATGGTGGAGAGATCAGAATCGGATTATTTCATAATCAGAATATTTATTTATACTGGAGGAACCCAATGAGTTCTCCAGTAGTAGTTTGTGTGTCCCGTGTGGTTGTTGCAGGGTGGACCCTACCACGACGTGCTGCACAGTGTGCTGGGCGCCTACACCTGCTACCGGCCGGACGTGGGCTACGTGAGTTGCCCGGGCCTCGCCGTGTGCTTGGCGGTGTCTCTCCCGAACGCGGATGGAAAATCAACAGCATCGGGTCGCGTTCTCTCGCCTCGCCACAATCGATGTCGCTTCAAATGAGTAAAAATGTGAAAATCCCGTCCAATTACTCGCATGGCTATTCCCGCCCCCGCCTAGCAAATGAACGCCCATCGCCGAGTCAGGTGTTGAGTCCGCTTGTGCCGCGTGTGGAATCGGAGAATCTGCACTCGAATTTGTTTTGTTAGTCCAGAGAGCGCCATATAAATTAAATGTAGACATTCACTTCCACGGCCATCAGTAGCTGTCGTGATCTCTGCCGGGAAGTTGCAAGTGGAGTTTTTCGTTTTATGAATGGGAATCATCTACGAGGCAATTGCATGCATGTCATCACTTGCTCTCATTTCAACACGAAAACTGATAAGTTCTTGGGAAAACAAAACTGTTGTCTATAGTGTGGATCGCCACATTCTACTAATGTGCTACACCATGCTGCTTCTTTTCTAACCTCGAAGTTAATTTGTTGTAGTGTTTAGACTAATGCTTTGTGAACTTATGAATTACAGTATTGACTTAAGTGAATAACTCATTGTGATGCCCTGTGCTGTAACTGTGCGCTGTAGGACTGTGGTGTAACGCTGCATGTTTTTCAGGTGCAGGGCATGTCCTTCATTGCTGCTGTGCTGCTGCTGAATATGGACACGGCCGATGCCTTCATTGCCTTTGCCAACTTACTGAACCGACCCTGCCAGATGGCCTTTTTCCGCGTTGACCATGGCCTGGTGTGTGCGCTGGAGACTGTGAAACTAATTCACGGCACATCACCGGGAACAAACGAAAGCTCCCTTTTCTGCGGTTGTCCGCTATTCTAATCGCATGCCGTAATTAATTCTGTAACACCTCTTTATTAATAATGACAACTTCTGTAAGATCACAATTGATATTCGGGTCCGTTTGCGCAAGTCAAATGTGTGTCGTATACCCTCCTCCACCCAACACGTTAACAAACGTGCCAATTTATCACTGCTTCAGCAGCACCACCGCATTGTTGGAGAGTCATCCGCACACGTTTTTACTTGGCTGTGTCAGGTGGAGGAGGGTTTACAACACACATTTTGCTTACGCGATCCGACGCAAATATCAATTATGAACCATTGAATTGGTCGCGAAAGTCCACCCATGTTAAACTTCCATAACTTGGCATTGGCCACTGGTAAGTTTAACGGCAGCTGTTAACCAGTTGACGCCCTACTTCCGAGCATCGCCAAGGCAGCCGCTTGCGCCTGTCTAAGGGTCTCTCCCTTTATCTGCCGACCGCTGGCTGCCACTCCCATGCCGGCGACCTGCGAGAGCAGGCGATCGGCTACGGGTGCTGATGTGTCGGTCAGTAGCTGTGGGAACTCAGAACTCCCGCACGCTGACACCAAGGCAGACCATACACATGCAAGGTCCCGCCACTTGGCCCCGGTCTCGGTGTGTCGAGCAGACGTGCGCTTACACACACGTGCACAGTGCGCGGCCCTCAGTGCGGCCTCTGCTGTTTCTTGCGATGAAAGTAATTTGAATTTGCCATTTTTCTGCAAAACGTTATGTCATGGCAGTTAGTGGAAGTATGAATTGGGGTAGCGATACTGGGGGTGTGTAAGAATTGTGCACAGCCTGCAGAAAAGACACTTCCCTGATTGACTTGTGCGCGTCTGTTGCAGATGCTCGCTTACTTTGCAGCCTTTGAAGTTTTCTTTGAAGAAACCCTCCCACAGCTCTTTTCACATTTCAAGAAGAACAATTTGACTCCAGATATTTATTTGATCGACTGGTATGAATACAAACGCAGCATCACTACACTCTTAAGTATATATGTTTATGTAAAAATAAGGAAAGTGGCTTTCCACTCGGTCATGCTAGGTGTGGTGCTCATGACCCTTTTACAACCCTCGGTGTAAATTCCACATTCCTGTGGTGGGGGTACACCTGTCCAGAGTAAAGCTGCTGTTGACTTCCCGCAGAGTAGTACTCCATCTTGATGTCGCTGCTGACGGGGCTCGGTGTGGATGTCCTGCACTGCCCTCTCCACTGCGTGATGCGTGCAGGATCTTCACCCTCTACAGCAAGTCGCTGCCCCTGGACGTCGCGTGCCGCGTCTGGGACATCTTCTGCCGTGACGGGGAGGAGTTCCTCTTCCGCACGGCGCTCGCCATCCTGCACCTGTACGACGACGTGCTGCTGCACATGGACTTCATCCACATGGCCCAGCTGCTGACTCGCCTCCCCGAGGACCTGCAGGCCAGCGAGCTCTTCTCTTCCATCTCGGCCATCCAGCTGCAGAGCCGCAACAAGAAGTGGAGCCAGGTACAGGGGCCGCCCTCTGTGCCACACCGCAGAGTGTCCGGTACACTCGGGCCCCGCCGAGAACCTCGCGTGAGCGACACGCATTCCTTGCGCGAGGTCTAACGTGGGTGGTGTCGCGGGCTCACGGTAGTGCATTCACCGATCGTTGCAGAGGTTCACGGTTCGAATTCGTCAACCGCCCCAAGTACTAACTGCGCTGGGTGTATTAACGGTAATGATATGACACGTCGTCGGCTTCACAGTGGAAGTTACAGATCCGGTGACGTCATACACGAGTAGGGCATTGTGTGCTGCCGTCATCGGCCAAATTTGAAACATTTCCCACAAACTACTCAATTGGGGTTATCCTCGGCCGCGTATATACGTTGCACTTCTTTTGCAACGTATGTAGCCAACCGTGCTAATTGGAGGTAGAATCATCGCCCCCTCCTGCGAAAACTTAGCAGGACCCTCTTGAGGATTTCCTGGGTAAACAAGTGCAGTAATAATAACAAAAACGATCATTTGCCAAGTTGTCCTTGGGAAGTGGCGCACATTTCACGAGTGTTGATGGGGGTGCGGGTGGTGGTTCGTGTTTTGGCGCGGGCAGGTGCTCGCCACCCTACTAAGGGACTGCAGGGACTCGGGCAGAAGCAGCAAGGCCAACAGCCCCAGCCTGAGGCACTGAGCCCCCCGGGGCAGCTCCAGCAGCACCTCCCTCGCCGCCCATGCGCCGCGATGATCGTCTCCGTGAATGCCGGGAGCCGCATCAGGAATCGTGCCTTGCTGACAACACAGACTGCTGGGTGGGACTCGCGACTCGTGAAGGAATGGGTTCACTGATGCTCTCGACATCGCAGCAGACATCCTTTATCCAAATGAATTGCCGTTAGCAGCTTTTTAAATAAATGTAGAATACTGTACTATCTTGCACTTCTTTTTATTCAGGGAAAATTACTTGTTATTGATCAGGAAGTGTTTGTTTTGCTGTTCTGTTGCTGTTTAAAAGTGTTTTTTCTATTCAAGTTTTGTTCTTTCAGTTTTGTGAGCAATAACCATTTATTTAATGTGGGACCACGGAGACTTTCAAGGGTCATTGCTGCTCCTAGGTCAGGTTTTATGAACTATTTAGGAGCATTCATTATTCACCGAGCTGAGCAAGAAGATCAACTAAGTGAAGAAGCTCAACACATTCATTGAATAATTGTTGGTTGATAAGGGCGCAGAATAGCCACATTCAGACAAATCTCAATTGAGAGAAATGCCCCATTTTCCTGCCTTAAATGTTACATTTATCGCAAATTTTAATTGTCCTTGGAGCCCAACGTGGGTTGGAGCTAGGGGTGCAGTTTGCACAAGAATCAAACGACTAGATTTCCAAAACTGTAGAACACAACATTAGATCCTCATTGCGGTTCTCCATCTTGCACAATCCAAATCGCTCCAGCTAATGCGACGTTCAGAGATTGAGGGGTTCGTCGTGGCTTTCATGAATATCCCTTACGTCGCAGTTGTGCTTTGCATAACAACGTGGCAGAAGGCTCCCCCGTTGCGGTGCAAAGTCATCAGGAGATCACTCGGAGTGCTTTCTGAGGACGAGCGCTCCCAATCAAACCTAGGCCTCCAAGGTGTTCATTTAATTTTAAATGTGGTTTTAATCACAACTCGGTAGGTGTGACATCAATGTGATTGGGTAGCATATTGTGAACTGACCTTATAATGAATGTACCTTAGCATTTTACTTAACGTATGCGTTTGTTTAGGAAATAATGCAATGAGTTTTTTGTGAGTGGCTTATGTGTTTCCTGATTGCAGTAGAACTTCGTTGGTTTATTCCATACTGGTCACAAATCCTGCTGCCCACAGGGGTCAGCAGACCTGCGGTTCTCCCAGTTGTGCGCAGAGCTCCCAAGATTCGCGAAGCGTTAAAATCTTCGACGGAAGCGGTGGCAAAACGCGGTCTCTGTGCTGCAGCCGGTTGTCAAGTGCTGGCGACTCCCTAGGGGGCGCGCCAATGTCTCTCTCCCGTGTGCCTGTCCGAGGCGCAAGGCGAATGGTGGAAATTTAAACTGGTTCATGAAAGTCGGGAGGTTCGCACATTGAATACAATACTCACCCAAGTGATGACCTGTATTCATCAGATCTTTATTCAAATAGTGGGCTCCTCCATTGAAGACAATGGGGATGCTGCCACTTTATAGGAATCGTATGGAGAGGAGCAATGTAAAATGAGAATGCCCTTGTTATGCACGATGTGAGAATAATAACATAGGTCCTGTCCTTGATACAACGTTACTAAACATGGGATATTCCAATGGGTAATTATTTAGCTAACACAGGAAATGTGCCTTGATGTTGCAAGCAATTCCCTATGGCCCATGATGCTGCAGATCAGAGGGAAACGTCTGTTACTTGACCTGTATCTCCTGCAGAGCTTCGTGAAAGGGGAAATAGGCGGTGACACGGTCACCACTTGTTGAAAAGCTTCACGGTTCGTGTTACAGTGGCCGTCCGGATTAATACTGCTGTGTGTTAACGATAACAATACTCAGCGCCGTCGTCTTCACAATCGACGTTCAAGATACCGTGAAGTATTTCACAAGAGTAGGCCAGTGTGCCGGTGTTGTGGTCCATTTTTTTATTTAGCTGCAAATTACTCAATTGGAATATACATGGCGATCATGATGCCCTATTTGCAGGACCACCCTGAACAGTCTTGCCAGTGAGGCTTTAATTGGTAAATAAGCGTAATGATGACAATAATGAGTGGGTGAAGGTGATGCTGCACCCAGACAACGCCGTCAGTCGGCATAGCCCGCCGTGTTTGCGTATCGTGCCTGATGCTCGTGGCTCTGTGGATCCCCGTGGCGATCAGACTCAACCTGTGGATCAAGTGATATCAAGGGAACCCTCTTATCTGCCAATTTGGTCATTCACAACAGCACCCTATGTCTGTGGATAAGAAGCATTCTGCCGTGCTTTTGCCGAAGCCACTTTTATCATCCGCTGAAGAACAAATGGATACCCACTATAATCTTGATTTCTAAACCTGTTTAAATGCAACCGTATCTCAAGATGCTGGGCGACGTTAAATGTTGTGCCGTACCAATTCTTGCATGTGCAATACCCTGCAGAAAAAGCAATTATTTATAGTTCTCACCTGTACCCAATTTCAAAAGGCGGACGTGTCTGTGTTACAATAATATAGGTACCTTATCAGTTTTTTTAGGACCGCTGTGAACTAAATGTAATGCGGTATACGTTTGTACAATTGCAATGGTGTATATAATCAGTAAATTAAAAATATGGTCGGATTGTGTAATTGTTCCAGTTGGTGTGCGGGTTGGCACGGTACACATGTAAGCATTTTAACGCGTGCATTGCTGAATATTGCTGAAGGAAACCACACCCAGGGGTGGGCACTGGGTTTAATAAAGTGGTATGATGACAAGGAGGCACGCTGTGTACACATTGATTCTTCGGGTTACCGATGAAGAGTATCGATCGACTGAGAACCTGACTACTGTCCGCAACAAATGTGGACATGAGCATCAATGACTTGTAAATAATTATAACCATTGGTAATCTACAAAATCTCTGAACTTAACACAAGGCAGTAAAAGTGATAATGTATAAATGAGCAAAACAAGTCGCCTATAACATTGACAAAAACTCCAAAAGGAATTGCCTGTTGGAGGGACACTGCTGGAAATCAACCCCCGAGTGTCTGGGACAAGTATTATAGAGTGTGCTTTGGGTCTTTCGGTAAAGTCATGTAGATGAAATTTTAAAAAATATCATGACGTTTCGATCGCAACACAAGCAATGGTCATGAGAAAAAATATAACCCGTAAAAACAAAGTTTTTCACTATAAATCCTTTATATGCGTGGCGGCTAGAGTCCTCTCGTCCTCTGGCTTGAGATGGCTGCCACCTATGGGTCAGATGATTGTCTGCCAGTATTAAGCAATTGGCAATTAAATATTTAATTTGTTTTCCCTAAACAGTGTAAAATTTTGGAATTCTTTTTTTCACGAACATTGTCTCGCACAACGAGTCTGTGTGCAAAATGTCAGCTCGATTGGATCACGGGAAGTGGGTTAAAAAACGACCGAAAGATTTGCACGGTCGTAAGCACGCAAGCAAGCTAACTTAATATAAAGGATTTAAAAAGAGGGGGAAAGCTGCTGAGGCAAGCTGTTTGAAAGTTTTAAAATGGGTGTAGCCCAAGGGTCATAAACGAAGTGGGCGGGGCTAGTGATGTTAAAGTGAGAGAGATTAACATGTCAATGTAAACGGCGGCTGTGTTAGTGAGCCTGTTAATGTAAAATCAGAGAGTCTAAAATAACTGCTACCATCGGAAGGTAGGGTGGAAACATCACGGTCAGTTATGACTTAAACTGATTAATAACGTCCTTCCAATGATTGATCAGTTTGTACCCATCTTCTCGGTTGAAATTGTCTGTGTCTATATATCTGGATGGCTTCATGAACGAATCTTTGTTGATAGCTAGTGGGTTTGCAGAGTACCTTCGTCTTGGAGAAATCAATTTCATGTGTGCCCACCGCGTTAAAATAATGATCAGCCACGGCTGAGGTATTTATCCTACCGTGTTTCTCACGAACACAGTCTGAGACATGTTGCTTAGTTTCCCCAATGTAACTACTGCCGCAGGCACAGCTTAGTTTGTATACGCCGGGGTATTGCATGTCAGAGATCACACCCTTCACAGATGGGATCAGATCACGAATTTTATGTACTGTGTCAAATTGAACCTGGATCTAGTGTTTGCTCATGATTTTGGAAATATTTTTGGTGACCCCTGCTATGTATGGCAAGGTTTTGATTAGGTCCTCAGATGGTTCTTTCCCAACGGTTGGGGTGATAGCTTTACGGATTGTGTAGTCTGAATATCCATTCATCTTGAGAGCTTGGTGTACGTGTCCCAGTTCACTAGCTAGGTGATGGTCGGAAATACAACGAGCTCTATGGTGTAGAGTTTGGATGAGGGAATTCTTCTGGGATGGATGGTGGTGGGAGTCAGGTTTTAGGTCGGCATCCGTACGGGTGGCTTTCCTGTAGACTGTCCCATTGAGCCAATTTGGTCTCTTTTCGATTAAAACATCCAAGAATGGTAACTGGCCATCCTTTTCCACCTCCATGGTGAATTTGATGGCTGGGTGTATGGAATTGATGTTGTCGAAGAATTGGTTCAGAGCTGGTAGGACATGTGGCCAGATGATGAACGTGTCATCTACGTTCCTCTTCCACAAGGATAGACGTAGAGTAGATGCCTGGATGGCATCTGAAAAAATTCCATGAAAACATTGGCTTCAACTGGAGATAAGGGAGAACCCATTGGGGTACCTTCAACTTGTTTGTAGAATGTTCCATTCCAGGTGAAGTGTTGGTGAGGCAGTGTCTAACCAGGGCTGGCACATCAGCATTCAGTCCTTGTAGGACCAAAACTTCAATGATTGCAATGGTGTCAGGCATAGGAACTTGGGTAAACAAAGATACTACATCGAAATTAACGAGTAAATCACCTGGAGATAGTGAGATGTCCTTAATTAACGGTACCAAGTGAGCTGAGTTCAGTACAGCTGAGGTGGTCTTACCAGTGAATGGTTGTAAGGTCTCAAGACAGAAATCGGGCCAGTTTGTAGGTGGGTGAGTAAATGGTGGAGACGATAGGACGAAATGGTGTGCCTTTATTAATTTTTGGTAAGCCATACAATCTGGGTGGTCTATCAACTGAGGGTTTTAAGGAAAACCGCTTCGTTGGTTCGATTAAAGATATCGGATCGGTGATATTGTTGGTTTTCGTAACCAGGTGGTTGGCGGGATCTCTTGATTTTGGTAGAGCTACCATCATTAAGTAGGTCCTGAATTTTGTTATTGTAAGTGGTTTTGTCCATGATGACAGTGTCATTGCCCTTGTCGACTGAAAGGATGGCTGTCATCTCTCTTTTTTAATTGCATAAGCTCAAAGCGCTCATCCTTACTGATGTTGCAAATAGGTGTCTTAGCGTTTTGGAGGATCGCAGCGATTTTCGATCTTGCCACGTCTGCAGGAATGTGTCCCAACCCCTGAAGGGCTACGTCGACCTGGGCAATGATATTAACTTGGATGTGTTTATGGGTGACTGCGAAATTCAACCCTTTAGCTAGAACCGATTTTAGGCTGTGGTAAATTGGACTGTTACTCTGATAACAATCTTGTCAACGTCTAACTTTTTAATGTGTGGATCTGGCTTCTTCTTGGAAAGGTTGAACTTGGAAATCAGGTGATCTTTGCATTTCGCTGACATTGAGGCGGCTGAAGAGGCTGTCATGTTTACATGTTCCCAATCAGATGTAGACATTGTTTTTGTCAATGTTAACTGTTATTTCAAGAGAGTCGTCTAAATTGTCTAGTTCTAAACTGCATCCGCACCAAACCATGGCAGCAGATGCGGACAATTGATTAAAATTAAAAACTCTGGTGGGTGGGTGGCCATCGTCGCCCAGAACACTCCATGCAGGATGACTCAATTGCCCGGTTCGCAAACACGGAGGCGGCCTCATCACAGCGACTCACTCCGCCACCTGTGATGCAGTCATCAGGCTCGTGGTCACCCCCATGGGAAACCGCAGCCGTCCGCCTGCAATCTGCATCGGCCGCACGATGGAGCAGGTCGCCACGTGCCGGCCAGGACCCACTTGACTCTGCGTGGGGGGAGGGGCGTGACCGTCGTCATGATGCTGGCACCTGACCTGGAGTGATTGGAAGCCATGGGCCGGATCAGTCGACCCGTGGCACCCGCTGGGTCTGCAGCGTGACCTCCTTGCCAGCGGGTGTTCGACACTTCACGTGGCCTCAACGTGCACCTAGCCTGGCACAAGCGTCGTGGTGACGTCACCGCCACTTAGTGGCGAATGGTGGTTGTTGTAGGGGGGCGTGTTCGTGCCACGCCCTACTCGCGAGGCCACGCCCTACTCGCGAGGCCACGCCCTACTCGAGAGGCCACGCCCTACTCGCGGGGCCACGCCCTACTCGCGGGGCCACGCCCTACTCGCGGGGCCACGCCCTACTCGCGGGGCCACGCCCTACTCGCGAGGCCACGCCCTACTCGCGGGGCCACGCCCTACTCGCGGGGCCACGCCCTACTCGCGGGGCCACGCCCTACTCGCGGGGCCACGCCCTACTCGCGAGGCCACGCCCTACTCGCGAGGCCACGCCCTACTCGCGAGGCCACGCCCTACTCGCGGGGCCACGCCCTACTCGCGGGGCCACGCCCTACTCGCGAGGCCACGCCCTACTCGCGAGGCCACGCCCTACTCGCGAGGCCACGCCCTACTCGAGAGGCCACGCCCTACTCGCGGGGCCACGCCCTACTCGCGAGGCCACGCCCTACTCGCGAGGCCACGCCCTGCTCGCGTGACGTCGGCACGCACACTGTACTGGCACAGGGTCTCACTGTACTCGCGATGCCAATGCCGCTGTCTCTGCGCGTCGTGGCCGAGTGCCGCTGGAGCGGCGCCCGCGCCGCCACGCTCGTGGCCCCCCACGGCCCCGTGGCGCTGCCCGTGTTCATGCCGGTGGGCACGCAGGGCACCCTCAAGGGGCTCACCGCGCGACAGCTGCGTCGTCTCGGCTGCGGCATCTGCCTGGGCAACACCTACCACCTGGCCATGCGGCCCGTGAGTCCGACCGCCTCCTGCACAAAGCGCCCCCCGTGGAGCCCACGCAGCCTCTCGCTTGCTGTGAGCGAGAGGCTGCTGCAGCTGCAGCGCCTACGAGGCCTGGAACGGCGCACGAGTCGCTGGGTGTATCCCGTACTCACTGCACCGAGCTACTCCTGTCAGGGCCGTGTCGCCCGAGGGGAAGTCGAGGACTGGCTGAGCTATTCGGCAGCGATGTTGGCCGTCAGTGGGGATGGTTCAGGTCGCCGGATTCGTCGTGCAGTGCACCGACCACTTCGGCACCGCTCCCCCTCCCCCCCACAGAGATCGTGCACGCCCCACATGTACCACCACCACCTGTACCACCTGTACCACCACCACATGTACCACCACCACCACATGTACCACCACCACCACATGTACCACCACCACCACATGTACCACCACCACCACATGTACCACCACCACCACATGTACCACCACCACCACATGTACCACCACCACCACATGTACCACCACCACCACATGTACCACCACCACCACATGTACCACCACCACCACATGTACCACCACCACCACCTGTACCACCACCACCACCTGTACCACCACCACATGTACCACCCCAATGTACCACCACCACCTGTACCACATGTACCACCACCACCACACATACCACACCACCGTACCACATGTACCACCACCACCACATGTACCACCACCACATCCACCACCACCACCACATGTACCACCACCACCACATGTACCACCCCCACCACCACATGTACCACCACCACATGTACCACCACCACCACATGTACCACCACCACCACATGTCCCACCACCACCTGTAACCACCACCACCTGTACCACCACCACCACCTGTACCACCACCACCACCTGTACCACCACCACCACCTGTACCACCACCACCTGTACCACCACCTGTACCACCACCACCTGTACCACCTGTACCACCACCTGTACCACCTGTACCACCACCACCTGTACCACCTGTACCACCACCACCTTACCACCTGTACCACCACACCACCTGTACCACCACCAACCTGTACCACCACCACCTGTACCACCTGTACCACCTGTACCACCACCTGTACCACCACCACCACCTGTACCACCACCACTTGTACCACCACCACCTGTACCACCTGTACCACCACCACCTGTACCACCACCACCACCTGTACCACCACCACCTGTACCACCACCACCTGTACCACCACCACCTGTACCACCACCTGTACCACCACCTGTACCACCACCACCTATACCACCTGTACCACCACCACCTGTACCACCTGTACCACCACCACCTGTACCACCACTACCACCACCACCTGTACCACCACTACCACCACCACCTGTACCACCACTACCACCACCACCTGTACCACCACCTGTACCACCACCACCACCTGTACCACCACCACCTGTACCACCACCACCTGTACCACCACCACCTGTACCACCTGTACCCCACCTGTACCACCACCACCACCTGTACACCACCACCTGTACACCACACCTGTACCACCACCACCTGTACCACCACCACCACCACCTGTACCACCACCACCTGTACCACCGTACCACCACCACCTGTACCACCACCACCTGTACCACCACCACCACCTGTACCACCACCACCACCTGTACCACCACCTCCACCACCTGTACCACCACCTCCACCACCTGTACCACCACCTCCACCACCTGTACCACCACCTCCACCACCTGTACCACCACCTCCACCACCTGTACCACCACCTCCACCACCTGTACCACCACCACCACCACCTGTACCACCACCAAAGACAAAGATCCCCCGTATAGCCTGAACAGACTGTAGGGGCAAGTGCTGTTAGCGAGCACCTATGAAGGCCGGAACGGTACACGAGGGGGTGGGTGGCCAGCACCACGCCCGACCGCCTTTGTCTCC
The DNA here is from genome assembly GCF_015708825.2 of Lethenteron reissneri. Classification (NCBI taxonomy): domain Eukaryota; kingdom Metazoa; phylum Chordata; class Hyperoartia; order Petromyzontiformes; family Petromyzontidae; genus Lethenteron; species Lethenteron reissneri. The sequence goes on from NC_083800.1 coordinate 15,416,061, forward strand.
CTAGTGGTGATGTTTTACACACCGCACCAGGTACTCATTTAAGGCTGAGTCGACCTAGGGGAGGCCCAGGACCGGTTCAGATAATCGTCACTGGTGTTAGCCGTGAGCGGGAATCGAACCCGGGTCGCCAGGTTCATAGCGCAGCGCGCTAACCGCTACACTACCGCTCCCCACAATACCACCACCTGTACCACCACCACCTGTACCACCACCACCACCTGTACCACCACCACCACCTGTACCACCACCTGTACCACCACCACCACCTGTACCACCACCACCTGTACCACCACCACCACCACCTGTACCACCACCACCACCTGTACCACCACCACCACCTGTACCACCACCACCACCTGTACCACCACCACCTGTACCACCACCACCACCTGTACCACCACCACCACCTGTACCACCACCACCTGTACCATCTGTACCACCACCACCTGTACCACCACCACCACCACCTGTACCACCACCACCTGTACCACCACCTGTACCACCACCTGTACCACCACCTGTACCACCACCACCTGTACCACCACCACCTGTACCATCTGTACCACCACCACCTGTACCACCTGTACCACCACCACCTGTACCACCACCGCCACTACCTGTACCACCACCACCTGTACCACCACCACCTGTACCACCACCACCACCTGTACCACCACCTGTACCACCACCACCTGTACCACCACCACCACCTGTACCACCACCACCTGTACCACCACCTGTACCACCACCTGTACCACCACCTGTACCACCACCACCTGTACCACCACCACCTGTACCACCACCTGTACCACCACCTGTACCACCACCACCACCACCTGTACCGCCACCACCACCTGTGCCACCACCTGTACCACCACCACCACCTGTACCACCACCACCTGTACCACCACCACCACCTGTACCACCACCACCACCTGTACCACCACCACCACCTGTACCACCACCACCTGTACCATCTGTACCACCACCACCTGTACCACCACCACCTGTACCACCACCACCTGTACCACCACCTGTACCACCACCTGTACCACCACCTGTACCACCACCACCTGTACCACCTGTACCACCACCACCTGTACCATCTGTACCACCACCACCTGTACCACCTGTACCACCACCACCTGTACCACCACCGCCACTACCTGTACCACCACCACCTGTACCACCACCACCTGTACCACCACCACCACCTGTACCACCACCACCACCTGTACCACCACCACCTGTACCACCACCACCACCTGTACCACCACCACCTGTACCACCACCTGTACCACCACCTGTACCACCACCACCTGTACCACCACCACCTGTACCACCACCACCACCTGTACCACCACCACCACCACCTGTACTACCACCCTGTACCACCACCACCCGTGTACCGCTCCACCTGTACCACCACCACCCTGTACCACTACCACCACCCTGTACCACCACCACCACCCTGTACCACCACCACCTGTACCACCACCACCTGTACCACCAGCACGTAAACAACAGAGGGGCGCCGCGGTAGCGAGGTGTTAACTACCTCGCCTGCTACGCAGGAGGTCGTGAGTTTGATCACGACCCTGATGCCTGTGTATAATTGTAGTTTGCGTGTCTCTCCCTGTGGTCGCATGCATTTTTCATTGGGTCCTCCGGTTTTTCCCACCACATGTAGAACCAACGTCACACGTTTTGAGTATTTGGCTGCTTTAAATTTCCACGAGATTATCCACTTTGTTGAGCTCTCATTTCTGGCCAGGTCGCTTCTGAAAATAGCTATATCGCTCAGTGAGTCTTACCTGGTAAAATAAAATAAAATGTTTATAGTTTAGTTGATTCACAACCTATACCACATACAGTACAGTACACCATCTTCAATTCCAACGTGTACACGCGCACTGTGCTTAATTGCCTACACGAGGCACGCACCACAGGCAAAGATCCCCCGTGTAGACTCAACAGCGTTCGGGCAAGTGCTGCTAGCGAGCACCTATGGAGGGTGGAACGGCGCACGAGGGGATTGGTGGCCAGCACCACGCCCGGCCGCCTTTGTCTCCCCAATGCCCACGTTTACACACCGCACCAAGTACTAATTAATGCCGAGTCGATCTACACCGCGCATGCACTAACACCACCACACACGTCTATAATTTGCCTTCACACAAAAATGTTGAGTTGCAGTCTGGGGCAGCACGAACCCCCACAGGGTAAATCTCCCTCAACTGGGGGTCCCCTCGCGTTGGTGGATTGACGTGGCTCTCGGGTCGTGATGATGCTTCACTTCCACAGGGGCCGGAGCTGATCGAGAAGGCCAAGGGCTTGCACGGCTTCATGGACTGGGAGCGCTGCCTGCTCACCGTAAGCCCCGCACACCCACGCGGCGCGGCAGCGGCCTCATTGGATTCCCAATGATTGCTACTCGTACACACGGAGTGTTTCACTGTCATGTAAGTTGCACGTTCTGTTACCCATGGGTTCGCAGCGATAGAAGTGCTGCTGGCTTGTACTTTCTAGATAATGAAGTGGCTCAGAGTGTGCACGAGTGAGTCTGACTCAGTGTGTACGAGTGTGAGTCTGACTCAGTGTGTACGAGTGTGAGTCTGACTCAGTGTGTACGAGTGAGTCTGACTCAGTGTGCACGAGTGAGTCTGACTCAGTGTGCACGAGTGAGTCTGACTCAGTGTGCACGAGTGAGTCTGACTCAGTGTGCACGAGTGAGTCTGACTCAGTGTGCACGATTGAGTCTGACTCAGTGTGCACGAGTGTGAGTCTAACTCAGTGTGCACGAGTGAGTCTGACTCAGTGTGCACGATTGAGTCTGACTCAGTGTGTACGAGTGTGAGTCTGACTCAGTGTGCACGAGTGTGAGTCTGTCTCTCAGTGTGCACGAGTGTGAGTCTGACTCTCAGTGTGCACGAGTGTGAATCTGACTCAGTGTGTACGAGTGTGAGTCTGACTCAGTGTGCACGAGTGTGAGTCTGTCTCTCAGTGTGCACGAGTGTGAGTCTAACTCAGTGTGCACGAGTGTGAGTCTGACTCTCAGTGTGTACGAGTGTGAGTCTAACTCAGTGTGCACGAGTGTGAGTCTGACTCTCAGTGTGCACGAGTGTGAGTCTGACTCTCAGTGTGCACGAGTGTGAGTCTGACTCAGTGTGCACGAGTGTGAGTCTGACTCAGTGTGCACGAGTGTGAGTCTGACTCAGTGTGCACGAGTGTGAGTCTGACTCAGTGTGCACGAGTGTGAGTCTGACTCTCAGTGTGCACGAGTGTGAGTCTGACTCTCAGTGTGCACGAGTGTGAGTCTGACTCAGTGTGCACGAGTGTGAGTCTGACTCAGTGTGCACGAGTGTGAGTCTGACTCAGTGTGCACGAGTGTGAGTCTGACTCTCAGTGTGCACGAGTGTGAGTCTGACTCTCAGTGTGCACGAGTGTGAGTCTGACTCTCAGTGTGTACGAGTGTGAGTCTGACTCAGTGTGCACGAGTGTGAGTCTGACTCAGTGTGCACGAGTGTGAGTCTGACTCTCAGTGTGCACGAGTGTGAGTCTGACTCTCAGTGTGCACGAGTGTGAGTCTGACTCTCAGTGTGCACGAGTGTGAGTCTGACTCTCAGTGTGCACGAGTGTGAGTCTGACTCTCAGTGTGCACGAGTGTGAGTCTGACTCAGTGTGCACGAGTGTGAGTCTGACTCAGTGTGCACGAGTGTGAGTCTGACTCAGTGTGCACGAGTGTGAGTCTAACTCTCAGTGTGCACGAGTGTGAGTCTGACTCAGTGTGCACGAGTGTGAGTCTGACTCTCAGTGTGTACGAGTGTGAGTCTGACTCTCAGTGTGCACGAGTGTGAGTCTAACTCAGTGTGCACTAGTGTGAGTCTGACTCAGTGTGCACGAGTGTGAGTCTGACTCTCAGTGTGCACGAGTGTGAGTCTGACTCTCAGTGTGCACGAGTGTGAGTCTGACTCTCAGTGTGCACGAGTGAGTCTGACTCAGTGTGCACGAGTGAGTCTGACTCAGTGTGTACGAGTGTGAGTCTAACTCAGTGTGCACGAGTGTGAGTCTGACTCTCAGTGTGCACGAGTGTGAGTCTAACTCAGTGTGCACGAGTGTGAGTCTGACTCTCAGTGTGCACGAGTGTGAGTCTGACTCTCAGTGTGTACGAGTGTGAGTCTGACTCAGTGTGCACGAGTGTGAGTCTGACTCAGTGTGCACGAGTGTGAGTCTGACTCAGTGTGCACGAGTGTGAGTCTGACTCTCAGTGTGCACGAGTGTGAGTCTGACTCAGTGTGTACGAGTGTGAGTCTGACTCAGTGTGTACGAGTGTGAGTCTGACTCTCAGTGTGCACGAGTGTGAGTCTGACTCTCAGTGTGCACGAGTGAGTCTGACTTAGTGTGCACGAGTGAGTCTGACTCAGTGTGCACGAGTGAGTCTGACTCAGTGTGCACGAGTGAGTCTGACTCAGTGTGCACGAGTGAGTCTGACTCAGTGTGTACGAGTGTGAGTCTAACTCAGTGTGCACGAGTGTGAGTCTGACTCAGTGTGCACGAGTGTGAGTCTGACTCTCAGTGTGCACGAGTGTGAGTCTGACTCTCAGTGTGTACGAGTGTGAGTTTGACTCAGTGTGCACGAGTGTGAGTCTGACTCAGTGTGCACGAGTGTGAGTCTGACTCTCAGTGTGCACGAGTGTGAGTCTGACTCTCAGTGTGCACGAGTGTGAGTCTGACTCAGTGTGCACGAGTGTGAGCCTGACTCTCAGTGTGCACGAGTGTGAGTCTGACTCTCAGTGTGCACGAGTGTGAGTCTGACTCAGTGTGCACGAGTGTGAGTCTGACTCTCAGTGTGTACGAGTGTGAGTCTGACTCAGTGTGCACGAGTGTGAGTCTGACTCTCAGTGTGCACGAGTGTGAGTCTGACTCTCAGTGTGCACGAGTGTGAGTCTAACTCAGTGTGCACTAGTGTGAGTCTGACTCAGTGTGCACGAGTGTGAGTCTGACTCTCAGTGTGCACGAGTGTGAGTCTGACTCTCAGTGTGCACGAGTGTGAGTCTGACTCTCAGTGTGCACGAGTGAGTCTGACTCAGTGTGCACGAGTGAGTCTGACTCAGTGTGTACGAGTGTGAGTCTAACTCAGTGTGCACGAGTGTGAGTCTGACTCTCAGTGTGCACGAGTGTGAGTCTAACTCAGTGTGCACGAGTGTGAGTCTGACTCTCAGTGTGCACGAGTGTGAGTCTGACTCTCAGTGTGTGCGAGTGTGAGTCTGTCTCAGTGTGCACGAGTGTGAGTCTGACTCAGTGTGCACGAGTGTGAGTCTGACTCAGTGTGCACGAGTGTGAGTCTGACTCTCAGTGTGCACGAGTGTGAGTCTGGACTCAGTGTGTACGAGTGTGAGTCTGACTCAGTGTGTACGAGTGTGAGTCTGACTCTCAGTGTGCACGAGTGTGAGTCTGACTCTCAGTGTGCACGAGTGAGTCTGACTTAGTGTGCACGAGTGAGTCTGACTCAGTGTGCACGAGTGAGTCTGACTCAGTGTGCACGAGTGAGTCTGACTCAGTGTGCACGAGTGAGTCCTGACTCAGTGTGTACGAGTGTGAGTCTAAACTCAGTGTGCACGAGTGTGAGTCTGACTCAGTGTGCACGAGTGTGAGTCTGACTCTCAGTGTGCACGAGTGTGAGTCTGACTCTCAGTGTGTACGAGTTGTGAGTTTGACTCAGTGTGCACGAGTGTGAGTCTGACTCAGTGTGCACGAGTGTGAGTCTGACTCTCAGTGTGCACGAGTGTGAGTCTGACTCTCATTGTGCACGAGTGTGAGTCTGACTCAGTGTGCACGAGTGTGAGCCTGACTCTCAGTGTGCACGAGTGTGAGTCTGACTCTCAGTGTGCACGAGTGTGAGTCTGACTCAGTGTGCACGAGTGTGAGTCTGACTCTCAGTGTGTACGAGTGTGAGTCTGACTCAGTGTGCACGAGTGTGAGTCTGACTCTCAGTGTGCACGAGTGTGAGTCTGACTCAGTGTGCACGAGTGTGAGTCTGACTCTCAGTGTGCACGAGTGTGAGTCTGACTCTCAGTGTGCACGAGTGTGAGTCTGACTCTCAGTGTGCACGAGTGTGAGTCTGACTCAGTGTGCACGAGTGTGAGTCTGACTCTCAGTGTGCACGAGTGTGAGTCTGACTCAGTGTGCACGAGTGTGAGTCTGACTCTCAGTGTGCACGAGTGTGAGTCTGACTCAGTGTGCACGAGTGTGAGTCTGACTCTCAGTGTGCACGAGTGTGAGTCTGACTCAGTGTGTACGAGTGTGAGTCTGACTCAGTGTGTACGAGTGCTGAGTCTGACTCAGTGTGCACGAGTGTGAGTCTGACTCTCAGTGTGCACGAGTGTGAGTCTGACTCAGTGTGCACGAGTGTGAGTCTGACTCTCAGTGTGCACCGAGTGTGAGTCTGCTCTCAGTGTGTACGAGTGTGAGTCTGAATCAGTGTGCACGAGTGTGAGTCTGACTCTCAGTGTGCACGAGTGAGTCTGACCTCAGTGTGCACGAGTGAGTCTGACTCAGTGTGTACGAGTGTGAGTCTGACTCTCAGTGTGCACGAGTGTGAGTCTGACTCAGTGTGCCACGAGTGTGAGTCTGTCTCTCAGTGTGACACGAGTGTGAGTCTGACTCTCAGTGTGCACTGACGGGTGTGAGTCTGACTCTCAGTGTTGTACGAGTGTGAGTCTGACTCAGTGTGCACGAGTGTGAGTCTGACTTTCAGTGTGCACGAGTGTGAGTCTGACTCTCAGTGTGCACGAGTGTGAGTCTGACTCTCAGTGTGCACGAGTGTGAGTCTGACTCAGTGTGCACGAGTGTGAGTCTGACTCTCAGTGTGCACGAGTGTGAGTCTGACTCAGTGTGTACGAGTGTGAGTCTGACTCAGTGTGCACGAGTGTGAGTCTGACTCTCAGTGTGCACGAGTGTGAGTCTGACCTCAGTGTGCACGAGTGTGAGTCTGACTCTCAGTGTGCGCGAGTGTGAGTCTGACTCTCAGTGTGTACGAGTGTGAGTCTGACTCAGTGTGCACGAGTGTGAGTCTGACTCTCAGTGTGCACGAGTGAGTCTGACTCTCAGGTGCACGAGTGAGTCTGACTCAGGTGCACGAGTGTGAGTCTGACTCTCAGTGTGCACGAGTGTGAGTCTGACTCTCAGTGTGCTACGAGTGTGAGTTTGACTCAGTGTGCACGAGTGTGAGTCTGACTCAGTGTGCACGAGTGTGAGTCTGACTATCAGTGTGCACGAGTTGTGAGTCCTGACTCTCAGTGTGCACGAGTGTGAGTCTGACTCAGTGTGCACGAGTGGGTGAGCCGGACTCTCAGTGTGCACGAGTGTGAGTCTGACTCTCAGTGTGCACGAGTGTGAGTCTGACTCAGTGTGCAGAGTGTGAGTCTGACTCTCAGTGTGTACGAGTGTGAGTCTGACTCAGTGTGCACGAGTGTGAGTCTGACTCTCAGTGTGCACGAGTGTGAGTCTGACTCAGTGTGCACGAGTGTGAGTCTGACTCTCAGTGTGCACGAGTGTGAGTCTGACTCAGTGTGCACGAGTGTGAGTCTGACTCTCAGTGTGCACGAGTGTGAGTCTGACTCAGTGTGCACGAGTGTGAGTCTGACTCTCAGTGTGCACGAGTGTGAGTCTGACTCAGTGTGCACGAGTGTGAGTCTGACTCTCAGTGTGCACGAGTGTGAGTCTGACTCAGTGTGCACGGAGTGTGAGTCTGACTCTCAGTGTGCACGAGTGTGAGTCTGACTCAGTGTGTACGAGTGTGAGTCTGACTCAGTGTGCACGAGTGTGAGTCTGACTCTCAGTGTGCACGAGTGTGAGTCTGACTCAGTGTGCACGAGTGTGAGTCTGACTCTCAGTGTGCACGAGTGTGAGTCCTGACTCTCAGGGTGTACGAGTGTGAGTCTGAATCAGTGTGCACGAGTGTGAGTCTGACTCTCAGTGTGCACGAGTGAGTCTGACTCTCAGTGTGCACGAGTGAGTCTGACTCAGTGTGTACGAGTGTGAGTCTGACTCTCATTGTGTCACGAGTGTGAGTCTGACTCAGTGTGCACGAGTGTGAGTCTGTCTCTCAGTGTGCACGAGTGTGAGTCTGACTCTCAGTGTGCACGAGTGTGAGTCTGACTACTCAGTGTGCCACGAGTGTGAGTCTGATCATTTTGTGCCTCATTTTTGGTGCCTGTGCACGAGTGTGAGTCTGACCTCAGTGTGCACGAGTGTGAGTCTGACTTCAGTGTGCACGAGTGTGAGTCTGACTCTCAGTGTGCACGAGTGTGAGTCTGACTCTCAGTGTGCCGATGTGAGTTGACTCAGTGTGCCCGAGTGTGAGTCTGACTCTCAGTGTGCACGAGTGTGAGTCTGACTCAGTGTGTACGAGTGTGAGTCTGACTCAGTGTGCACGAGTAGTGAGTCTGACTCTCAGTGTGCACGAGTGTGAGTCTGACTCAGTGTGCACGAGTGTGAGTCTGACTCTCAGTGTGCACGAGTGTGAGTCTGACTCTCAGTGTGTACGAGTGTGAGTCTGACTCAGTGTGCACGAGTGTGAGTCTGTACCTCTCAGTGTGCACGAGTGAGTCTGACTCTCAGTGTGCACGAGTGAGTCTGGACTCAGTGTGTACGAGGTGTGAGTCTGACTCTCAGTGTGTACGAGTGTGAGTCTGGACTCATGTGTGCAACGAGTGTGAGTCTGACTCTCAGTGTGCACGAGTGTGAGTCTGACTCTCAGTGTGCACGAGTGGAGTCTGACTCAGTGTGCACGAGTGTGAGTCTGACTCAGTGTGCACGAGTGTTGAGTCTGACTCTCAGTGTGCACGAGTGTGAGTCTGACTCAGTGTGCACGAGTGTGAGTCTGACTCTCAGTGGTGCACAGAGTGTGAGTCTGACTCTCAGTGTGTACGAGTGTGAGTCTGACTCAGTGTGCACGAGTGTGAGTCTGACTCTCAGTGTGCACGAGTGTGAGTCTGACTCTCAGTGTGCACGAGTGTGAGTCTGACTCAGTGTGCACGAGTGTGAGTCTGACTCAGTGTGCACGAGTGTGAGTCTGACTCAGTGTGCACGAGTGTGAGTCTGACTCTCAGTGTGTACGAGTGTGAGTCTGACTCAGTGTGCACGAGTGTGAGTCTGACTCTCAGTGTGTACGAGTGTGAGTCTGACTCAGTGTGCACGAGTGTGAGTCTGTCTCTCAGTGTGCACGAGTGTGAGTCTGACTCTCAGTGTGCACGAGTGTGAATCTGACTCAGTGTGTACGAGTGTGAGTCTGACTCAGTGTTCACGAGTGTGAGCACGAGTGTGAGTCTAACGCAGTGTGCACGAGGTGAGTCTGACTCTCAGTGTGCTACGAGTGTGAGTCGTAACTCCAGTGTGCACGAGTGTGAGTCTGAACTTCAGTGTGCACGAGGTGTGAGTCTGACTCTCAGTGTGCACGATAGTGTGAGTCTGACTCATGTGTGCACGAGTGTGAGTCTGACTCATGTGTGCACGAGTGTGAGTCTGACTCAGTGTGCACGAGTGTGAGTCTGACCAGTGTGCACGAGTGTGAGTCTCGACTCAGTGTGCACGAGTGTGAGTCTGACTCTCAGTGTGCACGAGTGTGAGTCTGACTCAGTGTGCAAGAGTGTGAGTCTGACTCAGTGTGCACGAGTGTGAGTCTGACTCAGTGTGCACGAGTGTGAGTCCTGACTCAGTGTGCACGAGTGTGAGTCTGACTCTCAGTGTGCACGAGTGTGAGTCTGACTCTCAGTGTGTACGAGTGTGAGTCTGACCTCAGTGTGCGACGAGTGTGAGTCTGACTCAGTGTGCACGAGTGTGAGTCTGACTCTCAGTGTGCACGAGTGTGAGTCTGACTCTCAGTTGTGCACGAGTGTGAGTCTGACTCTCAGTGTGCACGAGTGTGAGTCTGACTCTCAGTGTGCACGAGTGTGAGTCTGACTCTCAGTGTTCACGAGTGTGAGTCTGACTCAGTGTGCACGAGTGTGAGTCTGACTCAGTGTGCACGAGTGTGAGTCTGACTCAGTGTGCACGAGTGGAGTCTAACTCTCAGTGTGCACGAGTGTGAGTCTGACTCAGTGTGCCGAGTGTGAGTCTGACTCTCAGTGTGTACGAGTGTGAGTCTGACCTCTCAGTGTGCACGAGTGTGAGTCTAACTCAGTGTGCCACTAGTGTGAGTCTGACTCAGTGTGCACGAGTGTGAGTCTGACTCTCAGTGTGCACGAGTGTGAGTCTGACTCTCAGTGTGCACGAGTGTGAGTCTGACTCTCAGTGTGCACGAGTGAGTCTGACTCAGTGTGCACGAGTGAGTCGACTCAGTGTGTACGAGTGTGAGTCTAACTCAGTGTGCACGAGTGTGAGTCTGACTCTCAGTGTGCACGAGTGTGAGTCTAACTCAGTGTGCACGAGTGTGAGTCTGACTCTCAGTGTGCACGAGTGTGAGTCTGACTCTCAGTGTGTACGAGTTGTGGAGTCTGACTCAGTGTGCACGAGTGTGAGTCTGACTCAGTGTGCACGAGTGTGAGTCTGACTCAGTGTGCACGAGTGTGAGTCTGACTCTCAGTGTGCACGAGATGTGAGTCTGACTCAGTGTGTACGAGTGTGAGTCTGACTCAGTGTGTACGAGTGTGAGTCTGACTCTCAGTGTGCACGAGTGTGAGTCTGACTCTCAGTGTGCACGAGTGAGTCTGACTTAGTGTGCACGAGTGAGTCTGACTCAGTGTGCACGAGTGAGTCTGACTCAGTGTGCACAGAGTGAGTCTGACTCAGTGTGCACGAGTGAGTCTGACTCATGGTAACGAGTGTGAGTCTAACTCAGTGTGCACGGTGTGAGTCTGACTCAGTGTGCACGAGTGTGAGTCTGACTCTCAGTGTGCACGAGTGTGAGTCTGACTCTCAGTGTGTACGAGTGTGAGTTTGACTCAGTTTGCACGAGTGTGAGTCTGACTCAGTGTGCACGAGTGTGAGTCTGACTCTCAGTGTGCACGAGTGTGAGTCTGACTCTCAGTGTGCACGAGTGTGAGTCTGACTCAGTGTGCACGAGTGTGAGCCTGACTCTCAGTGTGCACGAGTGTGAGTCTGACTCTCAGTGTGCACGAGTGTGAGTCTGACTCAGTGTGCACGAGTGTGAGTCTGACTCTCAGTGTGCACGAGTGTGAGTCTGACTCAGTGTGCACGAGTGTGAGTCTAACTCAGTGTGCACGAGTGTGAGTCTGACTCTCAGTGTGCACGAGTGTGAGTCTAACTCAGTGTGCACTAGTGTGAGTCTGACTCAGTGTGCACGAGTGTGAGTCTGACTCTCAGTGTGCACGAGTGTGAGTCTGACTCTCAGTGTGCACGAGTGTGAGTCTGACTCTCAGTGTGCACGAGTGAGTCTGACTCAGTGTGCACGAGTGAGTCTGACTCAGTGTGTACGAGTGTGAGTCTGACTCAGTGTGCACGAGTGTGAGTCTGACTCTCAGTGTGCACGAGTGTGAGTCTAACTCAGTGTGCACGAGTGTGAGTCTGACTCTCAGTGTGCACGAGTGTGAGTCTGACTCTCAGTGTGTACGAGTGTGAGTCTGACTCAGTGTGCACGAGTGTGAGTCTGACTCAGTGTGCACGAGTGTGAGTCTGACTCAGTGTGCACGAGTGTGAGTCTGACTCTCAGTGTGCACGAGTGTGAGTCTGACTCAGTGTGTACGAGTGTGAGTCTGACTCAGTGTGTACGAGTGTGAGTCTGACTCTCAGTGTGCACGAGTGTGAGTCTGACTCTCAGTGTGCACGAGTGAGTCTGACTTAGTGTGCACGAGTGAGTCTGACTCAGTGTGCACGAGTGAGTCTGACTCAGTGTGCACGAGTGAGTCTGACTCAGTGTGCACGAGTGAGTCTGACTCAGTGTGTACGAGTGTGAGTCTAACTCAGTGTGCACGAGTGTGAGTCTGACTCAGTGTGCACGAGTGTGAGTCTGACTCTCAGTGTGCACGAGTGTGAGTCTGACTCTCAGTGTGTACGAGTGTGAGTTGACTCAGTGTGCACGAGTGTGAGTCTGACTCAGTGTGCACGAGTGTGAGTCTGACTCTCAGTGTGCACGAGTGTGAGTCTGACTCTCAGTGTGCACGAGTGTGAGTCTGACTCAGTGTGCACGAGTGTGAGCCTGACTCTCAGTGTGCACGAGTGTGAGTCTGACTCAGTGTGCACGAGTGTGAGTCTGACTCAGTGTGCACGAGTGTGAGTCTGACTCTCAGTGTGTACGAGTGTGAGTCTGACTCAGTGTGCACGAGTGTGAGTCTGACTCTCAGTGTGCACGAGTGTGAGTCTGACTCAGTGTGCACGAGTGTGAGTCTGACTCTCAGTGTGCACGAGTGTGAGTCTGACTTCAGTGTGCACGAGTGTGAGTCTGACTCTCAGTGTGCACGAGTGTGAGTCTGACTCAGTGTGCACGAGTGTGAGTCTGACTCTCAGTGTGCACGAGTGTGAGTCTGACTCAGTGTGCACGAGTGTGAGTCTGACTCTCAGTGTGCACGAGTGTGAGTCTGACTCAGTGTGCACGAGTGTGAGTCTGACTCTCAGTGTGCACGAGTGTGAGTCTGACTCAGTGTGTACGAGTGTGAGTCTGACTCAGTGTGTACGAGTGTGAGTCTGACTCAGTGTGCACGAGTGTGAGTCTGACTCTCAGTGTGCACGAGTGTGAGTCTGACTCAGTGTGCACGAGTGTGAGTCTGACTCTCAGTGTGCACGAGTGTGAGTCTGACTCTCAGTGTGTACGAGTGTGAGTCTGACTCAGTGTGCACGAGTGTGAGTCTGACTCTCAGTGTGCACGAGTGAGTCTGACTCTCAGTGTGCACGAGTGAGTCTGACTCAGTGTGCACGAGTGTGAGTCTGACTCTCAGTGTGCACGAGTGTGAGTCTGACTCAGTGTGCACGAGTGTGAGTCTGTCTCTCAGTGTGCACGAGTGTGAGTCTGACTCTCAGTGTGCACGAGTGTGAGTCTGACTCTCAGTGTGTACGAGTGTGAGTCTGACTCAGTGTGCACGAGTGTGAGTCTGACTCAGTGTGCACGAGTGTGAGTCTGACTCTCAGTGTGCACGAGTGTGAGTCTGACTCTCAGTGTGCACGAGTGTGAGTCTGACTCAGTGTGCACGAGTGTGAGTCTGACTCTCAGTGTGCACGAGTGTGAGTCTGACTCAGTGTGTACGAGTGTGAGTCTGACTCAGTGTGCACGAGTGTGAGTCTGACTCTCAGTGTGCACGAGTGTGAGTCTGACTCAGTGTGCACGAGTGTGAGTCTGACTCTCAGTGTGCGCGAGTGTGAGTCTGACTCTCAGTGTGTACGAGTGTGAGTCTGACTCAGTGTGCACGAGTGTGAGTCTGACTCTCAGTGTGCACGAGTGAGTCTGACTCTCAGTGTGCACGAGTGAGTCTGACTCAGTGTGCACGAGTGTGAGTCTGACTCTCAGTGTGCACGAGTGTGAGTCTGACTCTCAGTGTGTACGAGTGTGAGTTTGACTCAGTGTGCACGAGTGTGAGTCTGACTCAGTGTGCACGAGTGTGAGTCTGACTCTCAGTGTGCACGAGTGTGAGTCTGACTCTCAGTGTGCACGAGTGTGAGTCTGACTCAGTGTGCACGAGTGTGAGCCTGACTCTCAGTGTGCACGAGTAGTGAGTCTGACTCTCAGTGTGCACGAGTGTGAGTCTGACTCAGTGTGCACGAGTGTGAGTCTGACTCTCAGTGTGTACGAGTTGTGAGTCTGACTCAGTGTGCACGAGTGTGAGTCTGACTCTCAGTGTGCACGAGTGTGAGTCTGACTCAGTGTGCACGAGTGTGAGCGGACTCTCAGTGTGCACGAGTGTGAGTCTGACTCAGTGTGCACGAGTGTGAGTCTGACTCTCAGTGTGCACGAGTGTGAGTCTGACTCAGTGTGCCAGAGTGTGAGTCTGACTCTCAGTGTGCACGAGTGTGAGTCTGACTCAGTGTGCACGAGTGTGAGTCTGACTCTCAGTGTGCACGAGTGTGAGTCTGACTCAGTGTGCACGAGTGTGAGTCTGACTCTCAGTGTGCACGAGTGTGAGTCTGACTCTGAGTGTGTACGAGTGTGAGTCTGACTCAGTGTGCACGAGTGTGAGTCTGACTCTCAGTGTGCAAGAGTGTGAGTCCTGACTCAGTGTGCACGAGTGTGAGTCTGACTCTCAGTGTGCACGAGTGTGAGTCTGACTCTCAGTGTGTACGAGTGTGAGTCTGAATCAGTGTGCACGAGTGTGAGTCTGACTCTCAGTGTGCACGAGTGAGTCTGACTCTCAGTGTGCACGAGTGAGTCTGACTCAGTGTGTACGAGTGTGAGTCTGACTCTCAGTGTGCACGAGTGTGAGTCTGACTCAGTGTGCACGAGTGTGAGTCTGTCTCTCAGTGTGCACGAGTGTGAGTCTGACTCTCAGTGTGCACGAGTGTGAGTCTGACTCTCAGTGTGCACGAGTGTGAGTCTGACTCAGTGTGCACGAGTGTGAGTCTGACTCAGTGTGCACGAGTGTGAGTCTGACTCTCAGTGTGCACGAGTGTGAGTCTGACTCTCAGTGTGCACGAGTGTGAGTCTGACTCTCAGTGTGCACGAGTGTGAGTCTGACTCAGTGTGCACGAGTGTGAGTCTGACTCTCAGTGTGCACGAGTGTGAGTCTGACTCAGTGTGTACGAGTGTGAGTCTGACTCAGTGTGCACGAGTGTGAGTCTGACTCTCAGTGTGCACGAGTGTGAGTCCTGACTCAGTGTGCACGAGTGTGAGTCTGACTCTCAGTGTGCACGAGTGTGAGTCTGACTCTCAGTGTGTACGAGTGTGAGTCTGACTCAGTGTGCACGAGTGTGAGTCTGACTCTCAGTGTGCACGAGTGAGTCTGACTCTCAGTGTGCACGAGTGAGTCTGACTCAGTGTGTACGAGTGTGAGTCTGACTCTCAGTGTGTACGAGTGTGAGTCTGACCTCAGTGTGCACGAGTGTGAGTCTGACTCTCAGTGTGCACGAGTGTGAGTCTGACTCTCAGTGTGCACGAGTGTGAGTCTGACTCAGTGTGCACGAGTGTGAGTCTGACTCAGTGTGCACGAGTGTGGTCTGACTCTCAGTGTGCACGAGTGTGAGTCTGACTCAGTGTGCACGAGTGTGAGTCTGACTCTCAGTGTGCACGAGTGTGAGTCTGACTCTCAGTGTGCACGAGTGTGAGTCTGACTCAGTGTGCACGAGTGTGAGTCTGACTCTCAGTGTGCACGAGTGTGAGTCTGACTCTCAGTGTGCACGAGTGTGAGTCTGACTCAGTGTGCACGAGTGTGAGTCTGACTCAGTGTGCACGAGTGTGAGTCTGACTCAGTGTGCACGAGTGTGAGTCTGACTCAGTGTGCACGAGTGTGAGTCTGACTCTCAGTGTGCACGAGTGTGAGTCTGACTCTCAGTGTGCACGAGTGTGAGTCTGACTCAGTGTGCACGAGTGTGAGTCTGACTCAGTGTGCACGAGTGTGAGTCTGACTCAGTGTGCACGAGTGTGAGTCTGACTCTCAGTGTGCACGAGTGTGAGTCTGACTCTCAGTGTGCACGAGTGTGAGTCTGACTCAGTGTACGAGTGTGAGTCTGACTCTAGTGTGCACGAGTGTGAGTCTGACTCTCAGTGTGCACGAGTGTGAGTCTGACTCTCAGTGTGCACGAGTGTGAGTCTGACTCAGTGTGCACGAGTGAGTGTGAGTCTGACTCAGTGTGCACGAGTGTGAGTCTGACTCAGTGTGCACGAGTGTGAGTCTGACTCAGTGTGCACGAGTGTGAGTCTGACTCAGTGTGCACGAGTGTGAGTCTGACTCTCAGTGTGTACGAGTGTGAGTCTGACTCTCAGTGTGCACGAGTGTGAGTCTACTCAGTGTGCACTAGTGTGAGTCTGACTCAGTGTGCACGAGTGTGAGTCTGACTCTCAGTGTGCACGAGTGAGTCTGACTCTCAGTGTGCACGAGTGTGAGTCTGACTCAGTGTGCACGAGTGAGTCTGACTCAGTGTGCACGAGTGAGTCTGACTCAGTGTGTACGAGTGTGAGTCTGACTCAGTGTGCACGAGTGTGAGTCTGACTCTCAGTGTGCACGAGTGTGAGTCTGACTCAGTGTGCACGAGTGTGAGTCTGACTCTCAGTGTGCACGAGTGTGAGTCTGACTCTCAGTGTGTACGAGTGTGAGTCTGACTCAGTGATGCACGAGTGTGAGTCTGACTCAGTGTGCACGAGTGTGAGTCTGACTCAGTGTGCACGAGTGTTGAGTCTGACTCTCAGTGCTGCACGAGTGTGAGTCTGAATCAGTGTGTACGAGTGTGATCTGACTCAGTGTGTACGAGTGTGAGTCTGACTCTCAGTGTGCACGAGTGTGAGTCTGACTCTCAGTGTGCACGAGTGAGTCTGACTTAGTGTGCACGAGTGAGTCTGACTCAGTGTGCACGAGTGAGTCTGACTCAGTGTGACGAGTGAGTCTGACTCAGTGTGCACGAGTGAGTCTGACTCAGTGTGTACGAGTGTGAGTCTGACTCAGTGTGCACGAGTGTGAGTCTGACTCAGTGTGCACGAGTGTGAGTCTGACTCTCAGTGTGCACGAGTGTGAGTCTGACTCTCAGTGTGTACGAGTGTGAGTTGACTCAGTGTGCACGAGTGTGAGTCTGACTCAGTGTGCACGAGTGTGAGTCTGACTCTCAGTGTGCACGAGTGTGAGTCTGACTCTCAGTGTGCACGAGTGTGAGTCTGACTCAGTGTGCACGAGTGTGAGCCTGACTCTCAGTGTGCACGAGTGTGAGTCTGACTCTCAGTGTGCACGAGTGTGAGTCTGACTCAGTGTGCACGAGTGTGAGTCTGACTCTCAGTGTGTACGAGTGTGAGTCTGACTCAGTGTGCACGAGTGTGAGTCTGACTCTCAGTGTGCACGAGTGTGAGTCTGACTCAGTGTGCACGAGTGTGAGTCTGACTCTCAGTGTGCACGAGTGTGAGTCTGACTCAGTGTGCACGAGTGTGAGTCTGACTCTCAGTGTGCACGAGTGTGAGTCTGACTCAGTGTGCACGAGTGTGAGTCTGACTCTCAGTGTGCACGAGTGTGAGTCTGACTCAGTGTACGAGTGTGAGTCTGACTCAGTGTGCACGAGTGTGAGTCTGACTCTCAGTGTGCACGAGTGTGAGTCTGACTCAGTGTGCACGAGTGTGAGTCTGACTCTCAGTGTGCACGAGTGTGAGTCTGACTCTCAGTGTGTACGAGTGTGAGTCTGATCAGTGTGCACGAGTGTGAGTCTGACTCTCAGTGTGCACGAGTGAGTCTGACTCTCAGTGTGCACGAGTGAGTCTGACTCAGTGTACGAGTGTGAGTCTGACTCTCAGTGTGCACGAGTGTGAGTCTGACTCAGTGTGCACGAGTGTGAGTCTGTCTCTCAGTGTGCACGAGTGTGAGTCTGACTCTCAGTGTGCACGAGTGTGAGTCTGACTCTCAGTGTGTACGAGTGTGAGTCTGACTCAGTGTGCACGAGTGTGAGTCTGACTCTCAGTGTGCACGAGTGTGAGTCTGACTCTCAGTGTGCACGAGTGTGAGTCTGACTCTCAGTGTGCACGAGTGTGAGTCTGACTCAGTGTACGAGTGTGAGTCTGACTCAGTGTGCACGAGTGTGAGTCTGACTCTCAGTGTGCACGAGTGTGAGTCTGACTCAGTGTGCACGAGTGTGAGTCTGACTCTCAGTGTGCACGAGTGTGAGTCTGACTCTCAGTGTGTACGAGTGTGAGTCTGACTCAGTGTGCACGAGTGTGAGTCTGACTCTCAGTGTGCACGAGTGAGTCTGACTCTCAGTGTGCACGAGTGAGTCTGACTCAGTGTGTACGAGTGTGAGTCTGACTCTCAGTGTGTACGAGTGTGAGTCTGACTCAGTGTGCACGAGTGTGAGTCTGACTCAGTGTGCACGAGTGTGAGTCTGACTCTCAGTGTGCACGAGTGTGAGTCTGACTCTCAGTGTGCACGAGTGTGAGTCTGACTCTCAGTGTGCACGAGTGTGAGTCTGACTCTCAGTGTGTACGAGTGTGAGTCTGACTCAGTGTGCACGAGTGTGAGTCTGACTCTCAGTGTGCACGAGTGTGAGTCTGACTCTCAGTGTGCACGAGTGTGAGTCTGACTCAGTGTGCACGAGTGTGAGTCTGACTCTCAGTGTGCACGAGTGTGAGTCTGACTCAGTGTGCACGAGTGTGAGTCTGACTCAGTGTGCACGAGTGTGAGTCTGACTCAGTGTGCACGAGTGTGAGTCTGACTCTCAGTGTGCACGAGTGTGAGTCTGACTCAGTGTGCACGAGTGTGAGTCTGACTCTCAGTGTGCACGAGTGTGAGTCTGACTCAGTGTGCACGAGTGTGAGTCTGACTCTCAGTGTGCACGAGTGTGAGTCTGACTCAGTGTGTACGAGTGTGAGTCTGACTCAGTGTGCACGAGTGTGAGTCTGACTCTCAGTGTGCACGAGTGTGAGTCTGACTCAGTGTGCACGAGTGTGAGTCTGACTCAGTGTGCACGAGTGTGAGTCTGACTCAGTGTGCACGAGTGTGAGTCTAACTCTCAGTGTGCACGAGTGTGAGTCTGACTCAGTGTGCACGAGTGTGAGTCTGACTCTCAGTGTGTACGAGTGTGAGTCTGACTTTCAGTGTGCACGAGTGTGAGTCTAACTCAGTGTGCACTAGTGTGAGTCTGACTCAGTGTGCACGAGTGTGAGTCTGACTCTCAGTGTGCACGAGTGTGAGTCTGACTCTCAGTGTGCACGAGTGTGAGTCTGACTCTCAGTGTGCACGAGTGAGTCTGACTCAGTGTGCACGAGTGAGTCTGACTCAGTGTGTACGAGTGTGAGTCTAACTCAGTGTGCACGAGTGTGAGTCTGACTCTCAGTGTGCACGAGTGTGAGTCTAACTCAGTGTGCACGAGTGTGAGTCTGACTTCAGTGTGCACGAGTGTGAGTCTGACTCTCAGTGTGTACGAGTGTGAGTCTGACTCAGTGTGCACGAGTGTGAGTCTGACTCAGTGTGCACGAGTGTGAGTCTGACTCAGTGTGCACGAGTGTGAGTCTGACTCTCAGTGTGCACGAGTGTGAGTCTGACTCAGTGTGTACGAGTGTGAGTCTGACTCAGTGTGTACGAGTGTGAGTCTGACTCTCAGTGTGCACGAGTGTGAGTCTGACTCTCAGTGTGCACGAGTGAGTCTGACTTAGTGTGCACGAGTGAGTCTGACTCAGTGTGCACGAGTGAGTCTGACTCAGTGTGCACGAGTGAGTCTGACTCAGTGTGCACGAGTGAGTCTGACTCAGTGTGTACGAGTGTGAGTCTAACTCAGTGTGCACGAGTGTGAGTTTGACTCAGTGTGCACGAGTGTGAGTCTGACTCAGTGTGCACGAGTGTGAGTCTGACTCTCAGTGTGCACGAGTGTGAGTCTGACTCTCAGTGTGCACGAGTGTGAGTCTGACTCAGTGTGCACGAGTGTGAGCCTGACTCTCAGTGTGCACGAGTGTGAGTCTGACTCTCAGTGTGCACGAGTGTGAGTCTGACTCAGTGTGCACGAGTGTGAGTCTGACTCTCAGTGTGTACGAGTGTGAGTCTGACTCAGTGTGCACGAGTGTGAGTCTGACTCTCAGTGTGCACGAGTGTGAGTCTGACTCAGTGTGCACGAGTGTGAGTCTGACTCTCAGTGTGCACGAGTGTGAGTCTGACTCAGTGTGCACGAGTGTGAGTCTGACTCTCAGTGTGCACGAGTGTGAGTCTGACTCAGTGTGCACGAGTGTGAGTCTGACTCTCAGTGTGCACGAGTGTGAGTCTGACTCAGTGTGCACGAGTGTGAGTCTGACTCTCAGTGTGCACGAGTGTGAGTCTGACTCAGTGTGCACGAGTGTGAGTCTGACTCTCAGTGTGCACGAGTGTGAGTCTGACTCAGTGTGTACGAGTGTGAGTCTGACTCAGTGTGCACGAGTGGAGTCTGACTCTCAGTGTGCACGAGTGTGAGTCTGACTCAGTGTGCACGAGTGTGAGTCTGACTCTCAGTGTGCACGAGTGTGAGTCTGACTCTCAGTGTACGAGTGTGAGTCTGAATCAGTGTGCACGAGTGTGAGTCTGACTCTCAGTGTGCACGAGTGAGTCTGACTCTCAGTGTGCACGAGTGAGTCTGACTCAGTGTGTACGAGTGTGAGTCTGACTCTCAGTGTGCACGAGTGTGAGTCTGACTCAGTGTGCACGAGTGTGAGTCTGTCTCTCAGTGTGCACGAGTGTGAGTCTGACTCTCAGTGTGCACGAGTGTGAGTCTGACTCTCAGTGTGTACGAGTGTGAGTCTGACTCAGTGTGCACGAGTGTGAGTCTGACTCTCAGTGTGCACGAGTGTGAGTCTGACTCTCAGTGTGCACGAGTGTGAGTCTGACTCTCAGTGTGCACGAGTGTGAGTCTGACTCAGTGTGCACGAGTGTGAGTCTGACTCTCAGTGTGCACGAGTGTGAGTCTGACTCAGTGTGTACGAGTGTGAGTCTGACTCAGTGTGCACGAGTGTGAGTCTGACTCTCAGTGTGCACGAGTGTGAGTCTGACTCAGTGTGCACGAGTGTGAGTCTGACTCTCAGTGTGCACGAGTGTGAGTCTGACTCTCAGTGTGTACGAGTGTGAGTCTGACTCAGTGTGCACGAGTGTGAGTCTGACTCTCAGTGTGCACGAGTGAGTCTGACTCTCAGTGTGCACGAGTGAGTCTGACTCAGTGTGTACGAGTGTGAGTCTGACTCTCAGTGTGTACGAGTGTGAGTCTGACTCAGTGTGCACGAGTGTGAGTCTGACTCTCAGTGTGCACGAGTGTGAGTCTGACTCTCAGTGTGCACGAGTGTGAGTCTGACTCAGTGTGCACGAGTGTGAGTCTGACTCAGTGTGCACGAGTGTGAGTCTGACTCTCAGTGTGCACGAGTGTGAGTCTGACTCAGTGTGCACGAGTGTGAGTCTGACTCTCAGTGTGCACGAGTGTGAGTCTGACTCTCAGTGTGTACGAGTGTGAGTCTGACTCAGTGTGCACGAGTGTGAGTCTGACTCTCAGTGTGCACGAGTGAGTCTGACTCTCAGTGTGCACGAGTGAGTCTGACTCAGTGTGTACGAGTGTGAGTCTGACTCTCAGTGTGCACGAGTGTGAGTCTGACTCAGTGTGCACGAGTGTGAGTCTGTCTCTCAGTGTGCACGAGTGTGAGTCTGACTCTCAGTGTGCACGAGTGTGAGTCTGACTCTCAATGTGTACGAGTGTGAGTCTGACTCTCAGTGTGCACGAGTGTGACTCTGACTCTCAGTGTGCACGAGTGTGAGTCTGACTCTCAGTGTGCACGAGTGTGAGTCTGACTCTCAGTGTGCACGAGTGTGAGTATGACTCTCAGTGTGCACGAGTGTGAGTCTGACTCTCAGTGTGCACGAGTGTGAGTCTGACTCTCAGTGTGCACGAGTGTGAGTCTGACTCTCAGTGTGCACGAGTGTGAGTCTGACTCTCAGTGTGTACGAGTGTGAGTCTGACTCTCAGTGTGCACGAGTGTGAGTCTGACTCAGTGTGCACGAGTTTGAGCCCGACTCTGAACAATGTTTCACTCCTCGTGCATTTCGGCACCCATGCCATCTTTGTGTGAATATCAAACTCCTGGCACTGGCCACCATTTCACAGGCATCTGTTATCACTGTAGGGCATATGAATATGAAGTTGACCTGATGGTACATGTTATGACACGTGAACTTGTGTAAGGCAGCTGGTAAAAATGTATAAATTGTTGGGAGTGATCAGGGTGCACAAGTATCCTGCTGTTCTAAACTGGACAGAGTAGTAAATGTTAAAATACCACGCCCTGATAAGAGGCAGGGACTGAATTTAAGGTCAGTAGACGTTAGAAACCGCAATTTTGGTCATACTATCCTGAATATGGACTTTCCACTGATGCGTTTCTAACCAGGCCACGTTTATGAGTTTGTATTGTCGGCAAACTTCAGGGCCACCCTCCTCCGAGTAACGGTGTCATTCTGCAACTAAATTTGAATGAAGGGACCATAAACAAGAAACATTAACGCAGGCAACAGGAATAGCTGAAACTCACACCGCTTCCTGCGCAGGACAGCGGCGGCTTTCAGATGGTGTCTCTGGTGGAGCTGGCGGAGGTGACGGAGGAGGGGGTCCGCTTCTCATCTCCATATGATGGCCGCCACATCCTCCTGACGCCCGAGGCCTCCATTCACATTCAGAATTCCCTGGGTGAGAGGCCTCCATCCACATTCACAATGCCCTTGGGAGCTCCCTGCATTCACCTTCACAATGCCCTTGGAAAGCGACACTGCCTTGAAGGGAATGCTCATGCAGAGATGCACACGGCTGTGATGTAGTAAAGAAGTGCGTGCTGTGTATCTCCGGATGTGGCATAGTGACGAGGTGTGTGCTGTGTGTGTCAGGATGTGGCATAGTGACGAGGTGTGTGCTGTGTGTGTCGGGATGTGGCAGAGTATGAGGTGTGTGCTGTGTCAGGCTCTGACATTATGATGCAGCTGGATGATGTGGTGAGCAGCACGGTGACCGGGCCACGTGTGGAGGAAGCCATGTGGAGGTGAGGGGTGCTGTCACGTGGTGTGTTCACTCGTCAGTGACGCGGTGTGTTCACTCGTCAGTGTGTCACGTGGTGTGTTCACTCGTCAGTGTGTCACGTGGTGTGTTCACTCGTCAGTGTGTGACGTGGTGTGTTCACTCGTCAGTGACGCGATGTGTTCACTCGTCAGTGTGTGACGTGGTGTGTTCACCCGTCAGTGTGTGACGTGGTGTGTTCACTCGTCAGGTCCGTGCGCTGGTTGGATCGCTGCATTGCAGCAAACAAGAACCCAGACTCCCAGAACCTGTTTGCGATCATCCAGGGCGGACTTGACCCCGACCTACGGCTCAAGTGTCTGCAGGGTACGCGGCGCACGCCAGGCCACTGAGGGTCTGGAGCTCGCTTCGTGAAGTCCGCCCGCACGGTCACTGAGTACCAGTGGCACCCTGGCTACCCTCTAAACAAGAGATTGAATGCACTCGTGGTCGCCCTCCGGGATGAAGATGGAACCACATCATGATAGATAGACACTTATAATGAGTACAGACACACACAAATAAATGTCCCAGGAACAAAATAAATGTTCTCGTAAATAAGAAGAAGTTGCAGATGTCACATTGTGGTCAATGCCACCACCTAGAGTACAGCAAACACTCCTGGGCCAAACACTCGGAGCACATGGTGGCAGCAAACATTGACGCCTGTGCTGTATGAATGAGTCTTAATGAGCACGAGATCGGTCTCCAGTGAT
>NC_083800.1:15439890-15445312 GCF_015708825.2 Lethenteron reissneri
GCTGAACCAGTGAAGAGAGCAGTTACAACAACAAAACGTTATATACGTGGCGATGGGCAAGCAGGAAGGGTCTGAGTGTAAAGGAATCCCATCCCCGCTACAACAACAAGACATTATATACGTGGCGATGGGCAAGCAGGCAGGGTCTGAGTGTAAAGGAATTCCATCCCCGCTACAACAACAAGACGTTATATACGTGGCGATGGGCAAGCAGGCGGGTCTGAGTGTATAGGAATTCCATCCCCGCTACAACAAGTCGTTATATACGTGGCGATGGGCAAGCAGGTGGGGTCTGAGTGTAAAGGAATGTCATCCCCGTTACAACAAGACGTTATATACGTGGCGATGGGCAAGCAGGCAGGTCTGAGTGTAAAGGAATCCCATCCCCGCTAGAACAAGACGTTATATACGTGGCGATAGGCAAGCAGTCAGGGTCTGAGGTAAAGGAATCCCATTCCCGCTACAACAAGACGTTATATACGTGGTGATGGGCAAGCAGGCAGGGTCTGAGTGTAAAGAAATCCCATCCCCGCTACAACAACAAGTCGTTATATACGTGGCGATGGGCAAGCAGGCAGGGTCTGAGCTGGAAAGAATCCCATCCCCGTTACAACAAGATGTTATATACGTGGCGATGGGCAAGCAGGCAGGGTCTGAGTGTAAAGGAATTCCATCCTCGCTACAACAACAAGACGTTATATACGTGGCAATGGGCAAGCAGGCAGGTCTGAGTGTAAAGGAATCCCATCCCCGCTACAACAACAAGACGTTATATACGTGGCGATGGGCAAGCAGGCAGGTCTGAGTGTAAAGGAATCCCATCCCCGCTACAACAACAAGTCGTTATATACGTGGCGATGGGCAAGCAGGCAGGTCTGCAGTGTAAAGGAATCCCATCCCCGCTACAACAACAAGGACGTTATATACGTGGCAATGGGCAAGCAGGCAGGTCTGAGTGTAAAGGAATCCCATCCCCGCTACAACAACAAGTCGTTATATACGTGGCGATGGGCAAGCAGGCAGGGTCTGAGTGTAAAGGAATCCCATCCCCGCTACAACAACAAGTCGTTATATACGTGGCGATGGGCAAGCAGGCAGGTCTGAGTGTAAAGGAATCCCATCCCCGCTACAACAACAAGGACGTTATATACGTGGCAATGGGCAAGCAGGCAGGTCTGAGTGTAAAGGAATCCCATCCCCGCTACAACAACAAGACGTTATATACGTGGCGATGGGCAAGCAGGCAGGGTCTGAGTGTAAAGGAATCCCATCCCCGCTACAACAACAAGTCGTTATATACGTGGCGATGGGCAAGCAGGCAGGTCTGAGTGTAAAGGAATCCCATCACTGCTACAACAAGGACGTTATATACGTGGCGATGGGCAAGCAGGTGGGTCTGAGTGTAAAGGAATCCCATCCCCGCTACAACAAGGATGCTATATCTGTGGCGATGGGCAAGCAGGCAGGTCTGAGTGTAAAGGAATCCCATCCCCGCTTCAACAAGGACGTTATTACGTGGCGATGGGCAAGCAGGCCGGGTCTGAGTGTAAAGGAATCCCATCCCCGCTACAACAACAAGGACGTTATATACGTGGCAATGGGCAAGCAGGCAGGTCTGAGTGTAAAGGAATCCCATCCCCGCTACAACAACAAGTCGTTATATACGTGGCGATGGGCAAGCAGGCAGGTCTGAGTGTAAAGGAATCCCATCCCCACTACAACAACAAGACGTTATGTACGTGGCGATGGGCAAGCAGGCAGGTCTGAGTGTAAAGGAATCCCATCCCCGCTACAACAACAAGACGTTATGTACGTGGCGATGGGCAAGCAGGCAGGGTCTGAGTGTAAAGGAATCCCACCCCCGCTACAACAACAAGACGTTATATACATGGCGATGGGCAAGCAGGCAGGTCTGAGTGTAAAGGAATCCCATCCCCGCTACAACAAGGACGCTATATACGTGGCGATGGGCAAGCAGGCAGGGTCTGAGTGTAAAGGAATCCCATCACTGCTACAACAAGACGTTATATACGTGGCGATGGGCAAGCAGGCGGGTTTGAGTGTAAAGGAATCCCATCCTCACTACAACAAGACGTTATATACGTGACAATGGGCAAGCAGGTGGGTCTGAGCTTGAAAGGAATACCATCCCCGCTACAACAACAAGGACGTTATATACGTGGCGTTGGGCAAGCAGGCCGGGTCTGAGTGTAAAGGAATCCCATCCCCACTACAACAAGACGTTATATACGTGGCGATGGGCAAGCAGGCGGGTCTGAGTGTAAAGGAATCCCATCCCCGCTTCAACAAGGACGTTATATACGTGGCGATGGGCAAGCAGGCCGGGTCTGAGTGTAAAGGAATCCCATCCCCGCTACAACAACAAGGACGTTATGTACGTGGCGATGGGCAAGCACGCAGGGTCTGAGTGTAAAGGAATCCCACCCCCGCTACAACAATAAGACGTTATATACATGGCGATGGGCAAGCAGGCAGGTCTGAGTGTAAAGGAATCCCATCCCCGCTACAACAACAAGTCGTTATATACGTGGCGATGGGCAAGCAGGCAGGTCTGAGTGTAAAGGAATCCCATCCCCACTACAACAAGACGTTATATACGTGGCGATGGGCAAGCACGCAGGGTCTGAGTGTAAAGGAATCCCACCCCCGCTACAACAACAAGACGTTATATACATGGCGATGGGCAAGCAGGCAGGTCTGAGTGTAAAGGAATCCCATCCCCGCTACAACAAGGACGCTATATACGTGGCGATGGGCAAGCAGGCAGGGTCTGAGTGTAAAGGAATCCCATCACTGCTACAACAAGACGTTATATACGTGGCGATGGGCAAGCAGGCGGGTTTGAGTGTAAAGGAATCCCATCCTCACTACAACAAGACGTTATATACGTGACAATGGGCAAGCAGGTGGGTCTGAGCTTGAAAGGAATCCCATCCCCGCTACAACAACAAGGACGTTATATACGGCGTTGGGCAAGCAGGCCGGGTCTGAGTGTAAAGGAATCCCATCCCCGCTACAACAACAAGGACGCTATATACGTGGCGATGGGCAAGCAGGCGGGTCTGAGTGTAAAGGAATCCCATCCCCACTACAACAAGACGTATATACGTGGCGATGGGCAAGCAGGCGGGTCTGAGTGTAAAGGAATCCCATCCCCGCTACAACAAGGATGCTATATCTGTGGCGATGGGCAAGCAGGCAGGTCTGAGTGTAAAGGAATCCCATCCCCACTGCCACAAGGATGTTCTAGACGTGGAGATGGGCAAGCCGGTCGGTCAGAGGGGAAAGGAATCCCATCCCCACTACAACAAGACGTTATACTGGTAGGAACGAAGTTAACCAGCCTACAATAGATTATATCGTACGTCCGTCCGTCCATCCGTCCGATGTACGATTAGGTGTATCAACATCGCCCCCTATTGCAAACACTTGGCAGGACCCTACAAAAACCTTTAGACTCATTGAGGCTTTCCTGGCTAAACAAGTGTAACATTCCCTTATAATTCCCTGAGATAGCTTTTAATTAAAACATTTAAATTAAAAATTAACTCAAAGCGGCCTAAAGCCTACAGCTAGGCCTAAAGCCTAGAACTAGGCCTCAAACTCTCCCTTCGTATTGTACCCCCGCGTGTGTGAAAGGGAGTTAATGTTTAACAATGTTACATTCCCTGATGTTTTTAAATGGAAACATTAAAATTTATAGCTTTTACATTAATAATTAAAACATTTAAATTAAAAATTAACTCACAGCGGCCTAAAGCCTACAGCTAGGCCTAAAGCCTAGAACTAGGCCTCAAACTTTCCCTTCGTATCGTCCGATTAGGTGTAGCAACATCGCCCCCTACTGCAAACACTTGGCAGGACCCTACAAAAACCTTTAGACTCAGTGAGGCTTTCCTGGCTAAACAAGTGTAATAATACATTGTTTATATTCTTTGGTTATTCGTTCATACCAGCCCACCCCGCAGGGACCTGTTATACATGGCGATGGGCAAGCAGGCAGGGTCTGAGTGTAAAGGAATCCCATCCCCGCTACAACAAGGACGTTATATACGTGGCGATGGGCAAGCAGGCAGGGTCTGAGTGTAAAGGAATTCCCTCCCCGCTACAACAAGACGTTATATACGTGGCAATGGGCAAGCAGACGGGTTTGAGCTGAGAAAGGAATCCCATCTCCGTTACAACAAGGACGTTATATACGTGGCGATGGGCAAGCAGGCAGGGTCTGAGTGTAAAGGAATCCCATCCCCGTTACAACAACAAGACATTATATACGTGGCGATGGGCAAGCAGGCAGGTCTGAGTGTAAAGGAATCCCATCCCCGCTACAACAAGACGTTATATACGTGGTGATGGGCAAGCAGGCGGGTCTGAGTGTAAAAGAATCCCATCTCCGTTACAACAACAAGACATTATATATGTGGCGATGGGCAAGCAGGCGGGTCTGAGTGTAAAGGAATCCCATCCCCGCTACAACAACAAGACGTTATATACGTGGCGATGGGCAAGCAGGCAGGTCTGAGTGTAAAGGAATCCCATCCCCGTTACAACAAGACGCTATATACATGGCGATGGGCAAGCAGGCAGGGTCTGAGTGTAAAGGAATCCCATCCCCGTTACAACAAGACGCTATATACATGGCGATGGGCAAGCAGGCAGGGTCTGAGTGTAAAGGAATCCCATCCCCGCTACAACAACAAAGACGTTATACGTGGCGATGGGCAAGCAGGCAGGGTCTGAGTGTAAAGGAATCCCATCCCCGCTACAACAACAAGGACGTTATATACGTGGCGATGGGCAAGCAGGTGGGTCTGAGCTGGATAGGAATCCCATCCCCGCTACAACAACAAGACATTATATACGTGGCGATGGGCAAGCAGGCAGGGTCTGAGTGAAAAAGAATCCCATCCCCGCTGCAACAAGTCGTTATATACGTGGCGATGGGCAAGCAGGCGGGTCTGAGTGTAAAGGAATCCCATCCCCGCTACAACAACAAGGACGTTATATACGTGGATGGGCAAGCAGGTGGGTCTGAGCTGGATAGGAATCCCATCCCCGCTACAACAACAAGACATTATATACGTGGCGATGGGCAAGCAGGAAGGGTCTGAGTGTAAAGGAATCCCATCCCCGCTACAACAAGGATGCTATATCTGTGGCGATGGGCAAGCAGGCAGGGTCTGAGTGTAAAGGAATCCCATCCCCGCTACAACAAGACGTTATATACGTGGCGATGGGCAAGCAGGCGGGTCTGAGTGTAAAGGAATCCCATCCCGCGCTACAACAACAAGACGTTATATACGTGGCGATGGGCAAGCAGGCAGGTTCTGAGTGTGAAGGAATCCCATCCCGCTACAACAAAAACGTTATATATGTGGTGATGGCAAGCAGCAGGGTCTGA
>NC_083800.1:15445812-15448312 GCF_015708825.2 Lethenteron reissneri
AGAGCCAATCCCGGCCAATTTCTACCGTTTGATGGGGTATATGTCTAAAGATTTTGACTTTTTTTGGTGCACGAGCAAATCTGCTGGAAAAGCGTGTGGAAGGTTCGTGACGTTCGTACGATATTTGGCGACACAAAAAATGGCGATTTGCCCAGCTTCAGGGAATTCGGAGCGAGAGAAACGAGGCCCCGTAACGCACATGAGAGCAATCCCGGCCAATTTCTACCGTTTGATGGGGTCTATGTGTGCTGGAAAAGCCTGTGGAAGTTATTTGGCGACACTAAAATGAGCGTTTTGCCAGCTCGAGGGAATTCGGAGCGAGAGAACGAGGCCCCGTAACGCACATGAGAGCAATCCCGGCCAATTTCTACCGTTTGATGGGGTCTATGTGTAAAAGATTTTGACTTTTTTTGGTGCACGAGCAAATCTGCTGGAAAAGCGTGTGGAAGGTTCGTGACGTTCGTACGATATTTGGCGACACAAAAAATTGCGATTTCCCAGCTTCAGGGAATTCGGAGCGAGAGAAACGAGGCCCCGTACGCACATGAGAGCAATCCCGGCCAATTTCTACCGTTTGATGGGGTCTATGTGTAAAAGATTTTTACTTTTTTTTGGTGCACGAGCAATCTGCTGGAAAAAGCGTGTGGAAGGTTCGTGACGTTCGTATGATATTTGGCGACACAAAAAATTGCGATTTCCCAGCTTCAGGGAATTCGGAGCGAGAGAAACGAGGCCCCGTAACGCACATGAGAGCAATCCCGGCCAATTTCTACCGTTTGATGGGGTCTATGTGTAAAAGATTTTGACTTTTTTTGGTGCACGAGCAAATCTGCTGGAAAAGCCTGTGGGAAGGTTCGTGACGTTCGTACGATATTTGGCGACACAAAAAATTGCGATTTCCCAGCTCCAGGGAATTCGGAGCGAGAGAAACGAGGCCCCGTAACGCACATGAGAGCAATCCCGGCCAATTTCTACCGTTTGATGGGGTCTATGTGTGCTGGAAAAGCATGTGGAAGTTATTTGGCGACACTAAATGAGCGTTTTTGCCAGCTCGAGGGAATTCGGAGCGAGAGATACGAGGCCCCGTACGCACATGAGAGCAATCCCGGGCAATTTCTAACCGTTTGATGGGGGTCCTATGTGTAAAGATTTTGACTTTTTTTGGTGCACGAGCAAATCTGCTGGAAAAGCGTGTGGAAGGTTTCGTGACGTGTCGTACGATATTTGGCGACACAAAAAATTGCGATTTCCCAGCTTCAGGGAATTCGGAGCGAGAGAAAACGAGGCCCCGTACGCACATGAGAGCATCCCGGCCAATTTCTACCGTTTGATGGGGTCTATGTGTAAAGATTTTGACTTTTTTTGGTGCACGAGCAAATCTGCTGGAAAAGCCTGTGGAAGGTTCGTGACGTTCGTACGATATTTGGCGACACAAATAATTGCGATTTCCCAGCTTCAGGGGAATTCGGAGCGAGAGAAAACGAGGCCCCGTAACGCACATGAGAGCAATCCCGGCCAATTTCTACCGTTTGATGGGGTCTATGTGTAAAAGATTTTGACTTTTTTGGTGCACGAGCAAATCTGCTGGAAAAGCGTGTGGAAGGTTCGTGACGTTCGTACGATATTTGGCGACACAAAAAATTGCGATTTCCCAGCTTCAGGGAATTCGGAGCGAGAGAAACGAGGCCCCGTAACGCACATGAGAGCAATCCCGGCCAATTTCTACCGTTTGATGGGGTCTATGTGTAAAAGATTTTGACTTTTTTTGGTGCACGAGCAAATCTGCTGGAAAAGCGTGTGGAAGGTTCGTGACGTTCGTACGATATTTGGCGACACAAATAATTGCGATTTCCCAGCTTCAGGGAATTCGGAGCGAGAGAAACGAGGCCCCGTAACGCACATGAGAGCAATCCCGGCCAATTTCTACCGTTTGATGGGGTCTATGTGTAAAAGATTTTGACTTTTTTTGGTGCACGAGCAAATCTGCTGGAAAAGCCTGTGGAAGGTTCGTGACGTTCGTACGATATTTGGCGACACAAAAAATTGCGATTTCCCAGCTCGAGGGAATTCGGAGCGAGAGAAACGAGGCCCCGTAACGCACATGAGAGCAATCCCGGCCAATTTCTACCGTTTGATGGGGTCTATGTGTGCTGGAAAAGCCTGTGGAAGTTATTTGGCAACACTAAAATGAGCGTTTTGCCAGCTCGAGGGAATTCGGAGCAAGAGAAACGAGGCCCCGTAACGCACATGAGAGCAATCCCGGCCAATTTCTACCGTTTGATGGGGTCTGTGTAAAAATTTTGACTTTTTTGGTGCACGAGAAAATCTGCTGGAAAAGCGTGTGGAAGGTTCGTGACGTTCGTACGATATTTGGCGACACAAAAAATTGCGATTTCCCAGCTTCAGGGAATCGGAGTGAGAGAAACGAGGCCCCGTAACTCACATGAGAGCAATCCCGGCCAATTTCTACCGTTTGATGGGGTCTATGTGTAAAAATTTT
>NC_083800.1:15456877-15473147 GCF_015708825.2 Lethenteron reissneri
AGCTATCAATGGGATGATAGCAATTGTATTAATTTCTAATCCGATTCAAGCTAGAATTCAGCTGGTGCTTGAGAATGTCACAAGTGTGCCAAGACCTAGGGTTATTAGTAGGGTAGATTGAATTAAGGGGGATAGCATATAGTAAGAGATGTTAGTAACATCATATTTGGGGTATGGGCCCAAAAGCTTTATTTAGCTTATCTTACTTAGGATGTGGTGTAATGGAAACACGGAGGGTTTTGGTCTCTCAGATTAAGGTTCGAATCCCTTCATGCTAATGAGGAAGAAAGGGGGTAATATCCCCTGTAGCCACTCTATCAAAGTGGTTCCTATTTTCGGACATACTTCCACTGTTAAAACCCAGTTTATTATTAGTATTTATATTTGAGGGACTCCTACTCCTCCAAACGATACAGCGAGGGATAATTGAAGAGTAAAAAGGGCTAGGTTGAGGGGTAAAAAATTTTTTCATATAAGATGTATTAGCTGATCATACCGGAATCGGGGGTATGAGGCTCGGATTCATAGGAACAAGATAATGAGCGGGGTAGCTTTTATTATTACATTAATAATGGGTAAAATATTTAAGTTGTTTGACCCAAGAGGCCCTAGGAATATAATTGCTGTAAGGGTATTTATAAATAAGATATTAGAGTATTCAGCTAGAAAAAATAAAGCGAATGGGCCTCCAGCATATTCTACATTGAAGCCAGAGACAAGTTCTGATTCCCCCTCAGTTAAGTCAAATGGGGTTCGGTTTGTTTCTGCTAAAGTAGAAACAAATCATATAGCTGCTAGCGGCCAGCTTGAGAGCAGGAATCAGGTGTGTTCTTGCGTATAGATAAAGGCTTGAAGAGAGAACCCTCCTGTTAAAATAATTAGACATAATAGAATTAAGCCCAGACTTACTTCGTAGGAGATGGTTTGGGCTACGGCCCGAAGTGCCCCGATTAATGCGTATTTTGAGTTAGAGGCTCAACCTGAGCCAAGGGTGGCATAAACTGATAAACTTGAAATTGCTAGGATTACAAGAAGAGTAAGATTAATAGTGGAAATTGATTGTGGTATGGGGATAAATATTCAGAGTGATAGAGCTAAGGTTAGCGCTATAATAGGGGCTGCGATAAATAAGGCTGGGGAGGCTGCGATAGGTCATACGGGTTCTTTTAGAAATAATTTTACTCCGTCTGCAATAGGTTGTAAAAGTCCTATAAATCCTACAACATTTGGTCCCTTGCGAAGTTGTATGTAACCTAGGGTTTTTCGTTCGACTATTGTGAGAAATGCTACTGCAAGTAGAACTATTAAAACTAAAATTAAAGAGGATGTTAATATAACTAGCATGATTTATTTGGAAGGGGATTTGCACCCCTGGTATAAGGGCTTAAACCTTGTGCAATTACTGAACTCTGCCATCCAAATAAACTTGTCTAGTTGTTATTTTGTTGCTTACTATTCTTATTAAGTTGGTCTCATAAGATTGATGTAGGGTTTGCATGAGTGTATTGACCCTTGCTTCGCCGGTCCTTTCGTACTAGGGAAGCAGCAAACATAGATAGAAACTGACCTGGATTACTCCGGTCTGAACTCAGATCACGTGGGGCTTTAATCGTTGAACAAACGAACCTTTAATAGCTTTTGCGCCATTGGGGTGCCCCGATCCAACATCGAGGTCGTAAACCCTTTCGTTGATTCGGGCTCGTGGAAAGGATTGCGCTGTTATCCCTGGGGTAACTTGTTTCGTTAGGCAGCAAGTGATGCTGGGTCTATTAACGTTAGTTTTACTAGTGCTTAGAGTTGTAACTCTAGGCTAAGAAAATTGTATTTTCGTCGTCGTGGATATTACTTTTGTTCCGTGGTTGCCCCAACCTAAAACTGTGCATCGTGAATAATGATTATGCGATGTAAATGTTTGGAAGCTCCACAGGGTCTTCTCGTCTTATGGGTTTATACCCGCCTTTGCACGGGTAGGTCAATTTCATTGATAAGGATAAGGAGACAGTTATGCCCTCGTGTAACCTTTCATTCCAGTCTTAATTTACAAGACAAGTGATTACGCTACTTTTACACGGTCAAAGTACCGCGGCCATTCAATATTAATCATTGGGCAGGTCTTGCCTCCAATAGGTGATTCTTATCTGGAGGTGATGTTTTTGGTAAACAGGCGAGGCATGTGTTTGCCGAGTTCCTTCTCATCCTTTATATCTTCTATATTATGTTCCAGTGTAGGGTTAACGGTTATTAGTTCTTGTTTTTCCTGTCGGTGGCTACTTTGCTGACTTCCTGTTGTTTTAAGGGCCGTTAATTTCCAGTGGTTAGTCCGATCTGGCTTACACTTACATTTAGAGGGGTGCGACCTCAAATTACTAATCTTAGCAGGATATCTCCTATAATATAGGATTACTTAATAGTGGCTATAGGGTCTTTATGTATTATGGTATTTAAAGTTTAGTAAACTTAAGCTGTAACGCTTTTCTTTTTGGTGGCTGCTTTTAGGCCTACTTAAGTTTATAAGTGGGATATTATCTAATTAATAGAGCTGTATCTCTGTTCACTAGGGCTGTACCCCTAGTGAATAAAACTTAAAATGTAGAGGAGTAAGATGTTTAAATTTATAAGTAATTTTGTTGCTTATCTACAAATTAAGATCAAGCTTAAACTTGTTTCTTAAGTAACCAGCTATCACTAGGCTCGGTAGGCTTTTCACCTCTACCCAGGGCTTTTTCCAATCTTTTGCCACAGATACGGATTAACCCTTATAGGTAATCCCAGGGTAGCTCGTCTAGTTTCGGGGTGGCGGCAGTATTTTCGGGGTTACTTGCTAAGCCATGATGCAAAAGGTACAAGATTTTATCTTTGCTTTGTTTTACTTAATTGATCTGTTTCATTACTTTTTCAATGTTCCCTTGCGGTACTATATGTGTTTTATTTTTCTATCACCTATACTAAAATGGGGGCAATGGTTTGCTGTAAAATATGTTAAATTGTTTAATAATCATAAATTAAAAGTTGTTAGATAAATATATTAAAATCGGTAATCAGAAGATCTTGAATCGCACAAGAATATTTTCGGTGTAAGGGAAATGCTTAACTTTTAAGCTATCCTCTGTTTTCCAAGCGCACCTTCCGGTACGCTTACCATGTTACGACTTTTCTCCGGGAGGGGTGGGAGAGTGACGGGCGGTGTGTACGCACCCTAGTGGCCAACTTCAACTAGACAAACTATTCTTGTTTACTGCTAAATCCACCTTCAAAATTATTTCATTAAGTTATTCGTATACTCTGGGGAGAGAGTGTAGCCCATCTCTGCCTGCCTCATAGGCTGCACCTCGACCTGACGTATTTGCATAAGTAGCTTCTTTGCCTACGGTTACTCTTTTATAAGGTTGGCTGGCGACGGCGGTATATAGACTGGGGGCGAGAGGCGGTGGGGTTAAAACGTGGGGTATCGGGTTATAGGACAGGCTCCTCTAGGTGGGTTTAGGGTGCCGTCAAGTTCTTTGGGTTTTAAACGATTGTTCGTAGTGCCCTGGCGACGGTAGTTTATTTATGGCAGGCATAGCGGGGTATCTAATCCCGGTTTGTGAGTTTTGCTTTCGTGATGTCAAAGTGAGTTTATTAATATAGATTCTTTCGATGTTGAGATATTTAAGCATACCTATTCAACTAGCAGGCATGATGGCTTCTATAGTATTAATTAAGCTATTATTTTAATCACGCTTTGTGCCGAAGAATATCAGCTTGAGCTCCTCGTATAACCGCGGTGGCTGGCACGAGGTTTACCAGCTCTAAAATATGTAACTTAGTCGGGCTTGCGTCCATAGCTTAAGGTTTATCACTGCTGAGTACCCTTGAGGGTGTGGGTGGCTAGGTGTTGTGGGCTAACTTGTTGTGAGCCTGATACCATCTCTTTTGTATGTTCATAGTTAAAGGAGGTCCTCACGGGGGTGCGGAAACTTGCATGTGTAATTTCATATGTAGTTGATATTAAGGCTGGAACTAATCCTTTGTGTCAAGGGGTTCTAAAACCATCTGAGCAGCTTCAGTGCTCTGCTTTAATGTTAAGCTACTCTTGACGTTTAAAAATCAGAGGATAATTTAATATTAAGATACTAGCTTTGGGAGCTAGATACAGGGGTTTTGATCCCCTTCCTTTGAAAAATCTGTATATTAAATTTCAGTTGAATTTACCTGGGTGTTTCGAAATGATAATTAACTTGTCTTCTAGGCGGCCTAAAATTGGGAAGATTAGAATAAAAATTATAAAGTATACTGTTGATGCAATTTGTGTTATTAAAATAAATGGGTACTCAGCTGGCTCTCCCCCTAGTCAAGTGAGTAACGCTAGATCAGCAATTAGAATTCAAAATGTAACTTGGGCAAGCGGACGAAATTGGATGCCTCGTTGTTTAGAGGTGTGGGTAAAGGGAATGACCAGGAGGATTATGATGGCTGCTGCTAAAGCTACAACTCCTCCTAATTTATTAGGAATAGAGCGTAGAATCGCATAGGCAAACAGGAAGTATCACTCTGGTTTAATATGAGGTGGAGTACTAAGAGGATTGGCGTAAATAAAATTGTCTGGCTCACCTAATGCATTTGGGGCTAAAAGGGAGATTATAAAAAGAACCCCGAGTAAAATAACAAAGCCTAAAATGTCTTTGAAAGAGAAGTAAGGGTGAAATTGAATTTTATCCAAATTAGAGTTAATTCCTAGTGGGTTACTAGACCCTGTTTGATGAAGGAATATGATATGGATTATAGTTATTGCTGCTAAAATAAATGGCAAAATAAAATGAAAGGTAAAAAACCGGGTTAAAGTGGCGTTTGATACTGAGAAGCCTCCTCATAATCATACTACAATGTCATCTCCTACATAAGGCACTGCTGAAATTAAATTTGTAATAACGGTTGCCCCTCAGAAGGATATTTGTCCTCATGGGAGTACATAACCAACGAAGGCAGTAGCTGCAGTTAATGCAAATAAAATGACTCCAACATTTCATGTTTCTTTATATAAATAAGAGCCGTAGTAGATTCCTCGCCCGATGTGAGCATAAATACAAATAAAGAACATAGAGGCGCCGTTGGCATGAAGATTTCGTATA
The DNA here is from genome assembly GCF_015708825.2 of Lethenteron reissneri. Classification (NCBI taxonomy): domain Eukaryota; kingdom Metazoa; phylum Chordata; class Hyperoartia; order Petromyzontiformes; family Petromyzontidae; genus Lethenteron; species Lethenteron reissneri. Next base: position 15,461,986 of record NC_083800.1, read on the forward strand.
AGCCATCCGTTGTTAACATCACGACAAATGTGTATAACTGAAGAGAAGGCTAGTTCAGTGTTAGCAGTATAGTGTATTGCAAGAATTAGTCCTGTAATAATTTGTAAGATTAAACACAGGCTCAATAGTGAACCAAAATTTCATCAGGCTGAGATGTTAGCAGGAGAAGGAAGGTCAACTAACATGCTATTACCTAGCGATAGGAGTGGGTGGGTTTTTCGAATAATATTTGGTGGGTGGGACATAATAGATAACATTTTAAAATTACAATTAAAAAAAAAAATTTTAAAATTACAATTAAAAAAAAAATTTTAAAATTACAATTAAAAAAAAATTTTAAAATTACAATTAAAAAAAAATTTTAAAATTACAATTAAAAAAAAATTTTAAAATTACAATTAAAAAAAAATTTTAAAAATTACAATTAAAAAAAAATTTTAAAATTACAATTAAAAATTTGTGATTGGTAGTTCTTATAGTTGAATTCTACAACGGTGGTTTTTCAAGTCGCTGGTTTAAGTTAAAGTCTTAATGAGAATGCTGCTTTAAGAAGAGGTTACATCTTCATTCGCTGGTTTACAAGACCAGTGCTTTATATTTAGCTATCAAAGCTTTATAAGTTAAGATAAAAATGACCAAAAGTTCGCCGGTTCCTAAGGGGGTTGACGGCAGCAATGAACTTTGGGGGTCAAAGGGGGTAAGGGGGTTGTCGTGAAGCCGCGGGAACGAGAGATTATTGAGGCTGGGAAAGGTATATCATATATGCCCTATGCCTGGATGGATGTGAGCTATCAGTGAAACATACTTGTATACCCTTCGGGAAATCGAGCTTAGCAGTTGTATGCCAAGAGTGATAAAAAGAGTACCTTAGCCTGGGATAAGCCTATGCAATGAGTTGTAATGATATTTGGAGGAGTAGGTACTTATGTTATTATATATACCTATGCCATAGAGGCATATACCTATGTCATTATATATACCTATGCCATAGAGGCATATACCTATGTCATTATATATACCTATGCCATAGAGGCATATACCTATGTCATTATATATACCTATGCCATAGAGGCATAGGTGAGGAAGATGGTTAGAAGCGCTCTAACGTAAAAGTAGTAGTTTTACTAGGGCTTATGTTAAGTTTTGTTTTATGTTTTTTTATAATGTTTTTGTTGGGGGTAGCTGTGGTTGTTTTAAGCCCTTCCCCTTATTTTTCTGCCTTAGGCTTAGTATTTGTTGCTGTTTCTGGGTGCCTTGTTATTTTATACCATGGGGGTACTTTTTTATCTTTAGTCCTGGTATTACTATATCTCGGGGGGATGATAGTAGTTTTTGTGTATTCAGCTGCTTTAGCAGCTGATCCTTACCCTGAGATTCTTGGGGGACGGTTGTTTTGATTCTTTATGATTTGTGTTCTGTGTGTTTGCTTCGCTGGTTATTTTTATTTTAATAATTTTTTATTAAGCACTTCCGTAGCTTGTGATGGGGTAGATTACGCTGGTGGGATTTTTGGGGCTGAGTGGTTGGGGGTTACAACTTTTTATGAGGTTGGGTTTATTCTTATGCTGGCTGGGTGGGCCTTATTAGTTTGTTTGTTTTCTGTTTTGGTAGTTGTTCGTGGGGTGGGTCGCGGGGCCCTGCGAGCTGTGAGGCTGAGTGTAATTAGTGCTAGGGCAAAGGCTATTAAAGGTAGAGTGGCGGAGTTTAAGCGATGGGCTTCTGTTAATATTGTCGAGGGTTTTATTTGGTTAGTAGCTAATCCTTTTGGCCCAATTTTTTCCAGTCATGTAAGATCTGTGGCTTGTGTTATTAATTTTTGGCTTCATATTAGAGACAAACGGGACATGGAGCGATGAATAATGTGTGGGTAAAATGCTAGTTGAGTAAAAAAGGAGAATGCAGTTCGGTTAATTTTTTTGTTGGTTAGTTCGATGGAGATAGCTAAGCTGATAATGAATATAATTAGAGCAATAGTTTTAATATAGGATGGTATTGTAAAGATTTGAGGTTTTATTGGCGGGAGTGTGCTTGTAAGAATTAACCCTGAGATTATACTACCTCAGGCTAAACGCTTTAGAGGATTTTTAATAAAGTTATTTTCGTGTGTAGGAGTTAAGGGTAAATATCGTGGCACACCAGAGGCTGATATAATAATCAGTCGTGAGCTATAGGCAGTTGTTAATGTTACAGCTAGGAGAGTAACTATTAGGGCTCAGGCATTAGTATAGGAGGTGTTTAAAGCCTCTAGGATAAGGTCTTTTGTGAAGAAGCCAGCTAGGAATGGTAGGCCTATTAATGCTGCGGATCCAATAGTTATACAGGAAGTTGTTAGGGGGAGGTTATTATTTAAACAACTAAATTTTCGAATGTCCTGTTCATTATTTATATTATGAATAATACTTCCTGAGCATAAGAATAGTATAGCTTTAAAAAAAGCATGTGTGCATATATGGAGGAAGGCAATGTGGGGGTGGTTGAGGCCAATTGCTACTATTATCAAGCCCAGTTGGCTTGATGTAGAAAAGGCAATGATTTTTTTGATGTCATTTTGTGTTGTTGCACAAAGGGCTGCGAAAATGGTGGTTATTGCCCCAAGGCATAGGGTTATTTCTAGTATAAAGGGGTAATTTTGGAATAACGGGTGGAGTCGGATAAGAAGAAATACTCCTGCAACAACCATGGTACTTGAGTGAAGTAAGGCTGAAACAGGTGTGGGGCCTTCTATTGCAGCTGGAAGCCAGGGGTGAAGTCCGAACTGAGCTGATTTTCCTGTGGCTGCAATTAAGAATCCTAGTGTTGGGATAATATATTGTTGATCAGATAAAAGTAGAGCAATTTGTTGTAAATCTCAGGAGTTAGTGTTGGAGCATATTCAGACTATACTTATTATTAACCCAATATCTCCGATGCGGTTGTAGGCTACTGCTTGGAGAGCAGAGATGTTAGCTTTTGTTCGACCTGATCACCAGCTGATTAGGAGGAAGGATATAATTCCTACCCCTTCTCAGCCGATAAATAGTTGTAATAGGTTATTTGCAGAGATAAAGGTGATTATTGTAATTAAGAATAGAAGAAGATATTTAAAAAATTTGTCTACAAGCCGGTCTTTCTCTATATATCATTGTGAGAATTCTATGATACTTCAGGTAATCACTAAAGCAATTGGGGTAAAAATAGCAGTATATTTATCGATTTTAAAAGATAAGGCAATATTAAATAGGGTTCAGTCTATTCAGGGTTTTAGTGTGAGGGTGGTTTCTATGTTTTCGTTCAGGTAGATAGTTAATGGAACCAGGCTAATAAATATGGAGGTTTTAACTAGTTTAGTTGTAAGAATTATAGATGGTTTTGGTATAATGATAGGGGGAAGAAGAATAATAATTGTAAGTAGTGCTCCGGAGTTTATAATTAAGGTTAGATAATTGGAATTCATTAGCTTCTACTTGGACTTGCACCAAGATTGGTGGCACCTAAGGCCAGCGGATTTCTGCTTATCCTTTAGAAGCTCGAGAGGACTGTGGAGTTGAACCTCAGGGGGAAAGAATTAGCAGTTCTTAGTGCTGCCTTGCTCCTCTCGGCAGGCAGAGGGATTTTAACCTTCATTATTAGACTCACAATCTAATGTTTTATTTAAACTATGTCTGCTTCTAATTATAATGGCGCTTGGGTTGGCGATAAGAAGAATAACAGGGGCTATATGTATAAGTATCAGTAGATGTTCTCGGGTGGTGTTAGGATTAACTGGTGCATGTTTGTTAGGATGCTCATGTTGAGTTATAATAAGCATGTTTAATGAGAATAGAGCAGTTAATGTTATGCTTAGCCCTAGTAGAATAATAGTTCAATTTGATCAGTTAAATAAGGAGGTGATGATTAGAATTTCTGCTATAAAGTTTGGGAATGGGGGTAGGGCTATATTAGCAAATGTTATTATAAGTCATCAGAACGATATTAGAGGGAACAGGGCTTGTAGCCCACGGTTTATAAAGATCGAACGTGTGTGAGTGCGCTCATAAGTAATATTAGCAAGACAAAATAAGCCTGATGATACCAGTCCATGCGCAATTATTATTGCAAGAGCTCCAGATCATGCTCAAGGTGTTATAGTGAAAATTCCAGCTACGACTAGGCCTATGTGGCTGACAGATGAGTAGGCAATTATAGATTTTAGGTCTGTTTGTCGTAAACAGATTGAACTAGTTACGATTATTCCCCATATGGCAATAATTATAAAAGGAGTGGCCAGGTCTTTAGTTAATGGGATAAATAATGATGATATACGAATTATACCGTAGCCTCCTAGCTTTAATAGAATCGCGGCTAAGATTATAGAGCCTGCAATTGGAGCTTCTACGTGGGCTTTTGGTAGTCATAAGTGGAAAATATAAAGAGGTATTTTAATTAAAAAGGCTAAAAAGCAAGCAATTCATCATAAGGCTTCAGATCATGGTGTGTTTGATAGTAGTGATAGATCTGAAAGTGGGATAATATAGGTTGATAGCGAGTTTAAGTGGGTTTGAATTATAATGAGGGCAAGAAGTAGGGGGAGAGAGGCAGATAGAGTATAGAAAAGGAAGTATAAGCCTGCTGTGAGCCGTTCTTTTTGGTTCCCTCAGCGGGTAATAATTAAAAGAGTTGGGATTAAGGTGGTCTCAAAGGCAATATAAAATATTAGCAGATTGGAGGTCCCAAAAGTAATACATAAAAGGATTTGAAGAAGGATGAGTAGAGAGATTATTGTTTTTTGTCGTGTAATTGGTTCAGTTTTTATGTGTGCTTGGCTAGCTATGATGGTTAATGGGAGTAGTCAACAAGATAATATGATCAGTGGGCATGAAAATTGGTCAATGCTTAGTATGGGGTTGGTTGAATTATGTTCATTTATGTCTATGTTCAATGTGAGTGTCGTCAAAGTTGCAATTAAAAAGCTGAAGAAGGTTGTAGCAGCTCATAGTATGCTTTTTTTGTTAATTAAAAAGGTTATTGGAATTAGTATAATTGAGGGGATAATAAGTTTTAGCATTTTAACAGATTAAGGGCTTTTAATTGGTCAGTGTTATGAGTACGAGCTGTTGCGATTATTAAAGATAGTCCTATGCCTGCTTCACAGGCCGAGAAGGTTAAAATAATAAGGGGCGCCGCTATTATTGGAAGTGATGTGTTGTTTAAGGCTCATAGTGCTGTAGAGACATATAGTGCTAGGGCTATGCTTTCTAAGGTAAGTAAAAGTGAAAGAAGGTGTTTTCGTTGCAGGGATAGGCCTACTAGGGCTAGGAAGAAAGATGTAAAAATTAATGTCAGGGGCATGTGAGAGTAGGAGTTCCTGAAAGTTCAGGATTAATTGAGCCGAAATCAATTGTCTTAATTAGACTAAACCCCAATAACTTATTCTGCTCAGTCAAGTCCTCCTTGAAGTCATTCATAGATCAGGCCTAATGTAAGAAGAATAACAAAGAGGGAGGCCCAAAGAAGGGTGAGTTCTGGGTGAGAAATATTTGTTGCCCATGGAGATGGGAGAAGAAGGGCAATTTCTAAGTCGAATAGTAAAAATAGAATGGCTACCAGGAAGAATCGAAGGGAAAAGGGTAGGCGGGCAGATCCTTGTGGGTCGAAGCCGCATTCGTAGGGGGATAGTTTTTCACTATCTGGTTTTATGATTGGCAGTCAAAATGCTAGTAGGGCTAGAATAGATGACAGAGTTAAAGTTAGGGTGATTATAATTATGAAGGAGTTCATATGCCTTTTCCTGGATTTATACCAGGTTTGGTTGGTTGGAGGCCAACTATATTAAGTGTATTAAAAAGGCAGGTTAGGTTAAGAGCCTCATCAGTAGATTGAGATATATAAAAATAGTCAAACGACATCTACAAAATGTCAATATCAAGCAGCGGCTTCGAAGCCGAAGTGATGTTTAGAGGTAAAATGGTATTGTAGGTGTCGTACTAGGCATGTAAGTAGAAATAGGGAGCCAATAATTACATGTAGACCGTGGAAGCCTGTCGCAACAAAAAAAGTGGAGCCGTACACGCTGTCTGCTATTGTGAATGGGGTTTCATAGTATTCTATAACTTGAAGGGCTGTAAAGTAAAGCCCAAGCAGAACTGTTAAGGTTAGGGCTTGAGTAGCTTCTGTTCGATTTTTTTCAGTGATGCTATGGTGGGCCCAGGTTACGGATACTCCTGAGGCAAGTAGAACTGCGGTATTTAATAGTGGCACTTCAAACGGGTTCAGCGGGTTAATTCCTGTTGGGGGTCATGTTAGACCAAGTTCTAGAGTTGGTGCTAGGCTGGCGTGATAGAAGGCTCAGAAAAAGCCTGCGAAAAAACAAACTTCTGAGATAATAAATAAAATTATTCCGTAGCGGAGGCCTTGTTGAACTGGAGAAGTATGGTGACCTAGGTAGGTACCTTCTCGAACAACATCTCGTCATCATTGATACATTGTAAGAAGCATCAGAATCAGACCAAGTGTTATTAAGATACAAGAATTTTTATGGAATCATATGGCTAGGCCAGAGGTTATTAATAGTGCGGCACCAGCACCGGTTAGGGGTCAGGGGCTTGGGTCTACCATGTGGTATGCGTGAGCTTGGTGGGACATAGACGTTTTCTTGAAGATAAAGGGTTAAAAGCAGGATAAAGACATATGCTTGGATTATAGCAACAGCTAACTCTAGAATAGTTAAAAGGAAGAGAAGTAATGAAGTGGCTAGTGTAAGTGAGATTATTGGTATGACTGTAAAAGTGGTAATAGAAATTAGTTGGATAAGTAGATGTCCAGCTGTTAAATTAGCAGTTAGTCGGACCCCCAGGGCAATAGGTCGAATGAAAAGGCTAATAGTTTCGATAATAACTAGCATGGGGATGAGTGCGATTGGGGTGCCTTCTGGTAATAAATGGGCTAGGGCTTCTGTTGGTTTTTTTTGTAGCCCAATGAGAACAGTAGCTAATCATATTGGTACTGCTAATCCTATATTTATTGATAGCTGGGTAGTAGGTGTGTAGGTATATGGTAGTAGTCCTAGAAGATTAATTATTAAGATAAATATTATGGAGGCTATGCAGATTAGGGCTCATTTATGTCCTTGTGTATTGATTGGGGTAAATAGTTGTTTAGTAATAGTTATCAGTGTGGGTATGAGTAGTGTGTGGTAGCGAGATTTAATAAAATTAGGTGTTTGTAGTATTAATAAAATACTAGGAATTAGTATAGCTAGTCAGGCTAAAGGGAGTCCAAATATGGTTGGGGAGTTAAATTGGTCAAAAATTGCTAGTGTCATGGTCAGGTTCAGGTGGGTTGTTTGGGTTTAGTAGCTTGTTGAGCAGAGACGGTGTTTTGTGTTTGGTAAAATATAATAGTTGGCATAATTAGTAGTAAAATAATTAATCATGATACTGTAAGTATAGAAAATCAAGGAGCAGGCTCAAGTTGTGGCATATCACTAAGGGAAAATATATTCACCCATCTTCAGCTTAAAAGGCTGATGCTAAGTTAGCTTCTTAGTGGCAGTATATATATTAAGAGTCTAATATATTAGTAGACCAATTTGTTCAATTTTCGAAATATGATAGAGGGACAGCTTCTAGCGCGATTGGCATAAAACTATGATTTGCACCGCAGATTTCTGAGCATTGACCAAAATATAGGCCTGGTCGAATTGTAATAAATGTTGCTTGATTTAATCGGCCTGGGACTGCATCTACTTTAGTACCCAAAGACGGGATCGTTCATGAGTGGATTACATCTTCTGATGTAATTAATATGCGAATAGGGGATTCTATTGGTACTACGATGCGATGGTCTACGTCCAGAAGACGGATTCCTCCTGGCTCTAGTTCATTGGTTGGTGTTATATAAGAGTCGAATTCTATTTGATTATAATCAGTGTACTCGTAGGATCAATATCATTGGTGTCCAACTGCTTTAATGGTTAAATGTGGGTCACTGATCTCATCGGTGAGATAAAGAATACGCAGGGACGGAAGAGCAATTATAATAAGAACAATGGCTGGTATAACTGTTCATACAATTTCTACTTCTTGAGAGTCGAGGGAGTGTTTATTTGTAAATCGGGTGGAAACTATTAAAATAATAAGATAAAAAATTAGTACACTAATTAAGAATACAACTGTTAGAGTGTGATCATGAAAATGAATAAGTTCTTCTATAATAGGGGAGGCTGCATCTTGAAGTCCTAGTTGAGCTTGCTGTGCCATAAGCAAGATACATGAGTATAAGGCTCATAATATTACCTTGACAAGGTAGTGTAATAATTTTACTAGTATCTTAAGAAAGTGGCAGATATGGTTATGCATCTGGCTTGAAACCAGCGTAGGGGGGTTCGAATCCCTCTTTTCTTGAAGTTAGTTTGAACATAGGCTGGTTCTTCATAAGTGTGATAAGGAGGTGGGCAGCCGTGAAGTCACTCAATATTAGTATTGAGAAGGTCTGTAGCAACAGCTTTGCGTTTAGCAGAGAAAGCTTCTCATAAGATAAATATAAATAGTATGACAGCGATTAATGAGACTGTTGACCCAATTGAGGATACTACATTTCATGTAGTATAGGCATCTGGGTAATCTGAATAACGTCGTGGTATACCAGCTAAACCTAGGAAATGTTGAGGGAAGAATGTAAGATTTACACCAGTAAATATAATTACAAAGTGTGCTTTTGATCAGGTTTCGTTAAGTGTGTATCCTGTAAATAGTGGGAATCAATGAACGAAGCCAGCTATGATTGCGAAAACAGCTCCTATAGATAATACATAATGGAAGTGAGCTACTACATAATAAGTATCATGAAGGATAATATCTAGTGATGAGTTGGATAAGACAATTCCGGTAAGTCCCCCTACAGTAAATAAGAAAATAAAGCCTAGGGCTCATAGTATGGGGGTGTGTCACACGATTTTTCCGCCATGGAGTGTGGCTAATCAGCTAAAGACTTTAACTCCTGTTGGAATAGCAATAATTATTGTGGCTGATGTAAAGTAGGCTCGTGTGTCAACATCTATTCCTACCGTGAATATGTGGTGGGCTCATACAATAAACCCTAGTAACCCAATGGCTATTATTGCTCAGACTATTCCTATATACCCAAATGGTTCTTTTTTCCCGGAGTAGTAGGCGACTACGTGAGAGATAATCCCAAAGCCTGGTAAAATTAGAATATAGACTTCGGGGTGCCCAAAGAATCAAAACAGGTGTTGGTAAAGGATTGGGTCTCCTCCTCCTGCAGGGTCAAAGAAGGATGTATTTAAATTACGATCTGTTAAAAGTATAGTGATGGCAGCTGCAAGTACAGGAAGTGATAGAAGAAGGAGGACTGCAGTAATTAAAACGGATCAAACAAATAATGGGGTTTGGTACTGTGTTATAGTTGGAGGCTTTATGTTAAAGATTGTTGTAATAAAGTTGACTGCCCCAAGGATTGATGAAATGCCGGCTAGATGAAGGGAGAAAATTGTTAAGTCAACAGAGGCCCCTGTGTGGGCTAAATTTCCTGCTAGAGGCGGGTATACTGTTCATCCCGTTCCGGCTCCTGCTTCAACTCCTGCGGAAGCTAAAAGTAGGAGTAGTGATGGCGGAAGCAGTCAAAAGCTTATGTTATTTATACGTGGGAAGGCTATATCAGGGGCGCTAAGTATTATAGGCACAAGTCAGTTTCCGAAGCCTCCGATTATAATTGGTATGACTATAAAAAAAATTATAACGAAAGCATGGGCGGTTACGATAACATTAAAGATCTGGTCATCTCCTAGTAAAGTGCCCGGTTGACTGAGTTCTGCTCGAATTAGGATGCTTAAAGCGGTTCCCACTATTCCTGCTCAGGCCCCAAAGATTAGATATAGGGTGCCGATGTCTTTATGATTAGTAGAGAATAATCAACGAATGAGAGTCACTGGTAGGATGGCCGAATGTTTAGGCGGTGGGCTGTAGACCCGCTTACAGAGATTTGATTTCTCTTCCTGCCAATATTGGCCCTGTGGTGAAGTTCACATTAGATTGCAAATCTGAAGATACAGAAGGAAATCCTGTTGGGGTCTATAGATCAAAGCTAAAATTAGCACTTAGCTGTTAACTAAGAGGTTGTAAGGATAATACTTGCTGGTCTAGTAAAAATTTTAGCTTAATATAAAGCATCTGATTTGCGTTCAGAAGATGTGAGTATATCTTGCAAATTTTAGTCAGAAATTAAGGGTAGTCCCCCTTACTGTAAGCTTTGAAGGCTTAGAGTCTATATAACTTAAATTTCTAGTGTATAATAAAGATTGCCATTAATTGAGGTGTTAAAATAAATAGATTAGTTGATAGTATAGTCAGGATAGTTATAGGCTTATTTTGGGCCATACGCCAAAGAATAAGATTTGTTGTTGGACATGGGGACGATAAAATGATTGACAGATAGCATATTCGAGTATAAAAAAATAGACTTAGTAATGAGCCTATCATTATTATGAATAAGTAAATGGCAAGGTTTTGGTTGGCTAGTTCAATTGATGCTAGAAGTTTATTAGTAAACCCTGTTAGTGGGGGTAGTCCGCCTAGAGATAACAGAAGAAGTAATAAAAGTATTTGAGAGATTTGATTGTGTTTATTTATGGTAAGTGCTGTAATTTTATTAGCTTTTAAGGTGTTGAGACTAATAAATGTAGCGCTTGTAAGTAAACAGTAGATTAGGGTTGTGACTCAAGTGATTGTGGGGTTAAAGGGGGCCATGCTAGCAATTCAGCCTATATGTGCGATTGATGAATAGGCCATAATTTTTCGTGTTTGAGTTTGGTTTAGGCCTCCCCATCCCCCAATAAATACTGATAGTAAAGCTGGGCCAAGAATAAATGCATTATTTTGATCTTGTGCAATTTGAATAAGGAGGGTGATTGGGGCTAATTTTTGTCAAGTTGCTAAGATTATGCCTGTAGTAAGGTCTAGGCCTGCTATTACTTCTGGAAGCCAGAAGTGTATTGGAGCTATACCTAGCTTAAGTATAAGAGCAAGAGTTATGGCGTTAAGGATAATTGGGTCGCTTGATGGACTGATTGCTCAATTTCCTGAGTGTCAAGCGGCTAAACAGGCAGTAATAAGAAGTGTGGCAGAGCCTGCACTTTGAGCAATGAAGTATTTAGTAGTTGCTTCAATTGAACGTGGGTGGTGTGTTTT
>NC_083800.1:15473647-15500538 GCF_015708825.2 Lethenteron reissneri
TCTGTAACCTAATACTGAACTTGAACTTGAACATCGCTGACGAGGTCTCTCAGTTAACTCCAGATTTGAAGTTCCGTGACGGCAAGGATCCATACCATTTGGTTCTTTCGGTAAAGTCACGTGGGTGAAAGAGCCAAAGAGTAGTTTTCGATTTAAAGCTCTCGTGACTGCAGGGATTCATCTTCTTGGTTCTTTCGGTAAAGTCACGTAGAAGGGAAATAATAAAATAATAAAAAATAAAACATAATAAAATAATTCTCACGACGTTTCGGCCACAACGCAAGCAGCCGTCCTCAGGTGAAGAACAGGTCTGTCGAGAAGACAGCGTCTGAATGACACACTCCAGGCTTGGAGCGACTATTTAAGCTGGGATGGAGGGGGGAAGAGCGCCTTGACAAATAATTTGCATATGGGAAATACAGATATGGGATTAGTACTACTTGTGAAAGTAGTACTAATCGCATATCTGCATTTCCCATAAATATGCTAAATTCCTCTTGATATGCAAATTATTTTGTCAAGGCGCTCTTCCCCCCTCCAACCCAGCTTAGATAGACGCTCCAAGCCTGGTGTTGTATCCTTCAGACTCTGTCTTCCCGACAGACCTGTTCTCCACCTGAGGACGGCTGCTTGCGTTGTGGCCGAAACGTCGTGAGAATTATATTTTATTATTTTTTTATTTAAAGCTTTCGTGACTGCAAGGATTCATCTTCTTGGTTCTTTCGGTAAAGTCACGTAGAAGGGAAGTAATAAATAATAAAATAAAAACATAATAAAATTTTATTATGTTTTATTTTTTATTTTATACCAATAAAAAAACATAAAATGTTATTGTTTTATAATAAAAATAAAACATAATAAAATTTTATTATGTTTTATTTTTATTATTTTATATTTTATTATGTTTTATTTTTATTATTTTATACCAATAAAAATAAAACATAATAAAATTTTTTGTTTTATTTTTTTATTTTATATTTTATATGTTTTATTTTTATTATTTTATACCAATAAAATAAACATAATAAAATTTTATTATGTTTTATAATAAAAATAAACATAATAAAATTTTATTATGTTTTATTTTAATCATTTTATTATTTCCCTTCTACGTGACTTTACCGAAAGAACCAAGAAGATGAAGCCGATGGGATGTTTGGACAATTGTTGCGGTTGCACCCGAGTCAAGAGCCGCACTGCTCATACGGCTCGTGTCTCATCAACGCAACTTGACACCAATCCAAGACGGCTGCCGGTGACAGCGTCTCTCTTGCCACCGTGGGGTCTTTGAATCCGAGCGCGGAATGTTCTCTCGTGACAGGACGGACTCGTGTGGAGCGCCGTTCACTCCGTGGGACGTCGACTTGACGATTCTCGTGGTGAGTTCCGACGGTTGAGGTTAACATAGTTGAACGCGAGCACATCACGTAGGATTGTAGTTTCGGTAAAGTCATCACGTAGAAGGGAAGTAATAAAATAATAAAAAAAAACATAATAAAATAATTCTCAAGACGTTTCGGCCACAACGCAAGCAGCCGTCCTCTGGTTAAACCAGGTCCGTCGAGGCGACAGAGTCTGAATGAAACAGCACACGGGCTTGGAGCATGTTTATAAGCTGGGTTGGAAGGGGGGGGAAAGGGGGCGCCTTGACAAACGAATTTGCATATCAAGAGGAATTTTGCATATTTATGGGAAATGCAGGAATGTGATTAGTACTACATATGCATGTGCATTATGCAGGATTAACAGCATCAAAAGGAAGCTGCAGTTTGCTGCTGCTGCTGTTAAATTGCTGAATGTGTCAAGTGTATATCTTGGTGATATCTGTCTGCTTATATGTCTGTCTATAGTTTTCTGGTTAGATTTTCTGTTGCTATTCCTTTTATGCCTGATGACGATTGCTTGTGTTGCAATCGAAACGTCGTAGTATGCAATTATTTAATTTATTTTTATCTTTAGACGTGACTTTACCGAAAGAACCAAAGAATAATTCCTGCAGTCACGAAAGCTCCAAAATTAAGATTGTATTTTGGTGTTATCTCAGGATATTAATCATGAACGGTCATTCAGTAGAGACTTATTTAACCCATTTATAATGCAGTAGCTACTGACATTGATTCATGTGTGATAAGGAAAGTGTGATATCTACAGTAGACTCGATTATCCGCATGCGGCTTATCCCATTTTGACGTAAATTAATAACCCACGGATTTTACCTTCGGCGCAAATTAATCTAAAAGCAGTTCTACGGTTTGCGTTGGCTACGTCACAACTCGTCAGCGGTCGGATATATCACAGAGGCAGCCCTGATGTGAACGTGTTCACATCGGCAGCCCTGGGGACACAAAGGTGGTGACGGGGCGTGGTGTTGGCTGCCTGCCCCTTCCTGTGCAGTTCTGGCCTCGATGGGCGCTGCTGACACAGAGAGACACAGAGAGACACAGAGAGACAGAGAGAGACACAGAGAGACAGAGAGAGACACAGAGAGACAGAGAGAGAGACACAGAGAGACAGAGAGAGAGACACAGAGAGACAGAGAGAGACACAGAGAGACACAGAGAGAGAAACAGAGAGAGCCACAGAGAGACACAGAGAGAGAGACAGAGAGACACAGAGAGAGACACAGAGAGACAGAAACACAGAGAGACACAGAGAGAGACACAGAGACTACAACTCGCCACTAACAGAACTTGTCCCCCAGTCTGCCGGAGGCTACAAAGGGCGTCTTTGTCTTGGCCACGGCACAGGTGCGCGCGCGCGCGGGAGAGGCGCTACGAGAACTACCACGGAGAGACGAGGGGGCCAGAGGGCAGGGGGCGAGGGGGGCAGAGCGAGGAGGGGAATGGGGGGCAGAGGGAGGCAGGAGGAGTAGGGGCCGAGGGAGAGCTCCGGACGAACGGCGGCCGACGGGGCCCGAGGCCTCGCCGTGGGTTTGGCAAAGGGCGCTGGAGGCCTCGCGGAGCAGCCGAGAAGCGCAGAGACGCCGAGAGACGACGGAGAGACGTGGAGATACGCTGGAGCGGACCCGCCGCTGGCTGGAGAGCGTGGACGGAGCGGGCGGGCGGCGGCGGAGCGCCCTCGACGAGAGAGCGCGGAGAGACGGAGCGGAGAGGCGGAGCGGAGAGGCGGGGCGGAGAGACGCGGCCGCGGCGACGAGGGGAGCGGAGCGGGAGAGACGCGGGTGGGCGCACGAGCGTCAAGGGGCTACGAGAGGGCTCGGGGGAAAGCGGTGGAGAGGAAGGGGCACAGAGGTGGGGGCGGGGAGGGGGGCAGGCGACGGGGGGGGGGGGGGCAGAGCGGCCTGGCGAGGGGATCAGGCCCCTTGGAGAGAAAGATGGCGGCGGGTTGCAAGCGGCATCCGCGCCATCGTCAGCCCAGATCGGTGGGTCAGAGGTCACGGCAGAGGTCACGGCGGTGGGGGCGGCGGTGGTGGTGGTGTCTAACACGTAGCAGGCTTTCGCGACCAATATTATTCATAATCAACGTTTTTTGGTTTAGATCGCGTTATTTATAAATGTGTCGTAACCCTCCACCACCCGACACGGCCAATTCGCCAGAATTACCCGATGATGCTGGATGCAATTACCAGCGAAACGTCGTGCTCAAATTGTAAATTGTTGTGGTTTCACGCTTCAACACACCGGTGGGGGCTAAAGCAGTGAACTATTTGTCTTTTGTCAACGTGACACTTTTTTTACTGCTTGGCCGTGTCGGGTGGTGGAGGATTACGACACATTTATAAATAACGCGATCTAAACCCAAAAACGTTGATTATGGGTGGTGGTGTCGTTGGCGCTACGCTGCACTACCGACCTGGCCACCCGAGTTGGATTCCCGCTCGACGCCGGTCGCGATTATCTGAACCGGTCCTGGGCCTCCCTTCGGTCGACTCAGCCTCAAATGAGGAGCGCCGTGTAGTAGTTGACATCGGCACTGGGGAGACAAAGGCGGACGGTGCTTTCCGACCCACCCCCTCTCTCGTGTGCCACGGTGCCGACCATCGGTGCTGCTCGCTAGAGAGGCCAACGCGTGTGTAGGCGGCTCTGCCGAGCTGAACGCGCCGGAGCGATAGCGATATTCGTAAGAGTTTTCGTTGCAGGATGGCGTAAATATGAATGTGATAATTGTTTTATTACCATTCTATCTGGCAACAAAACTGACACCTAAAAAGGTGTCAGTTTTGTTGCCAGATAGAAGGGTAAAAACCAATTATCATATTTTTACTGGCAAATGAGGTTCCCATAGTGTAGAAAATGAATGTGTCGTTAACCCACGAACCTACCTGACACGGCCGTGTTGTGAGGTTTGTCACGTGGAGAAAGCGTGCCAATTGGGGTTACACTGGTTCAGCGCCGCAGCGTTGGAGACTAAATCCACAATCGTTGTCTCTGCCTTGACATTTTGAGTCGAGTTTCTTCATTAAAATAATAAGAAAAGTGACCACGAACATTGCTTTGTATTTTGTATTTTCTTTATTTGTGCGACTCTCCGCGTGACACAAACTCCACTCACTCACTCTGCAGAACAGGGGGAGATCACACAAACTCCACTCACTCTGTAGAACAGGGGGAGATCACATAAACTCCACTCACTCACTCTGTAGAACAGGGGGAGATCACATAAACTCCACTCACTCACTCTGTACAGGGACATCATACAAACTCCACTCACTCTGTAGAACAGGGGGAGATCACAAACTCCACCACTCACTCTGTAGAACAGGGAGATCACACAAACTCCACTCACTCTGTAGAACAGGGGAGATCACACAAACTCCACTCACTCACTCTGTAGAACAGGGGAGATCACACAAACTCCACTCACTCTGTAGAACAGGGGGATATACAAACTACACTCACTCACTCTGTAGAACAGGGGGAGATCACACAAACTACACTCACTCACTCTGAGAACAGGGGGAGATCACACAAACTCCACTCACTCACTCTGAGAACAGGGGGAGATCACACAAACTCCACTCACTCTGTAAACAGGGGGAGATCATACAAACTCCACTCACTCTGTAGAACAGGGGGAGATCACAAACTCCACTCACTCACTCTGTAGAACAGGGGGAGATCACACAAACTCCACTCACTCACTCTGTAGAACAGGGGAGATCACACAAACTCCACTCACTCACTCTGCAGAACAGGGAGATCACACAAACTCCACTCACTCACTCTGCAGAACAGGGGAGATCACACAAACTCCACTCACTCACTCTGTAACAGGGGGAGATCACACAAACTCCACTCACTCTGTAGAACAGGGGGACACACAAACTCCACTCACTCACTCTGTAGAACAGGGGGAGATCACACAAACTCCACTCTGTAGAACAGGGGGAGATCACACTCCCACTCTGTAGAACAGGGGGATCACACAAACTCCACTCACTCACTCTAGAACAGGGGAAGATCACACAAACTCCACTCACTCACTCTGTAGAACAGGGGGAGATCACACAAACTCCACTCACTCACTCTGTAGAACAGGGGGAGATCACACAAACTCCACTCACTCACTCTGTAGAACAGGGGAGATCACAAACTCCACTCACTCACTCTGTAGAACAGGGGGAGATCACACAAACGCCACTCACTCTGTAGAACAGGGGGAGATCACACAAACTCCACTCACTCACTCTGTAGAACAGGCGGAGATCACACAAACTCACTCACTCTGTAGAACAGGTGGAGATCACACAAACTCCACTCACTCACTCTGTAGAACAGGGGAGATCACACAAACTCCACTCACTCACTCTGTAGAACAGGGGGAGATCACACAAACTCCACTCACTCACTCTGTAGAACAGGGGGAGATCACACAAACTCTCACTCACTCTGTAGAACAGGGGGAGATCACACAAACTCCACTCACTCACTCTGTAGAACAGGGGAGATCACACAAACTCCACTCACTCACTCTGTAGAACAGGGGGATCACACAAACTCCACTCACTCACTCTGTAGAACAGGGGGAGATCACACAAACTCCACTCACTCACTCTGTAGAACAGGGGGAGATCACACAAACTCCACTCACTCACTCTGTAGAACAGGGGGATCACAAAACTCCACTCACTCACTCTGTAGAACAGGGGGAGATCACACAAACTCCACTCACTCACTCTGTAGAACAGGGGGAGATCACACAAACTCCACTCTGTGAACAGGGGGAGATCACACAACTCCACTCTGTAGAACAGGGGAGATCACACAAACTACTCACTCACTCTGTAGAACAGGGGAGATCACACAAACTCCACTCACTCACTCTGTAGAACAGGGGAGATCACACAAACTCCACTCACTCACTCTGTAGAACAGGGGAGATCACACAAACTCCACTCACTCACTCTGTAGAACAGGGGGAGATCACACAACTCCACTCACTCACTCTGTAGAACAGGGGGAGATCACACAAACTCCACTCACTCACTCTGTAGAACAGGGGGAGATCACACAAACTCCACTCACTCACTCTGTAGAACAGGGGGAGATCATACAAACTCCACTCACTCACTCTGTAGAACAGGGGGAGATCACACAAACTCCACTCACTCACTCTGTAGAACAGGGGGAGATCACACAAACTCCACTCACTCACTCTGTAGAACAGGGGGATCACACAAACTCCACTCACTCACTCTGTAGAACAGGGGGAGATCACAAACTCCACTCACTCACTCTGTAGAACAGGGGGAGATCACACAAACTCCACTCACTCACTCTGTAGAACAGGGGGAGATCACACAAACTCCACTCACTCACTCTGTAGAACAGGGGAGATCACACAAACTCCACTCACTCACTCTGTAGAACAGGGGGAGATCACACAAACTCCACTCACTCACTCTGTAGAACAGGGGTCACACAAACTCCACTCACTCACTCTGTAGAACAGGGGGAGATCACACAAACTCCACTCACTCACTCTGTAGAACAGGGGGAGATCACACAAACTCCACTCACTCACTCTGTAGAACAGGGGGAGATCACACAAACTCCACTCACTCACTCTGTAGAACAGGGGGAGATCACACAAACTCCACTCACTCACTCTGTAGAACAGGGGGAGATCACAAAACTCCACTCACTCACTCTGTAGAACAGGGGAGATCACACAAACTCCACTCACTCACTCTGTAGAACAGGGGAGATCACACAAACTCACTCACTCACTCTGTAGAACAGGGGGAGATCACACAAACTCCACTCACTCACTCTGGAACAGGGGAGATCACATAAACTCCACTCACTCACTCTGTAGAACAGGGAGATCACACAAACTCCACTCACTCACTCTGTAGAACAGGGGGAGATCATACAAACTCCACTCACTCACGACAGACCGCAGCAGAAGGCACACTCATTTGGGGCTGAGTGGACGTAGGGGAGGCCCAGCACCGCTCCAGCAGGGGGGGGGGGCAGGCTGGGTGGTGGAAGGCTGGCGAAGTGTGTGGGATTTTATTTTATTAATTTGAATTTTTTTACCTACACGGTGACTATACCGAAAAAACCTAAGAATATGAATCCTTGCAGTCACGAAAGCTTCAAATCTAGAAAAAATGTGAGGGATAGCCCGGCGAGGCAATCAGCTGCGACCTCTAAGTGGTGCCGGTTGTTGGGGCTCCCATCCTCCTGCCGCTGCTGCTCCTCCCTCTGTCCCGTTCCAGAGGAGCCGGCTAATGAGCGGGTGGGTGAGCGGGTCTCTGTGTTAGTCTACAGGTCTCTGTGTGAATGTATGGGTCTCTGTGTTAGTCTACGGGTTTCTGTGTGAATCTATGGGTCTCTGTGTTAATCTACGGGTTTCTGTGCTAGTCTACGGGTCTCTGTGTGAATGTATGGGTCTCTGTGTGAGTCTACGGGTCTCTGTGTGAGTCTACGGGTCTCTGTGTGAGTATATGGGTCTCTGTGTGAGTCTACGGGTCTCTGTGTGAGTCTACGGGTCTCTGTGTGAGTCTACGGGTCTCTGTGTGAGTCTACGGGTCTCTGTGTGTGAGTCTACGGGTCTCTGTGTGAGTCTACGGGTCTCTGTGTGTGAGTCTACGGGTTTCTGTGTGAGTCTACGGGTCTCTGTGTGAGTCTACGGGTCTCTGTGTGTGAGTCTACGGGTCTCTGTGTGAGTCTACGGGTCTCTCTGTGTGAGTCTACGGGTCTCTGTGTGAGTCTACGGGTCTCTGTGTGAGTCTACGGGTCTCTCTGTGTGAGTCTACGGGTCTCTCTGTGTGAGTCTACGGGTCTCTCTGTGTGAATCTATGGGTCTCTGTGTGAGTCTACGGGTCTCTGTGTGAGTCTACGGTCTGTGGGGGTCGCTGGCCCCCGAGATCCCTCCCTCTGTACCGCTAACGGCCGGGTTAACCTCATTACTCGCCCCCTCGCTACTAGGCGAACCGCTGTTGGGTTCTTCACCCATGGGGTGAGAGCCGTCGCTCGAGGATTCCCCTCCCCCGCGGGTCCGCGTAGTAGGCATGGTTAATTACGTACGCGCACACCCACACAGCTCTGCGCGGCACTCACTCAACACAGACCACTCACGTTAGGATCGCGCACCTGTATTATACACGTAGTGAACGTGCGCGCACACACGCATACAGCTCCACACGCGCTACCCACTCTTGTGCCGCTCTGCGCAGCGCTCGCCGCCTGCTGGCCGCTCACGTTATTATCGCGCACCTGGGGTATGCCGATTACGCACGCCGCGAGCTTACGCATACACAGTACCACACGCGTTCACACTTATAATACGAGATCACACGAGGCCACGATCAGCTGTTAATGATTTATTGTCTGCTACCCGGGACTGGTTGTTGAGTCAGTATGAATCGACGAGGCTGCCTACTCTACTATCCCGGGACCTATTCCCTATTTATCGTTCACGAAATACTTTTACCTCCTTACTCACGGTTTGAGGCACTCGACGTTCCGTGGGTTTTCCTCGCTGCTTGCCTCGACACGTCGCACGGACGTCCGGAGGGCAGAGCTGGGGGCCGTCTTGGACGCTGGCTTCTCGGAGTAAGAGAGAGCTCTACCTCGCTACGCTCCCTTTTATCCTAATTCCCCGGACTCAGGCCCCTACCCCCTTCCCACGTACCGTGGGCCTTCGATATGCTAATCGGATGTTCCGCAAGTTAATTCCTTTCTCACGCATGCCTTTGTTATTGCAGATTATGCGGCGGCGTCCATTACAAAGGTGCGCCGTGGGAATTTGTGCACGGCTGCCCGCTGACCCCGCTCTCCCGATTATTTATACTAACAGCCTTATCCTTTAACTCCCCTAACAATGGTGCCTGCGTGCCCGAGCGTAATTATGCCGTCCCTCCGCTGCCTGTGCGGGGGTGCCTGATCATGCAGTTCAGATGCGCTGCGTGTTTTCTAATGATGCTCCTCCATCACAATGCTTATTCCCTCTGCCTGCCCCGTCGATACTCGCGTGTGTGGGGGGAAATGCGCCTCAACCGCGGTGGCCGAATGCCCACGCCGCGACCACACCATATTAAGGCTGATCGCAGCGCCGCGGCGCAACGTAGCACGGGGGAGGTCATCCAATTCCCTGATCGCCGGAAACCGTGAGAGTTAATCCCGATAAGGGTTTCTCGGATAAAAACAGGTCGGCCAGGTGACCTCCCCTCGGAGCTCTATGGGGGGGGGGGGAAATGCGTGCGGGTGTGTTCATGTGAGGTGAGGTGAGGGGACAAGGGGTCGGCTCCATCGCTTGGTGGTGGCGAGGTCGTAGCTGGGGCGCCTGCTGAATGGCTTCGTGGCGGTGGCATCACACACTCACCCAGCTTAATAACCAGGCTACAGTCTACATTATAGACTGCCAGTACACTCACCCAACTTAATAACCAGGCTACAAGTCTACATTATAGACTGCCAGTACACTCATCCAGCTTAATAACCAGGCTAGAGTCCTCCATTATAGACTGTCAGTACACCTCACCTCAGCCTTAATAACCAGGCTACAGCCTACACTGTAGACTGCCAGTACACCTCACCCAGCTTAATTACCATGCTACAGTCTACATTATATACTGTCAGTACACTCACCCAGCTTAATAGACCAGGCTACAGTCTACATTACAGACTGTCAGTACACTCACCCAGCTTAATTACCAGCTACAGTCTACATTATAGACTGCCAGTACACCCACCCAGCTTAATAACCAGGCTACAGTCTCCATTATAGACTGCCGTACAACCCACCCAGATTAATAACCAGGCTACAGTCTACACTGTAGACTGTCCGTGCACTCACCCAGCTTAATTAGCACCACCACCCCCACACCCCCCCCCCACCAGCCAGACTGTGAGCCTCAGTGAGGCTCACAGTCCTGGCTCTGTGAGCCTCACTGAGGCTCACAGAGCCAGACTGAGGCTACCACAGGGTTCAGTGGTTAATCACTGAGACTCACAGAGCCAGACTGAGGCTCCCACAGGGTTCAGTGTTAATCACTGAGACTCACAGAGCCAAGACTGAGGCTCCCACAGGGGTTCAGTGTAATCACTGAGACTCACAGAGCCAGACTGAGGCTCCCACAGGGGTTCAGTGTTACTCACTGAGACTCACAGAGCCAGACTGAGGCCTCCCACAGGGGTTCAGTGTTAATCACTGAGACTCACAGAGCCAGACTGAGGCTCCCACAGGGATCAGTGTTAATCACTGAGACTCACAGAGCCAGACTGAGGGCTCCCACAGGGTTCAGGTGTCAATCACTGAGACTCACAGAGCCAGACTGAGGCTCCCACAGGGTTCAGTGTTAATCACTGAGACTCACAGAGGCCAGACTGAGGCTCCCACAGGTTCAGTGTTAATCACTGAGACTCACAGAGCCAGACTAAGGCTCCCACAGGTTCAGTGTTAATCACTGAGACTCACAGAGCCAGACTGAGGCTCCCACAGGGTTCAGTGTTAATCACTGAGACTCACAGAGCCAGACTGAGGCTCCCACAGGGATCAGTGTTAATCACTGAGACTCACAGAGCCAGACTGAGGCTCCCACAGGGTTCAGTGTTAATCACTGAGACTCACAGAGCCAGACTGAGGCTCCCACAGGGTTCAGTGTTAATCACTGAGACTCACAGAGCCAGACTGAGGCTCCCACAGGGTTCAGTGTTAATCACTGAGACTCACAGAGCCAGACTAAGGCTCCCACAGGGTTCAGTGTTAATCACTGAGACTCACAGAGCCAGACTGAGGCTCCCACAGGGTTCAGTGTTAATCACTGAGACTCACAGAGCCAGACTGAGGCTCCCACAGGGATCAGTGTTAATCACTGAGACTCACAGAGCCAGACTGAGGCTCCCACAGGGTTCAGTGTTAATCACTGAGACTCACAGAGCCAGACTGAGGCTCCCACAGGGATCAGTGTTAATCACTGAGACTCACAGAGCCAGACTGAGGCTCCCACAGGGTTCATTGTCAATCACTGAGAACTCACAGAGCCAGACTGAGGCTCCCACAGGGTTCAGTTTAATCACTGGAGACTCACAGAGCCAGACTGAGGGCTCCCCAGGGTTCAGTGTTAATCACTGAGACTCACAGAGCCAGACTAAGGCTCCCACAGGGTTCAGTGTCAATCACTGAGACTCACAGAGCCAGACTAAGGCTCCCACAGGGTTCAGTGTTAATCACCGAGACTCACAGAGCCAGACTAAGGCTCCCACAGGGTTCAGTGTTAATCACTGAGACTCACAGAGCCAGACTAAGGCTCCCACAGGGTTCAGTGTTAATCACTGAGACTCACAGTGTGATGTTGTTGTATTCTCTCTCTGTGTGATGTGATGTGTGTGATGTGTTGGTATTCTACATCGTGTGGTCTCTCTCTATCTGTGTGTGATGCGAATGGTCAAATGACGCGACCCCATCTCTCTCCATTGGATGTGCACCATCTTGCTGTGTGTATGTGACGTCCTCTCTCTCAATCTCTCTATGAGTCTCTGTGGGTCTCTTTGTGTCTCTGTGGGTCTCTGTGAGTCTCTGTGTGTCTATGTGGGTCTCTGTGTCTTTGTGAGTCCTCTGTGGGGTTCTCTGTGTGTCTCTGTGGGTCTCTGTGAGTCTCTGTGAGGTCTCTGTGTGTCTCTGTGGGTCTCTGTGAGTCTCTGCGGGGTACTCTGCGGGTCTCTGTGTGTCTCTGTGAGTCTCTGTGTGTCTCTGTGTGTCTCTGCGGGTCTCGGTGTGTCTCTGTGGGTCTCTGTGAGTCTCTGTGTGTCTCTGTGGGTCTCTGAGTCTCTGTGTGTCTCTGCGTGTCTCTGTGTGTCTCTGTGTGTCTCAGTGTCTCCGGTGGCCTCTGTGTGTCTCCGCATGTATCTGTGTGTCTCTGTGAGTCTCTGTGTGTCTCTGTGAATCTCTGTGTGTCTCTATGGGTCTCTGTGTGTCTCTATGGGTCTTTGTGTGTCTCTGTGTGTCTCTGTGAGTCTTTGTGTGTCTCTGTGAATCTCTGTGTGTCTCTATGGGTCTCTGTGTGTCTCTGTGTGTCTCTATGGGTCTCTGTGTGTCTCTGTGTGTCTCTGTGGGTCTCTGTGTGTCTCTGCGTGTCTCTGTGTGTCTCCGTGTGTCTCTGTGAGTCTCTGTGTATCTCTGTGTGTCTCTGCGTGCTCTGTGAATCTCTGTGTGTCTCTATGGGTCTCTGTGTGTCTCTGTGTGTCTCTATGGGTCTCTGTGTGTCTCTGCGTGTCTCTGGTGTCTCCGTGTGTCTCTGTGAGTCTCTGTGTATCTCTGTGTGTCTCTGTGTGTCTCTGCGTGTCTCTGTGGGTCTCTGCGTGTCTCTGCGTGTCTCTGTGGGTCTCTGCGTGTCTCTGTGTGTCTCTTGCTTGTCTGCAGGGAATGTTGCCGTTTGCAGAGTCGTCAAACTACCCAGTCTCCATCCACTTCGATTCCCCAGGGCGGTGAGGAAACGCTCACCCACTCACCCACCCACTTACCCAGCCACTCACTCACCCACTTACCCACCCACTCACTCACCCACCACTCATCCACTCACTCACCCACCCACTCATCCACTCACTCACCCACCCACTCACCCACCCACTCACCATCTCACTCACCATCCCACACACCCACCCACTCACCCACTCACCACCCCACTCACCAATCCCACTCACCCCCCACTCACACTCACCATCCTTACCTACAACACTCACCCTGACACCCCCCCCCCGTGTCTCCCCCCCGTGTCTCTCCCCCCGTGTCTCCCCCCCCCGTGTCCCCCCCCGCGTGTCTCCCCCCGTGTCTCCTCCCCGCGTCTCCTCCCCGCGTCTCCCCGTGTCTCCCCGTGTCTCCCCCGTGGTCTCCCCGTGTCTCCATCCCCGTGTCTCCCCCGTGTCTCCCCCGTGTCTCCCCCGTGTCTCCCCCGTGTCCCAGGTGTCAGGAGGACGTGGATGGTTTTGACGACACGGACTCGTTCATGAACGCCATCGACATGACTCACGTGGAGGAGGTGATGGTGGTGGTGGTGATGGTGGTGATGGTGATGGTGGTGATGGTGGTGGTGGTGGAGGTGGTGGTGATGGTGGTGGTGATGGTGGTGGTGATGGATGGTGTGATGATGGGGTGGTGATGGTGGTGGTGATGATGGTGGTGAGGGTGGTGATGGTGATGGTGGTGATGGTGGTGATAGTGGTGATGATGGTGGTGGTGATGATGATGGTGGTGATGGTGGTGGTGATGGTGGTGATGATGGTGGTGATGATGATGGTGGTGATGGTGGTGGTGATGGTGGTGATGGTGATGGTGGTGATGGTGGTGGTGATGGTGGTGATGGTGGTGGTGGTGATGGTGGTGATGATGTTGGTGATGGTGGTGGTGGTGATGATGGTGGTGGAGGTGGTGATGGAGGTGGTGGTGATGGTGGTGATGATGATGGTGGTGGAGGTGGTGGTGGTGATGGTGGTGGTGGTGGTGATGATGGTGGAGGTGGTGGTGGTGATGGTGATGGAGGGGTGGTGGTGCTGGAGGTGGTGGTGGTGGTGGGGTGATGGTGATGGTGGTGGTGGTGGAGGTAGTGGTGGTGGTGGTGGAGGTGGTGGTGGTGGTTGAGGTGGTGGTGGTAGATGTGGTGGTGGTGGTGGTGATGTGGTGGTGGTGGTGATGGTGGAGTGGTGGTGGTGATGATGGTGGTGGTGATGATGGTGGTGTGTGCAGGGTGGTGGTGATGGTGGTGGTGATGATGGTGGTGATGATGGTGGTGGTGATGGTGTGGTGCCGCTACAACATCTATGGAGGAACTTGGAAGAAACAAGGTTTGTGTGTGTGTCACTGTGTGTGTGGTCCCTGTGTGTGTGTCACTGTGTGTGTCACTGTGTGTGTGGTCACTGTGTGTGTCACTGTGTGTGTGTGTCACTGTGTGTGTGTCACTGTGTGTGTGTGTGTCACTGTGGGGAGCGATAGTGTAGTGGTTAGCGCGCTGCGCTATGAACCTGGCGACCCGGGTTCGATTCCCGCTCACGGCTAACACCAGTGACGATTATCTGAACCGGTCCTGGGCCTCCCAGGTACTCAGCCTTAAATGAGTACCTGGTGCGGTGTGTAAACATCGTCACTAGGGAGACAAAGGCGGTCGGGCGTGGTGCTGGCCACCCACCCCCTCGTGTACCGTTCCGGCCTTCATAGGTGCTCGCTAACAGCACTTGCCCTACAGTCTGTTCAGGCTATACGGGGAATCTTTATCTTGTGTGTCACTGTGTGTGTCACTGTATGTGTGTAGTCTCGATGTTTCTCTTTGGGGGTCTCTGTGGGTCTCTGTGTGTCTCTATGGGTCTCTGTGGGTCTCTGTGTGTCTCTGCGTGTCTCTTGCTTGTCTGCAGGGAATGTTGCCGTTGCAGAGTCGTCAAACTACCCAGTCTCCATCCACTTCGATTCCCAGGGCGGTGAGGAAACGCTCACCCACTCACCCACTCACCCACCCTTACCCACTTACCAGCCACTCACCCACTCACTCACCCACCCACTCACCCCCACTCACCACTCACCACCCCACTCACCACTCACCATCCTTACCTACAACACTCACCCTGACACCCCCCCCCCTGTCTCCCCCCCCGTGTCTCTCCCCCGTGTCTCTCCCCCCGTGTCTCCCCCCCCCGTGTCCCCCCCCGTGTCTCCCCCGTGTCTCTCCCCCCGTGTCTCCCCCCCCCCGTGGCTCCCCCCGTGTCTCCCTCCCCGTGTCTCCCCGTGTCTCCCCCGTGTCCCCCGTGTCTCCCCGTGTCTCCCCCCGTGTCTCCCCCGTGTCTCCCCGTGTCTCCCCCCGTGTCTCCTCCCCGTGTCTCCCCGTGTCTCCCCCGTGTCCCCCCGTGTCTCCCCCGTGTCTCCCCCCTGTCTCCCCCGTGTCTCCCCGTGTCTCCCCCGTGTCTCCCCCCGTGTCTCCCCGTGTCTCCCCGTGTCCCCCCGTGTCTCCCCCGTGTCTCCCCGTGTCTCCCCGTGTCTCCCGTGTCTCCCCGTGTCTCCTCCCCGTGTCTCCCCGTGTCTCCCCGTGTCTCCCCGTGTTCCCGCGTCTCCCCGGTCTCCTCGCGTCTCCCCGCGTCTCCCAGCGTCTCCCCGTCTCCCCGCGTCTCCCCCCGTGTCTCCCCCCGTGTCTCCTCCCGTGTCTCCCCCGTGTCTCCTCCCCGTGTCTCCCCGTGTCTCCCCCGTGTCTCCTCCGTGTCTCCCCGTGTCCCCGCGTGTCTCACCGTGTCTCCCCGTGTCCCAGGTGTCAGGAGGACGTGGATGGTTTTGACGACACGGACTCGTTCATGAACGCCATCGACATGACTCACGTGGAGGAGGTGATGGTGGTGATGGTGGTGGTGATGGTGGTGATGGTGGTGATGGTGGTGGTGATGGTGGTGATGATGGTGGTTGAGGTGGTGATGGTGGTGATGGTGGTGATGATGATGGTGTGGTGGTGGTGATGGTGGTGGTGATGGTGGTGATGATGTGGTGATGATGATGGTGGTGATGGTGGTGGTGGTGATGGTGGTGATGGTGGTGGTGATGGTGGTGATGGTGGTGGTGGTGTGGTGGTGATGATGTTGGTGATGGTGGTGGTGGTGATGATGGTGGTGGAGGTGGTGGTGGTGATGGAGGTGGTGGTGATGGTGGTGATGATGATGGTGGTGGAGGTGGTGGTGGTGATGATGGTGGTGGTGGTGATGATGGTGGAGGTGGTGATGGTGGTGGTGGTGCTGGAGGTGGTGTGGTGGTGGAGGTGGTGGTGGTGGAGGTATGGTGATGGTGGTGGTGGTGGTGGTAGAGGTGGTGGTGGTAGATGTGGTGGTGGTGATGATGGTGGTGGTGGTGGTGATGGTGGTAGTGGTGATGATGGTGGTGGTGATGATGGTGGTGTGTGCAGGGTGGTGGTGATGGTGGTGGTGATGATGGTGGTGATGATGGTGTGTGATGTTGGTGGTGCCGCTACCATCTATGGAGAAACTTGGAAGAAACAAGGTTTGTGTGTGTGTCACTGTGTGTGTGTCCCTGTGTGTGTGTGTCACTGTGTGTGTCACTGTGTGTGTGTCACTGTGTGTGTCACTGTGTGTGTGTGTCACTGTGTGTGTGTGTCACTGTGTGTGTGTGTCACTGTGTGTGTGTCACTGTGTGTGTGTGTGTCACTGTGGGGAAGCGATTAGTGTATTGGGTTTAGCGCGCTGCGCTATGAACCCTGGCGAACCCGGGGTTCGATTACCCGCTTCACCGGCTAACACCAGTGACGATATCTGAACCGGTCCTAGGGCCTCTCCTAGGTCGACTCAGCCTTAAATGAGTACCTGGTGCGGTGTGTAAACATCGCCACTAGGGAGACAAAGGCGGTCGGGCGTGGTGCTGGCCACCCACCCCCCTCGTGGTACCGTTCCGGCCTTCATAGGTGCTCGCTAACAGCACTTGCCCCTACAGTCTGTTCAGGCTATACGGGGGATCTTTCCTCTTTTGTGTGTCACTGTGTGTGTGTCACTGTGTGTGTGTCACTGTATGTGTGTAGTCTCGATGTTTCTCTTTGGGTCTCTGTGGGTCTCTTTGGTGGTCTCTGTGGGTCTCTGTGTGTCTCTGTGGGTCTCCGTGGGTCTCTGTGGGTCTCCGTGGGTCTCTGTGGGTCTATGAGTCTTTGTGGGTCTCTGTGTCTCTGTGGGACTCTATGGGTCTCTGTGGGTCTCTGTGGGTCTCTGTGGGGTCTCTCTGTGTCTCCGTGGGTCTCTGTGGGTCTCTGTGGGTCTCTATGAGTCTCTGTAGGTCTCTGTGTGTCTCTGTGTGTCTCTGTGGGGTTCTCTGTGGGTCTCTGTGTGTCTCTGTGGGTCTCTGTGAGTCTTTGTGGGGGTCTCGGTGGGTCTCTGTGTCTCTGTATGTTTCTGTGGGTCTCTGTGTCTCTGTGGGTCTCTGTGTGTCTCTGTGGGGTTCTCTGTGGGTCTCTGTGTGTGTCTGTGGGTCTCTGTGAGTCTTTGTGGGGGTCTCTGTGGGTGTCTGTGTCTCTCTGTGTGTCTCTGCTGTCTCTGCGTGTCTCTGCTGTCTCTGTGAGTCTCTGCGGGTCTCTCTGTCCGTCTCTGTGTGTCTCTGTGAATCTCTGTGTGTCTCTATGGGTCTCTGTGTGTCTCGTGTGTCTCTGTAGGTCTCTGTGGATCTATGTGTGTCTCTGCATGTATCTGTGGGTCTCCGTGTCTCTCCACTCTGTCTCTGTGTGTCTCCGTGTCTATCTGTGTCTCTGTGTGTCTCTGTGTGTCTCTGTGTGTCTCTGCGTGTGTCTGTGTGTCTCTGCGTGTCTCACTGTGTCTGTGTGTCTCCGTGCATCTCTGAGTGTCTCTGTGCGTCTCTGCATGTCTCTGCGTGTCTCTGTGGGTCTCCGTGTGTCTCTGTAGGTCTCTGTGTGTCTCTGTGGGTCTCTGTGTGTCTCTGTGTGTCTCTGTGAGTCTCTGTGGGTCTCTGTGGGTCTCTGTGAGTCTCTGTGTGTCTCTGTGGGTCTCTGTGGGTCAGGTTTCAGTGTTAATCACTGAGACTCACAGACCCAGACTAAGGCTCCCACAAGGTTCAGTGTCAATCACTGAGACTCACAGAGCCAGACTAAGGCTCCCACTGGGTTTAGTGTTAATCACCGAGACTCACAGAGCCAGACTAAGGCTCCCACAGGGTTCAGTGTTAATCACCGAGACTCACAGAGCCAGACTGAGGCTCCCACAGGGTTTAGTGTTAATCACTGAGACTCACAGAGCCAGACTAAGGCTCCCACAGGGTTCAGTGTTAATCACTGAGACTCACAGAGCCAGACTAAGGCTCCCACAGGGTTCAGTGTCAATCACTGAGACTCACAGAGCCAGACTAAGGCTCCCACAGGGTTCAGTGTTAATCACTGAGACTCACAGAGCCAGACTAAGGCTCCCACAGGGTTCAGTGTTAATCACTGAGACTCACAGAGCCAGACTAAGGCTCCCACAAGGTTCAGTGTCAATCACTGAGACTCACAAAGCCAGACTAAGGCTCCCACAGGGTTCAGTGTTAATCACTGAGACTCACAGAGCCAGACTAGGCTCCCACAGGGTTCAGTGTTAATCACCGAGACTCACAGAGCCAGACTGAGGCTCCCACAGGGTTCAGTGTTAATCACTGAGACTCACAGAGCCAGACTAAGGCTCCCACAAGGTTCAGTGTCAATCACTGAGACTCACAGAGCCAGACTGAGGCTCCCACAGGGTTCAGTGTCAATCACTGAGACTCACAGAGCCAGACTGAGGCTCCCACAGGGTTCAGTGTTAATCACTGAGACTCACAGTGTGATGTGTTGTATTCTCGACATTGTGTTCTTCTCTCTCTGTGTTTATGTGATGTGAGTGATGTGATGTGAGTGATGTGATGTGTTGTATTCTCTCTCTCAATCTCTCTGTGGGTCTCTGTGGGTCTCTGTGTTCTGTGGGTCTCTGTGGGTCTCTGTGTGTATCTGTGGTCTCTGTGTGTCTCTGTGGGTCTCTGTGAGTCTTTGTGGGGTCTATGTGTGTCTCTGTCGTTCTCTGCGTGTCTCTGTGTGTCTTCACATGTCTCCACATGTATCTGTGTGTCTCTGTCTGTCTCTGCGTGTCTCTGTGTGTCTCTGTGTGTCTCTGCGTGTCTCTGCTTGTCTGCAGGGAATGTTGCCGTTTGCAGAGTCGTCGAACTACCCAGTCTCCATCCACTTCGATTCCCCAGGGCGGTGAGGATACACTCACCCACTCACCCACTCACCCACCCACTCACCCACCCACCCACTCACCCACTCACTCACCCACCCACTCACCCACTCACTCACCCACCCACCACTCACCACCCCTCACTCACCCACTCACCATCTCACTCACCATCCCACACCTCCACTCACTCACTCACTCACCCACTCACTCACCCACTCACCCAGCCACTCACTCACCCACTCACCATCTCACTCACCATCCCACACACCCACCCACTCACTCACCCATTACCACACCCACTCACCCACCCACACCCCCACCCACCACCCACTCACCACACCACTCATCACCCACTCACCATCCCCACACACCCACTCACTCACCCATTTACCCACTCACTCAATCACTCACCCACTCACTCACTCACTCACCCACTCACTCACCCACTTACCCACTCACTCACTCACCCACTTACCCACTCATTCACCCACCACTCACTCACCACCCACTCACTCACCCTCCCACTCACCCCCACTCACCACTCACCATCCTTACCTCCAACACTCACCCTGACACCCCCCCCCGTGTCCCCCCCCCCCGTGTCTCCCCCCCCCCCCGTGTCTCCCCCGTGTCTCCTCCCGTGTCTCCCCGTGTCCCCGCGTATCTCCCCGTGTCTCTTCCCCGTGTCTCCCCCGTGTCTCCCCGTGTCTCCCTGTGTCTCCCCGTGTCTCCCCGTGTCTCTCCGTGTCTCCCCGTGTCTCCTCCCCGTGTCCCGTGTCTCCTTGTGTCTCCCCGTGTCTCCCCGTGTCTCCCTGTGTCTCCCCGTGTCTCCTCCCCGTGTCTCCTCCCGTGTCTCCCCGTGTCTCCCGTGTCTCCCCGTGTCCCCCCGTGTCTCCCCGTGTCTCCCCGTGTCTCCCCGTGTCCCAGGTGTCAGGAGGACGGGATGGTTTTGACGACACGGACTCGTTCATGAACGCCATCGACATGACTCACTTGGAGGAGGTGATGGTGGTGATGGTGATGGTGGTGATGGTGGTGGTGATGGTTGTGGTGGTGATGGTGGTGATGGTGGTGGTGATGGTGGTGATGGTGGTGGTGGTGATGGTGGTGATGGTGATGATGTTGGTGATGGTGGTGGTGATGATGGTGGTGGAGGTGGTGGTGGTGATGGTGGTGGTGATGATGGTGGAGGTGTGTGGTGGTGATGGAGGTGGTGGTGGTGCTGGAGGTGGTGGTGGTGGTGGTGGAGGTGATGGTGATGGTGGTGGTGGTGGAGGTGGTGGTGGTAGAGGTGGTGGTGGTGGTAGATGTGGTGGTGGTGATGATGGTGGTGGTGGTGATGGTGGAGGTGGTGGTGATGATGGTGATGGTGATGATGGTGGTGTGTGCAGGGTGGTGGTGATGGTGATGATGGTGGTGATGATGGTGGTGATGGTGGTGGTGCCGCTACAACATCTATGGAGGAACTTGGAAGAAACAAGGTTTGTGTGTGTGTCACTGTGTGTGTGTTTCACTGTGTGTGTGTGTCACTGTGTGTGTCACTGTGTGTGTGTGTCACTGTGTGTGTCATGTGTGTGTGTGTCACTGTGTGTGTGTCACTGTGTGTGTGTGTCACTGTGTGTGTGTCACTGTGTGTGTGGTGTCACTGTGTGTGTGTGTCACTGTGTGTGTGTGTCACTGTGTTGTGTAGTCTCGATGTGTCTCTTGGGTCTCTGTGGGTCTCTTTGGGGGTCTCTGTGGGTCTCTGTGTGACTCTGTGGGTCTCTCTGTGGGTCTCTTTGTGATCTATGGGTCTCTGTGGTCTCTGTGGGTCTCTGTGGGTCTCCGTGGGTCTCCGTGGGTTCTGTGGGTCTCTGTGAGTCTCTGTGGGTCTCTGTGTCTCTGTGGGACTCTATGGGTCTCTGTGGGCCTCTGTGGGTCTCTGTGGGGGTCTCTCTGTGTCTCCGTGGGTCTCTGTGGGTCTCTGTGGGTCTTTATGAGTCTCTGTGGGTCCGTGTCTCTGTGGGACTCTGTGGGTCTCTATAGGTCTCTGTGTGTCTCTGTGGGGTCTCTGTGGGTCTCTGTGTGTCTCTGTGGGGTTCTCTGTGGGTCTCTGTGTGTCTCTGTGGGTCTCTGTGAGTCTTTGTGGGGGTCTCTGTGGGTCTGTGTGTCTCTGTGGGTCTGTGTGTGTCCCTGTGTGTTTCTGTAAGTCTCTGTGGGTCTCTGTGTGTCTCTGGGTCTCTGTGTGTCTCGTGTGTCTCCGCGTGTCTCTGTGTGTCTCCGTGTGCCTCTGTGTGTCTCTGTGTGTCTCTTGTCTCCGTGTGCCTCTGTGTGTCTCCGCATGTATCTGTGTGTCTCTGTGAGCTCTGTGTGTCTCTGTGTGTCTCTGTGAATCTCTGTGTGTCTAGGGTCTCTGTGTGTCTCTGTGGGTCTCTGTGGGTCTCTGTGTATGATGTTCTGCGTGTCTCTGCGTGTCTCCGTGTGTCTCCGTGTGTCTCTGTGTGTCTCTGTGTGTCTCTGTGTGTCTGTAAGTCTCTGTGTGTCTCTGTGTGTCTCTGTGGGTCTCTGTGTGTCTCTGCGTGTCTCTGTGGGTCTCTGTGAGTCTCTGTGTGTCTCTGTGAGTCTTTGTGAGTCTTTGTGAGTCTCTGTGTGCCTCTGTGTGTCTCTGTGTCTCTGCGTGTCTCTTGCGTGTCTGCAGGGACTGTTGCTGTTTGCAGAGTCGTCAAACTACCCAGTCTCCATCCACTTCGATTCCCCAGGGCGGTGAGGATACACTCACCCACTCACCCACTCACCCACCCACTCACCCACCCACCCACTCACCCACTCACTCACACACCCACCCACTCACCCACTCACCCAGCCACTCACTCACTCACCCAGCCTCTCACCCACCCACCCACTCACCACCCACTCACCCACTCACCAGCCACTCACACACCCACTCACTCACCCACTTACCCACTCACTCACCCACTTACCCACTCACTCACCCACCCACTCACCCACTCACTCATCCACCCACTCACCCACCTACCCACTCACCACCACCCACTCACCACCCCACTCACCACCCCACTCACCTCCCACTCACCAGCCCACTCACCCTCCCATCACCATTCCACTCACCCCCACTCACCACTCACCATCCTTACCTCCAACACTCACCCTGACACCCCCCCCCCCGTGTCTCCCCCGTTGTCTCCTCCGTGTCTCCCCGTGTTCCCCGTTTACCCCCGTGTCTCCTCCCCGTGTCTCCCCATGTCTCCCCCGTGTCTCCCCCGTGTCTCCCCGTGCTCCCCGTGTCTCCCCGTGTCTCCTCCCCGTGTCTCTCACCGTGTCTCCCCGTGTATCCCCGTGTCTCCCCCCGTGTCTCCCCCCGTGTCTCCTCCCCGTGTCCTCCCGTGTCTCCCCCCGTGTCCCCCCCCGTGTCTACTCCCTGTGTCCTCACCGTGTCTCCCTGTGTCTCCCCGTGTCTCCCGTGTCTCCCCGTGTCCCAGGTGTCAGGAGGACGTGGATGGTTTTTGACGACACGGACTCGTTCATGAACGCCATCAACATAACTCACGTGGAGGAGGTGATGGTGGTGATGGTGATTGTGGTGTGGTGGTGGTGATGGTTGTGGTGGTGATGGTGGTGATAGTGGTGATGGTGGTGGTGGTGATGGTGGTGGAGGTGGTGGTGATGGTGGTGATGGTGGTGGTGATGGTGGTGATGGTGGTGATGATTGTGATGGTGGTGATGGTGTGTGTGGGTGATGGTGGTGATGGTGGTGATGGTGGTGGAGGTGGTGGTGATGGTGGGGTGTGTGATGGTGGTGATGGTGGTGATGGTGGTGATGGTGATGATGTGATGGTGGTGGTGTTGGTGATGGTGGTGGTGGTGATGGTGGTGTATGCAGGGTGGGGTGATGGTGTTGGTGATGATGGTGGTGGTGGTGGTGATGGTGATGATGGTAGTAGTGGTGTGTGCAGGGTGGTGGTGATGGTGGTGGTGATGAGGTGGTGGTGGTGATGATGGTGGTGGTGATGGTGATGATGGTGGTGGTGTGTGCAGGGTGGTGATGATGGTGGTGATGGTGATGGTGGTGATGGTGGTGATGGTGATGGTGGTGATGGTGATGGTGGTGATGGTGGTGGTGGTGATGGTGATGATGGTGGTGGTGTGTGCAGGGTGGTGGTGATGGTGGTGATGTGGTGATGGTGGTGGTGCCGCTACAACATCTATGGAGGAACCTGGAAGAAACAAGGTTTGTGTGTGTGTCACTGTGTGTGTCACTGTGTGTGTGGTCACTGTGTGTGTGTAGTGTAGCGGTTAGCGCGCTGCGCTATGAACCTGGCGACCCGGGTTCGATTCCCGCTCACGGCTAACACCAGTGACGATTATCTGAACCGGTCCTGGGCCTCCCCTAGGTCGACTCAGCCTTAAATGAGTACCTGGTGCGGTGTGTAAACATCGCCACTGGGAGACAAAGGCGGTCGGGCGTGGTGCTGCCACCCACACCCCTCGTGTACCGTTCCGGCCTTCATAGGTGCTCGCTAACAGCACTTGCCCCTACAGTCTGTTCAGGCTATACGGGGGATCTTTGTGTGTCACTGTGTGTGTCACTGTTTGTGTGTCACGTGGTGTCACTGTGTGTGTCACTGTGTGTGGTGTGTCACTGTGTGTGTGGTCACTGTGTGTGTCACTGTGTGTGTGTGTCACTGTGTGTGTGGTGTCACTGTGTGTGTCACTGTGTGTGTGTCACTGTGTGTGTGTCACTGTGTGTGTGTGTCACTGTGTGTGTGTGTCACTGTGTGTGTCACTGTGTGTGTCACTGTGTGTGTGTCACTGTGTGTGTGTGTCACTGTGTGTGTGTGTCACTGGTGATGGTGGGGAGCGATAGTGTAGCGGTTAGCGCGCTGCGCTATGAACCTAGCGACCCGGGTTCGATTCCCGCTCACGGCCAACACCAGTGACGATTATCTGAACCGGTCCTGGCCTCCCCTAGGTCGACTCAGCCTAAAATGAGTACCTAGTGTGGTGTGTAAACATCGCCATGGGGAGACAAAGGCGGTCGGGCGTGGTGCTGGCCACCCACCCCCTCGTGTACCGTTGCGGCCTTCATAGGTGCTCGCTAACAGCACTTGCCCCTACAGTCTGTTAAGGCTATATGGGGGATCTTTGTCTTTTTATCTTTGTGTGTCACTGTGTGTGTGTCACTGTGTGTGTGTGTGTCACTGTGTGTGTGTGTGTCACTGTGTGTTGTGACTGTGTGTGTGTAGGTCTCGATGTGTCTTTTTGGGTCTCTGTGGGTCTCTTTGGGGGTCTCTGTGGGTCTCTG
Organism: Lethenteron reissneri; assembly: GCF_015708825.2. Taxonomy (NCBI): domain Eukaryota; kingdom Metazoa; phylum Chordata; class Hyperoartia; order Petromyzontiformes; family Petromyzontidae; genus Lethenteron; species Lethenteron reissneri. The sequence goes on from NC_083800.1 coordinate 15,498,080, forward strand.
TGTATCTCTGTGGGTTCTCTTTGGGTCTCTGTGGTCTCTGTGTGACTCTATGGGTCTCTGTGGGTCTCTGTGTGTCTCTGTGAGTCCGTGGGTTTCTGTGGGTCTATGTGGGTCTCTTGCTTGTCTGCAGGGAATGTTGCCGTTTGCAGAGTCGTCAAACTACCCAGTCTCCATCCACTTCGATTCCCCAGGGCGGTGAGGATACACTCACCCACTCACCCACTCACCCACCCACTCACCCACCCACCCACTCACCCATCACTCACCCACCCACCCACTCACCCAGCCACTCCTCACCCAGCCACTCACACCCACTCACCCACCACCCACCCACCCACTCACCCAGCACTCACCCACTCACCCAGCCACTCACTCACCCACTTACCCACCCACTCACTCACCCAACCACTCACCCAACCACTCACCCACTCACTCCCCACATACCACTCACCCACTCACCCACCCACCCACTCACCCACCCACTCACTCACTCACCCCTCACCATCTCACTCACCACCCACACACCCACTCACTCACCCACTTACCCACTCCTCACCACTTACCCACTCACTCACCCACCACTCACCCACTCACTCCACCCACTCACCCACCTACCCACTCACCCACCACCCACCCACCACCCCACTCACCACCCCACTCACCTCCTACTCACCGTCCCACTCACCAGGCCATTCACCAGCCCACTCACCTCTCACCATCCTTACCTCCAACACTCACCCTGACACCCCCCCCCCGTGTCTCCCCTGCGTCTCCCCCGTGTCTCCCCGTGTCTCCCCGTGTCTCCCCGTGTCTCCCCCGTGTCTCCCCCGTGTCTCCCCCGTGTCTCCCCCGTGTCTCCCCATGTCTCCCCGTGTCTCCCACGTGTCTCCCCGTGTCCCAGGTGTCAGGAGGACGTGGATGGTTTTGACGACACGGACTCGTTCATGAACGCCATCGACATGACTCACGTGGAGGAGGTGATGGTGGTGATGGTGGTGGTGGTGATGGTGATGGTGGTGATGGTGTGGTGATGGTGGTGATGGTTGTGGTGGTGATGGTGGTGATGGTGGTGATGGTGGTGGTGATGTGGTGGTGGTGGTGGTGGTGATGGTGATGGTGGTGGTGATGGTGGTGATGGTGGTGATGGTGGTGATGGTGGTGTGATGGGGGTGGTGATGGTGGTGGTGGTGATGGTGGTGATGGTGTGGTGATGGTGGTGATGGTGGTGATGGTGGGTGGTGGTGATGGTGGTGGTGATGGTGGTGATGGTGGTGGTGGTGTTGGTGGTGATGGTGGTGATGGTTGTGATGGTGGTGATGGTTGTGGTGGTGATGGTGGTGATGGTGGTGGGTGGTGGTGATGGTGGTGAGGTGGTGGTGATGGTGGTGATGGTGGTGATGGTGGTGGTGGTGATGGTGGGTGTGCAGGGTGGTGGTGATGGTGGTGGTGATGATGGTGGTGGTGGTGATGGTGATGAGTTATGATGGTGGTGATGGTGGTGATGGTGGTGATGGGGTGTGGTGATGGGGTGTGCAGGGTGGTGGTGATGATGGTGGTGATGGTGGTGATGGTGGTGATGGTGGTGTGTGAGGTGGTGGTGATGGTGGTGGTGATGGTGGTGGTGATGTGGTGGGTGGAGGGTGGTGTGAGGTGGTGTGGTGATGATGGTTATGATGGTGGTGATGTTGATGATGATGATGGTGGTGATGTGGCAGGGTGGTGGTGGTGATGGTGGTGATGGTGGTGGTGATGGTGGTGATGGTGGTGATGGTGGTGGTGCCGCTACAACATCTATGGAGGAACCTGGAAGAAACAAGGTTTGTGTGTGTGTCACTGTTGTGTGTGTCACTGTGTGTGTGTGTCACTGTGTGTGTCACTGTGTGTGTGTCACTGTGTGTGTGTGTCACTGTGTGTGTGTTTGTCACTGTGTGTGTGTGTGTCACTGTGTGTGTCACTGTGTGTGTGTCATGTGTGTGTGTCACTGTGTGTGTGTCACTGTGTGTGTGTGACTGTGTGTGTGTGTCACTGTGTGTGTGTCACCTCATGGCCTCAAGGTGCACATGGCCTGGCACAAGCGTCGTGGTGACGTCACCGCCACTTAGTGTCGAATGGTGGTTGTTGTTGTTGTGTCACTGTGTGTGTCACTGTGTGTGTGTCACTGTGTGTGTCACTGTGTGTGTGTGTCAGTGTGTGTGTGACTGTGTGTGTGTAGATCTCGATGTGTCTTTTTGGGTCTCTGTGGGTCTCTTTGGGGGTCTCTGCGTGTCTCTGTGTGTCTCTGTGTGTCTCTGTGTGTCTCTGTGTGTCTCTGTGTCTCTGCGTGTCTCTTGTGTGTCTGCAGGGAATGTTGCCGTTTGCAGAGTCGTCAAACTACCCAGTCTCCATCCACTTAGATTCCCCAGGGCGGTGAGGATACACTCACCCACTCACCCACTCACCCAGCCACTCACTCACCCACT